>NC_141140.1:114470696-114788273 GCF_053477565.2 Lygodium microphyllum | reverse complement strand
GATATGGGCACTTTGAATTCTTGGTTATGTCATTCGGCCTTACAAATGCACCTGCCACTTTCAATAGGTTAATGCAGGATATTTTTAGGCCATATCTTGATGATTTCGTGCTTGTCTTCTTCGATGACATTTTAGTCTATTCTAAACAGGAAGAAGATCATGAGGCCCAACTACGGATTGTGTTAGAGACAATGAGGACTCATAAGCTGTATGCAAAAATGAAGAAGTGTGCATTCTTCAAACGTCAGATTGAATATCTAAGACTCATAGTATCATCAAAAGGAATATCAGTGGATCCAGCCAAAGTCAGAGTTGTCTTGAATGGCCAATACCAGTATCTGTCAAAGAGATACGTAGTTTTCTTGGCTTGACAGGATGGTATAGGATCTTTATCAAAAACGATGCTTTGATTGCAGCACCTTTGACAGAATTATTAAGGAAGCAAACGTCCATTGCATGGTCAACTTCCGAACAAACTAGCTTTGATAGGTTGAAGCAAAGTTTGGTATCAGCACCTATTCTAAAACTTCCTGAATAAGGAGTTCGAGGTAGTAACTGATGCTAGCATTCTTGCCTTGGGGTGTGTACTCATGCAGGAAGGTCATCCAGTAGCATATTCTTCAAGGAAATTGAAGAGTCACGAAAAGAATTATGCCACTCATGATCTGGAGTTATTAGCTGTCATCCATGCTCTAAAGCTTTGGAGACACTATCTGTTGGGAAATAAGTTCACTCTAGTGACCGATCATAAGAGTCTCAAATGGATTTTACCCAGAATGAGCTCAACATGAGGCAACGTCGATGGATTAAAGTATTGGAGGAATATGATTTTAAGATCAAGTACCGACCTGGAAAGAAGAATGTAGTTGTTGATGCACTCAATCGCAAGGCATTCCTTAATTCACTAATCTTGCAAAATCTATCAATAGCTAGATCTCTAGCTACAAAGGTGTCCATGCCAAACGATCTAATACTTGAGCTAGCTAGAGAGGAAGGATGCCATGATCTAGCCTATCAAAGGATGCTAAGGGAAGTCTCTACCAAGGATCAGAATTTGAAGTTACAGGCCAAGTATCATGAATTTTCTGTTGACAATGGACTTATTTACTATAGAACAAGGGTATGTATACGAGCAAGCCAGCTATTTAAGATATTGTGCGAAGCTTATGATTTCACTCTATCGGGACATCAAAGCTGCGAAGGATAGACAGAAGGCATACACGAAATTGAAGTGTCAAGATAGAATATTTGAGGAAGGAGACATGGTCTTCATTCACGTATGCCCAAAGATGAGTTCTCTATCCTTAGGGGATTGCAGGAAGCTAAGTCCAAGGTATTGTGGACCATACAAGATCCTCAAGTGCTTAAGACCTAATGTTTATAGACTACAACTCCTTGAAAACCTAAAGGTTCATAAAGTATTCCATAACAGTCTATTGAAGAATGAAGTATGTACCTAACCCTAATCATGTACTTGATGACCAACAAATTGTAATGCCTAGTCAAGGAGTCTTTGAACTAAGGCCGGACAAGATTTTAGATGCTAGGGTGAGACAACTGAGATCCAAAACCTTGAGAGAATGCCTCGTCCAGTGGGAAGATTATCCTAAGGAGGATGCTACCTGGATGGATGAAAGCTTTCTCAATCTTCGATATCCCCAGTTTATCTCGAGATGAGGACATCTCGATTCTTCTAAGGGGGAGAGAATGTAATATTTCCGCACACTGCGTGCCGCAAATATTGACTTCCCGCATGTCGTGTAAATCTCGTGCAAAGATTATCACCAGTGCCAGCAGCCATACGCGGGAAATGGAGACACTCCACCTTGCAAAAATAGGGTCGGGGATTCAAACCGGCATGGCCGTGGGAAAACAGCCTCTTGGGAAGAGGTCAAGAGGATAAAGGTAGAATTATTGCAAATTTTTTTATTTTCCCCAGCCGATGTGTGGCTGGGGGAAAGGGATGGGCTAGGGGAGCATGAGGAGGTGAAGGGAGAGCCATGCAACTGACACGTGGGGCAGTCCCCTCTCCCCTCCTTGGCCTATAAGAACCCCCCCTCTTGGGGAGAAGGGGGACAGACGGCCGTGGGCTGGAGATGGCTGTGAGAGGGAGGACAGACGACCGTGCTGTGTACGGGAGCTGGCCGTGCTGCAGGAAGGGGTAGAAGATCGTATGGAAGGGCCGTGGAGAGGAGGGTGCCGGACATGTGAGGGAGATGGCCGTGAGGGAGGTGGCCGTATGGAGGAGAGAGGAGCTGTGAGAGAGGCTGGAGGAAGGGCCGTGCAGAGACGAGGCAACGTGGGAGGTGGAGATCGTCGCCATGTCGCCGTGCAGGAGGAACCGCTGCCGCCAGCTGCCGTCTGCCATAACTGCCGCCCAGACCGCCTCGGCCGCCTTGCGGACGCTGTCCGCCGCCGCCTGGGTCACGACCATTTTCCCCCCACGTGCTGAGAGAAGCTTCTTAGAAGCTTCTCTAAAGAAGCTTCTAAGGGGGCTTCTTAAGCCCCCCTTCCCACTACCTTTTCCCCCCATGAGTCTATCCACACCCCCCGGGGACTTTGAAGAGAAGGAGGCGACACGGGAAGCCTTCATAAGCCCATCTTATCCCGGAATGCAATTCCCCTTTCCTTTTTGATCTCACACAAGCCATGCTCTAGGCGGGTTTTAAAGGCCCTCCCACTACATTGCCCATCGGTCTATCCACACACACCCTCGGAACTTGAAGAAAAAAGAAAGAGGCGACGAACCTTCTTCACGATTTTCCATAAGCCTCTTGGCCAAGATCTTGTAGAGAAGAAGAGGGGTCCTTAAAAGCCTTTCCCCAATATCTTTAATCCTCGGGATTTTGAAGAATAAAGAGAGGAAGCCCATAAAGGCCTTCCCACTAATCACTTACAAGGCGGGTCCTTGGATTTTTGGAAGAAGAAGAAGAACTCTAAAGTCCTATTCTTGCAAGGCCCATTCGCAAGAGCCCTTTTCCGTGGACATCATCGTAAGGCCCACATAATCCTTCCTAAAACCGGATTTTCAAGGTGGATTACAGCTCTCAAATCTCCATTGTCAAGGGGATCTCATAAGAACCCTAAGGCCTTCCCAAGGCAAATTCCGCAAGTCGGAACTTCGGACAAGGAAGCCATATATCAAAGAGAGTTGCGCATACAAGGGAGGCGGGCCAAGGTCATAAGATTGCAAGCCAAGGCCAAAAGTTGAAATCCACAAAGGCTAACTGGAGATCGAATTCGCGATGGTCTCTAAAAAGATCACAAGGTGCGATGCGGGAGGTTCACCCCGAGCATACGTGGATATTTCCCGGAGTCCGCAAGTCCAGGTTTTATCTATTTGGATTCCACACAAAAGTATTGAATTATTCACGATAACTTCACGGATTAGAGGCACTCATGCATGTCAAATGCAACTAGTCAAGTTAAATGCAATTAGGACATGAATTGGCTATTTGAACATTATTAGAAATAGCTTAAGATATGGAAATTGATCATTGGTACGTTCAAAGGAATGAATGAAAAGAGCATAAGGTGTCTATGCATTTGTAGGACCTTATTAGCAGGTTTCCTTTTGTGCATTCAAAAGTGACGAGCCAAGGACAACTGTTGCCTCATCACAAGGTTGAAATTATTGAGGTACACCTTTTTACTAGGCATGGAAAGATTAATGGCATGTCCCATTTTTAGATAGATCTTCCTTGTAATGATTCATGAGGAAAAGTTAACACCCATGAGATGTTATTCGAAGAGGAATAGAAGGGCACAAACATGATCTATGGACTTGCAAGAGGCTTGATTATTTGAGGTAAGTCCTAATAGGACCTAGGAAGGTTAGTGTCCGGATTATCAGGCATTTTTGCTTTGCCAAGGAAAGATGGGGTTATTGTGAACCATGTGATGCGTAGAAGCGGTGACTCGCATGTTTACACGTATTGGTGTAGTTGTAACTATTGATCTAGTTTATTACCTTTGGGAAAGGTTCATCCTCGTCGCAAGATAGGTATAATTGAAGTGACTAAGTAATCTAAACCACAAGGATTCGTATGGACATGATTGAGTCAATATGATAGGAATCCTAAGTGTTAACTAGGGTTTAGTACAATAATAATTCGACCTAGCTTTAGACAAGAACCGTGAATCTAAAGATCTTACACACATTCACTAAATGTTGAGTCAATTGGATGTTCATGTATGAAATGATCTAAGGTTTTATCCTAAGGATCATGATGAAACTCCGATGAAGTTGCATATTTCTAGAACCACGGGCCACCCTAATTAGGAATGATTTGGAGGATACCCAATAAAACCCTGTTACTCGATGGAGGTAAACTCCGTGATCGGGAAACGCTAAGCAATGGATAGAAGGATTCCGTGGGATAGATGCAATACCTGTGCACAAAGCCGCAACATTGTATAGTCTTGAGATTTGTCCACAAGAGAGTTTTTGTCATCTCTCGGAAATGAGGTTGGCAAGTGATTGGAAGAATTTAACTTACAAGAGGATGACTAATCATCCTGTTACTCCTTTTCTTGGGGATAATTTGCCAAGGAGAAGGAAAGTTAGGTATTTGAAAATGACCAGACAATAAACTGAAGCGACATGGTCGCTGGAACCTACCACAACTAAACCTAAAGTATGGATAGGGTATGACCCTGACCCTAAGAATGATAGGAATCTTGCCAAGTTGCAATTGATTCCGGATCAAATGCGGGTTGCATTCGGAGGAAAAGGAGTTACTCCTTGACAGTTTGCCAGCCAAAACGACCATTGGAATTTGTTTGTGCTTGTAACCGTTAGAAAAGCACTGTTTGCATTGTTTGCTCAATGAACTAAAGGAGGAAAACATATCTAAATACTTCAGGTTGAAGCCTGAAGGGAGAGGCAGCTTCAGTTACCCCCGACTGCCTGCCTAACCCTAACCAAGGGGGTTGTTAACCACGCCGGGAACGTGGACCGAACCCACCGTGAGAGGTCTCTCCGTTGAGTTCTGCTTGGAGCAGGAGGACGCTTGGGTGCCAGAGGGGGCTCTGGCCGTAAATCCCTCGCCTTCCGGGTCCTGCACAAGAGACTAACGTGACTCGGGATTGGATCTCGAGGCCCGCATACTAGTCTACGGGCGGAAACTTGGGATAGTAATCACTGAAGGATTACTGGATAGCCTTCGGGCGGATTATGAATGCGCCTACGGGCGGGAACTCCTTGTATTTCAAAGATAAAAGGTTATAATGATAATAAAGGAGTTGTTTGGCATTGTTTTCTTTATGTCCTGTGATAAGATTACGTGAAGGAACCAGTGCATAACAGGGTTAATCAAAGAAGCTGTTTGTATATGTCAAACTAATGTGGTAGGTAATTACATAACTAAAACAAACCGAGGAAAGTGCGGAGGATGGACCATGGGTCTGTCCTATGGATGGGTGGTCCCGGTTAGCCGGGAACTTTTCTCAAAGTCTTCAACGAACAGAGGGTGATCGTCATCACCGAAACAAGTACCGAGAACGATGACTTAGAATTAACTATTACCCGATTCGCGCTGTTTTAGGGGAACGGAATGGGACTATGCCTTGTGGCAGAAAGGTCGAGCCTTGCATCCCTCTCGTTTCCCATTCTCCTTGAACCAAGTGCAGCTTGAATCCGCTTCGGACCTGGCGTTTCTGCGTAAAGTAGTTCACTCGGGTCTGATGCTAGTTGTTGCTAGCTAATGACCAAACAGGGAAACCCAAATTCAGGTCGATCCTAAGTGGGAACGGCCAGGATACTTCCGCTACGTGGCAGACTCGGGAAGACCTAGATTGCAAAACCCGTAACATTCCACGGGAGTGCCGGGCGGAGTTTTCTAGACATCCTTTCCGATGGACTGCTAAGACGTGTCCTGAATGGTTCTAGTGGACACGTTACACCATCGTCTCTGTAGTTGCCCTAGCCCAATGGCTCCGCGAAAAGTGACTACGCGGTATCATGACAGGCTCATCAATTTCAGCATAATGCATAGGTTGAACCCTCTTCTCTACGTGCGGAAAAATAGAAGCATTATCAACCATAACCTCATCCTCATCCTCATCCAACTCCCCAATCAAAGCTCCCTGTGTATCAGTGGTAGACAATGCATGTCTTTTCCTCTTCAAAACCTCTTGAAACTGATCCTGAAACTCTCTTTTTGAGATGCCCAAAATCTCAGAAATAGTGAAAGTCACCTCACTGCCAAGTATCTTATCATTAAAGATTTTCTTCATATCTGTAGATGTCTCAATATCGGACATCAATCTGAATCCTGGCTGCTTTCTCTCTCTAGGCTCTTGCCTCTTTTCTCTCTTTTGAACATCCTCCATCTGTCGATCTGGCCCTGGTCTTGAAGACGGTCCTGCAGTAGGTGGAGTAACAAACTCACCCCCTCTAGTCTTCTTAGCTGTACTTGGATTTTCTTCATCCCTCTTACGCTTCTTCTCAACAAATACATCTGCACCATGAGATTTAGCCAAATAAGCATAAATAGAGTACCTGTCAACAGGCGAGTCCCAACCTGTCTCTGATCTGATGCTAGAGCCTGCACTAGTCAAAATAGTTTGTTGAATTTTCCCCTTGTTTGCAGTCTCCATAGCATAAGTCCATAGCGCTGACTGAGTCTCTGATCCCTTCTCAATCTGGACCCCATATGCAGAAGCATCACCTCTAGCTGTCACATAAGAAGTACACGCAGCCATGTCCTCCACTAACTTTTTTCATTTCACCTTTACCAAAGTTGGTAGCAAGTGGAGCTCTTGTCTCAGTCAACCAAATCTTACCATCTTGCCCCCAATATACCAAATTCTGCCTCCTTGCATCCTGGAAAGAGTCACAATCCCTGCAATGCTGATGGTTCATACTATCACACCAAATACATCTCCGATCTCTCCTAGGTGCACTAGGAGCACTCCTAGGCGCAGTAGGAGCGCTAGAAGAAGCAGTAGGCGCAGTCGAAGCAAACTGCTCCTTCAACTTTCCCACCAACTCCGCTTTGACTGACTCCAGTGTCAAATCTGTGATGCCTTTGATTATGTCATCAAGAGAAGTAGGCACCGATGGAGCGGATGGTTTTGGAGCAGAAGGTGTAGGCATCGGTCGTGGAACAGGAGGAATAGGTGGAGTGGAAATAGTAGGCACTGGCATAGGCCAAGAAACTGGCTGAGAAGGAGAAGAAATAACAGGGATAGAAGTAGGCATAGGAGCTGATGATGGTGTAGGTGTCATGGAACCATTCTGTAGGCGAGTATTCCATATCCTACTCTTGGTCAAAGTTGAGACTGCATCCTGAGCATCCTGCCAATCCGTTTTAAGACCCATAGGCTTCGTGCGATCTTCAAGAAGCTCACCCAATTCTTCTTGAAGAGCAGGATCAACAGCTTGCAAGAAAAGCTCAACTTTTTCAACATCCAATGCTCTTTGTTCAATGGCATCAAGCTGACTATACCTCTCTTCGAATTCTTGAATCAACTCCGAAGCAGCTAGACCTTTATTTGGCATGTAGACCCACTCTCGGAATGATCGCCGAGTAGCCATACCAAAGTCCTCAAGGAAGTATTCTTCTTTCAAGGCCTTCTTAAAATCTTGCCAATGTGTATTTTGAATAAAAAGATCAGTCACTTTTGTCCTCAAAGCGGGTGTGACAAGACGAAGGAAGTACTTACTCATAAGTCCAGCTCGAACTCCAAAAAACCCCATCTTGATCTCATATGTCTTCAAATATGCTGAAACATTACGCCCATCAAATAGCTTCTTCTCATTTTCAACTGCTTCAATAGCCTTAGTCGCGCTGTTTGCATTCTCCTGCTCCGAATAGAGTTGCCTTTGCTGACACAACTGCTGTTGATGCAATTGTTGTTGCTGCTGCATATACAATTGTGTTTGCTGATTTTGGAGTTGCATATACATGGACATATTCTGCAAAATCTGCTTTAGATCCTCTGTTGAAGTACTTGACGCAGCAGTCATTGATGGAGCTGAAGTAGACGCAGCTGGAACTGTAGAAGAAGCTGAAATAGAGGCTGAAGTATCTCCCATCCTGAAATTTCTACGACGCTTTCACGTCGGGTTCACCAAAGATGTCGAAGGGTTTGTGAAAGCAAAGTCGCGTCTTCAGAAGACCTTGATAAATTTCAGGATAAAAGATCGAACAGATGAATAAACAAGATGAGAAAATAATGTCAGGACTTTGTTTTATTTCTGTCAATAAGAGTTTCAAGATTCAAGATGAAGAAATCCGAACAGCCTCTGGAATGCATAGATCATCTATACATTTCAAAGAAAATTTCCAAGAGTATGGTCTTCATCGATGATTAAGAAAATGAATGAACATGGATAATTTTCTGATTCAAGTTCCATCATGATGACTTTTTACTGATATTGAGACGGTTTACAGTTCCTGGATTGTCATCTGTTGCCTTTCAGTTCTTTCAGCTATTAAAGGTCACAATCCATGTCCCAGTGCTGTCATCAAAGATTCTCAGCTATTCAATACCTTATAGATGAATAATCGAGCTATGAACATAAGCTTCAGAATTTCCCTTCTCCCATAAATGGAACAGGGAAATGAAGCCCATAAATTGACCTTTAATATACCAAAGATGCATGTATCCAACAGCTACTGCAAGGATTCAAACATTGTTTTACCATCAAATTCCTTTTGTGCTGGGCATACGCTTTTTCTGCAGAACATATATATAACAGGGATACCATTTTCAGCATCATTACAATTACTCCAAACAGGTAATATGTAGGTTTTGGTGGTTCAATTTTCAAACAGAAATTGTCTTGTAATTGAAGATCATAAAGAGACAAGGTATGAGGGAATTCAAGTCATCATTCTCAGAGACAGTTTCCTGAACTCTTCTCTGTGCCAGCTGTGGACATGGCTAGCCAAAACCACATTTATCTTGCATGAAACCTTGGATGTTTTACACATGAGCCATACATTGTACATCAGTGTTGATTCCCTAAAAAATTTAATAAATACAGGGTGCTGTCAAGCCCCCCCTATCAATATGGATGACCTGACTCTGCACGAAGCCTCCTGAGGATTAGCTGGCGTACCCGCAATGGGAAAGGGGCCTCACGTACAAGCTCAGCCAGAACTCTGGCTAAGAGCAATACATAGTTTTCCAAAACTTGGCCAGAAATTGCAAGCAGAATCATGATTGGGAGGCCCTCACAACGTGGCTTGATGGTCCTTTTGGAGGAAGAAACAAGGTGGTCTCCATTACCGACAGCGAGCCAAAACGATGATATATAACAGCAATTCTGTGAGGCGGGTCGGGTTGAAGCACTTGTGTGTGTCAGAATCTGCCGCAGCCGCCCGTGTCAGAGAAGCCTCCATGTCCCAGCGGCTCTTCTTCGTCTCGAATTCTCTTCCCCCACAGCATCCTCATTCAACCAGCTCCTCTTCCATAGCACCGTCCACGTCATCCAATCTCCTCTCCCACAGCAGCATTCGCGTAGCGCTTTCTACTTTATCGCCTCTGTTATCCCCCCCCCGTTGCAATCATCACCTTCAGTAGTCTTCTTTGCTACATGTCTTCGTCTTCATCTGCATCTTTGTCATCTTCTGGAATACCGTTTCGTTGTTATCTTCTGCCGTATTTGCCATCGCTCTAGGCACTGTCCGAGAAGATGATCAATCACCGAAACGCCCTCCAGCATTGAAACGTCCTTCCATATGAAACAGAAGTCGTATTTTTGTTTTGTAGAGCTTCTCGGCTACCCTTAATCAATCCTCCCTCCTTCCAGTCAAAGCCTACTGCTCCTCGAAGTCGCCCAGAAAACCAGCCCCCTGTTGAGCCGCAGAGTCCCATCTATTTCCCTCCCTTCCGATTCAAAAAAAGCTCCTCTTTTTTTTCCCCAAAAAAAACCTCTTTTCCCTTCCTTTTCGTTCCACACCAAATTAGCGTCCCTCAGATTTGGCCTCATATTTAGCAGGTTCCCAGTATGCGACCCTTGAATAAGTCTGGTCTCATATTTAGCACAGCACCAATCAACAGACCACCTGCACTTCTCCCATGGATACATAACTTGTCCTTAGCACCAAAATTGTGTGCCAATAGGTGTTCTGCTGAGGCAATAAAGTCAGTAAACGTGTTCTTCCTTTTTCAATAGCTTTCCATCTTCATACCATTTTCTTCCCATCTCTCCCCCTCCGCATATGTGTGCAACAGGATACACAAATCCTCTATCAACCAGCGCTAATCTATTTGATCAAATTCTGGCTCAATTGGATACTCATATGATCCATATCCATACAACAGCATGGTATCTGTACCATCTAGTTTCATAAGATCCTTCCTGTAGAGAATAGAAATCGGTAGTTTTGTTATATCAACTGCCGTTGCCCAATCACGAGTTGTCACATATTTCGTACATGTCCACAAGCAGGTCACCAACAATAGAGTCTCTTTCTAGGCCCTTAGGATGATCTCAGCATGTATCTCTTGGCCCATTGGAAATGCTCCTATGCTGCCACAGCTTTCACACGAACCCTTGGTCACAATCAAAGTGGTCCATGAGATTGCATCTCAAGTTACCAGTCTACCAAAATTCCTTATTCTTCTCCGTCTTCGGCATAGAATGAAAGAGCAAACATAACAACTAAGTATGTACAAAGTATCAAATCACACACACGACTTTTGGGTGGTTTACACACCTCGAATGCGCAGCAATACAACATCCACCCCCTCTAATCCTGCGCATCCTCCGGATGGGCCAACTACCCATGATCATTATCATCAAGATCCACAAACAGATCAATCTCTGCATTATGCATTTCCGGTAGATCAACAAGATTATCTCTCATATCATCTGTTTCTTCCATTGGAGTTTCTTCTCGTTGCTCTTCTCTTGAAAATTCTTCCAATGCATATTCCTCATCATCTCTTTTCTTGAAAATCTTGATTCTTTTTCCAGCAATAGGCACTCTAAGCACTGTCCCATCCAATTCAATCAGCTCATATGTTGCATTATCAAAGACATGTCTGGCCCAAACCATCTTTTCACCATCTTCCGAAGTGCAGTATGCTGATTTTCAAGGCTGCTATCAAACACCAATACCCAATCTCCCTCTTCTATTGCTCTTGGCCGCAAGCGATGCCTGCTATCAAACCTGTCCTTATTTCTTAGTCTAGCAACCTTCAACCGGTCAATAGCTAGCTGAATATCCTCAGGTCTCCTCTCCAACTGTCGAATCCGAAGAGCTAAGAGCTCCTCTCTCGTCAAATCCTCCTGCCAAGGTAAAACTGACCAAGTCAAAGCACAAGTTTCAGTCGGCATAACCGGTTTCTGACCATACATCAACTCTGCAGGCATATATCTAGTGGTAACACTATGAGTCGTACGATCAGCCCATAAAGCAAATGGAAGAAGTCTCAGCCATTCTCCAATCCGTCCTCTGCATGCTTTGGCTAATGCTTTCACTATCGGCGGATGCCCTCTTTCACTCTTCCCATTTCCCTCTGGATTGTATGCTGTGGTTAAAGCCAATTTGATTCCTAGCTGAGAGAAAAACTCCCTAGCTTCATCTGCATCCAATCCACCACGATCCGCAGTGATCTTACCCACACAACCATACCTGCAGAAAATTTCCTCCAATAAGAACTTACACACTGCACTAGTGGTCTTCGTTCTCAAAGATCTGCCCTCAACATGATTGGTAAGATCCTCTCTAGCCAAAACAATGTATCTCATCTGCCATAGACCCATAGGCATGGTAACCAAATCAACTACCCACTTATAATGAATGCATAGCGGATAGGTTGGATGAAGCTCATCTCGATGACGCACTACTGAATACATCTGGCAGTCTCTGCAAGTCTCAACAAAGTGAGAAACATCTCTATACATGCCTTTCCACCAATATTTCTCCTTGATTTTCTCATAAGTAGCCCACACTCCTCTATGACCAGCCCAAGGACTCTCATGAAACTCCCTCATCACCTGTAACTGTGTCTCTCTATCGCAAACAACCCGCAAAGGTAATCCGCCTCTTTTCTTCGGATGCTTCCAAAGAAATCCATCCTTGAGAAAATAACCATAGGCTTTCCTTCTGATCTTCTTGAACTCTTCATCTGTCCATTCATCTCTTTTGCTTAGTGTACTAAGGTACCTGCCAATCTGCAACCAATCTCCAACATAGAGTTCTTCTATGAAAGCCACAATATCATAGACATGACAAACATGATCAACCATAGTGGCTGAAATTTTTGCATCATCCTCTTCTGCAAGTAGAGTCTCCTCATCATCATATCTGGCTCTAGACAACATATTTGCCACTGGATTATCCTTCCCTGATATGTGTTTAAATTCCGGATTTAATGACTTGATGTATGCAATCCATCTCAACATGGCTATATTCGGAGTAGAGAAACTCGTAATCATACCAATCAATGGCAAGCAATCTGTCTCTACCACAACTGAAGCTCCAATAAAGTACTCCTTGTCACATTTGAGAGCCGTGACAATCCCCAATAACTCCCTCTTGATTTGCGGATATCTCCTCTGTCTCTCGTTTAGGACTTTTGCCCCAAACCGAATAGCATACCTATTTCCATCTGCATCATCTTGACCCACAGCCCAACCTATGCCAATTGGACTAGTGTCAACTGTCAATACAATAGGCTTTTCACAATTATAATCCGCTTTCCTGAGAGTAGGAGCATTCTGCAATAACTTCTTCAATTTCCGCATGGCTCTAGTGTGGCTCTCATCCCAATAGAATTTCTGCCCCTTTCGAAGCAGCTGATACAAACAATCTGCTATGTGTGCAAAATGAGGTATCCAAATCATATAAAACACACAAGCACCAATAAATCTCCGTACCTCTGAAGTGGTAGAACAATACTCTGCAATCTTGCCTATAGCATTCACCTTATCAGGTGAGGGTTTCCTGCCATAATATCCACACATATGTCCAACAATGACAACCTCATTCACTCCAAAAACAGATTTTTGCCCTGAAAGTGTCAAGTTCACTTCTTCTAACCTGGCCAAAATCTTCTCACATGCTGAAATATGATCAGCTACAAAGTATCTGCATCCCTGCTCATTTAGACTCTCATTCTTCTCTTCTTCTGCACACCCCTTAATGGGCACATCATCCAAGAAAGGCATAGTAAGCTGAGGTATGTAATCACGAAGGACCTTATGCATGGCATTCATCATATGCGCAACAGAATTAATGGCACCTTGAGGCAAGGTACACATCCTGACAAGCCCAATAGGAGTTCTCATGGTGGTTATGTCCCTGCTTTCCAAAGCCAGCTGAAACTGATCATATCCTGAATACAAATCACCCAAAGAATAGATGGCACATCCAGCAAATGCATCTGCAAACTCATCCACAATTGGACCTATACCAACATTCCTGATAGTAACTCTGTTCACTGGCTGCATGTCCTGAATAAATCGGAGAGTACCATTCTTCTTTGGAACTGTAAACCACCTGTTTGAGTATGGTGCAGATGAAGGCTCAAGGATTCCCATCCTGATTTTCTCATTCAATAAATCAATCAGCTTTGGCAAGTGTGCTTTAGGCACTGGAATAGGTCGGAGATTCCATGGGATATGAGGAATAGTAAAAATGACCATAGGAGCAACAATATCAGGATTCACCTATCCAATCTCACGTGGGAAAAAAGCAAATCCCCTTCCATGACGCTCAAGCATCTCCTGAAAGCATTGCTTCTCTATGGGTAGCAAGAAATCACCATTTCCAATTTTCAATTCAGCAAGAGTCTCTGCTGAAAACTTATGACCAATATGCTCTGAATTCCTCAAAATTTGCTGTTTAACAGCCCTCTCTATTTGCTGATCACTGTCAGGTGGAAGCGGTACAGCAATCGGCTTCACCTTCTTATCCACAGTTTTGTATTTCGTGTCAACCTTGGCTTCATTATGCTCTTCTGCATTACATAAATCTTGCTGTACAGCAATTCTGCACTCCAATGGCTGAATATTCTCAGCCCTCTGCTCTATGGACTGCATAGAAACAGCCCCAAACTCTGAATGCTGAAATATTTCAGCAGTAAACTCTGTTGGCTGAAAGTTTTTAGCCTTCTGTCTCTCTGAAAGCTGATCATAACCAGCTGGAAACTCTGTTTGCTGAATTTCTTCAGCACTCAACACTCTTTGTTGAGTTACTTTAGCCTCTGACTCAATCTGTGACACAAAATCTGCAATTTCATGAAACATGTCCAGGGACTGCACTAATACATTACTGTGACAATTCAGCATATCAGTTTTCAGCATATCACCCATCTCTGTCATCGTATCTGCACAAATCACACTGTCATACATCCCATCTATGTGCTCATCATCCTTCAAAATTCCTGCATTTTTCAAATTTTCCTCCTTCCTGCATATATACTGCCTGGCAGCTCTAGGCAACCTAGAAGCTTTCTGATAACTCATCGAACTGTTTGCTGAAATCCCAACAAAATCGGAGGAGAAAACACTGCTGCCAGGAGGCGAGAACTCCAATCTCCTCTGCTCTGTACCACCGTCGTCTCGCGAAACGGTGGTACCTAATGAAAACCCGAATCCCTCACAGTGGGCAAAGGTGCATCTCTGAGAGTATCTCTGTTTCTAACATGGTTCACGCATACAGTCATAAACTGAACTGCTCTCATACCATCTTTACTGCGAATCCGTGCATAAGCAGATCCATCATCCATGACCTTTGTTTCCATGTGCATCTCTGTAATGAATGGCTGACCAAGAATTATGGGATAAGAGCATGAATCCTGCACAAAGAAATGAAAATCCTCCTCTACATCACCAATAGAAACCCTGACACTAGGACAGGCAGCATACAAATCACCTGCAGTGTTATTGGCGGCTCTCATACGCCACCCATGCTCTACATCCATAGGCCATCTGTTACTCTCATAAACTCCACGAACTATGAGATTAATCTCTGAACCATGATCCACCAATGCAACATAAAACACCTGTTTCTCTCCAATCTTAACCATCGTCTCTGTAGTTGCCCTAGCCCAATGGCTCCGCGAAAAGTGACTACGCGGTATCATGACAGGCTCATCAATTTCAGAATAATGCATAGGTTGAACCCTCTTCTCTACGTGCGGAAAAATAGAAGCATTATCAACCATAACCTCATCCTCATCCTCATCCAACTCCCTAATCAAAACTCCCTGTGTATCAGTGGTAGACAATGCATGTCTTTTCCTCTTCAAAACCTCTTGAAATTGATTCTGAAACTCTCTTTTTGAGATGCCCAAAATCTCAGAAATAGTGAAAGTCACCTCACTGCCAAGTATCTTATCATTAAAGATTTTCTTCATATCTGTAGATGTCTCAATATCGGACATCAATCTGAATCCTGGCTGCTTTCTCTCTCTAGGCTCTTGCCTCTTTTCTCTCTTTTGAACATCCTCCATCTGTCGATCTGGCCCTGGTCTTGAAGACGGTCCTGCAGTAGGTGGAGTAACAAACTCACCCCCTCTAGTCTTCTTAGCTGCACTTGGATTTTCTTCATCCCTCTTACGCTTCTCCTCAACAAATACATCTGCACCATGAGATTTAGCCAAATAAGCATAAATAGAGTACCTGTCAACAGGCGAGTCCCAACGTGTCTCTGATCTGATGCTAGAGCCTGCACTAGTCAAAATAGTTTGTTGAATTTTCCCCTTGTTTGCAGTCTCCATAGCATAAGTCCATAGCGTTGACTGAGTCTCTGATCCCTTCTCAATCTGGACCCCATATGCAGAAGCATCATCTCTAGCTGTCACATAAGAAGTACACGCAGCCATGTCCTCCACTAACTTCTTCATTCCACCTTTACCAAAGTTGGTAGCAAGTGGAGCTCCTGTCTCAGTCAACCAAATCTTACCATCTTGCCCCCAATATACCAAATTCTGCCTCCTTGCATCCTGGAAAGAGTCACAATCCCTGCAATGCTGATGGTCCGTACTATCACACCAAATACATCTCTGATCTCTCCTAGGTGCACTAGGAGCACTCCTAGGTGCAGAAGGAGCGCTAGAAGAAGCAGTAGGCGCAGTCGAAGCAAACTGCTCCTTCAACTTTCCCACCAACTCCGCTTTGACTGACTCCAATGTCAAATCTGTGATGCCTTTGATTATGTCATCAAGAGAAGTAGGCACCGATGGAGCGGATGGTTTTGGAGCAGAAGGTGTAGGCATCGGTCGTGGAACAGGAGGAATAGGTGGAGTGGAAATAGTAGGCACTGGCATAGGCCAAGAAACTGGCTGAGAAGGAGAAGAAATAACAGGGATAGAAGTAGGCATAGGAGCTGATGATGGTGTAGGTGTCATGGAACCATTCTGTAGGCGAGTATTCCATATCCTACTCTTGGTCAAAGTTGAGACTGCATCCTGAGCATCCTGCCAATCCGTTTTAAGACCCATAGGCTTCGTGCGATCTTCAAGAAGCTCACCCAATTCTTCTTGAAGAGCAGGATCAACAGCTTGCAAGAAAAGCTCAACTTTTTCAACATCCAATGCTCTTTGTTCAATGGCATCAAGCTGACTATACCTCTCTTCGAATTCTTGAATCAACTCCGAAGCAGCTAGACCTTTATTTGGCATGTAGACCCACTCTCGGAATGATCGCCGAGTAGCCATACCAAAGTCCTCAAGGAAGTATTCTTCTTTCAAGGCCTTCTTAAAATCTTGCCAATGTGTATTTTGAATAAAAAGATCAGTCACTTTTGTCCTCAAAGCGGGTGTGACAAGACGAAGGAAGTACTTACTCATAAGTCCAGCTCGAACTCCAAAAAACCCCATCTTGATCTCATATGTCTTCAAATATGCTGAAACATTACGCCCATCAAATAGCTTCTTCTCATTTTCAACTGCTTCAATAGCCTTAGTCGCGCTGTTTGCATTCTCCTGCTCCGAATAGAGTTGCCTTTGCTGACACAACTGCTGTTGATGCAATTGTTGTTGCTGCTGCATATACAATTGTGTTTGCTGATTTTGGAGCTGCATATACATGGACATATTCTGCAAAATCTGCTTTAGATCCTCTGTTGAAGTACTTGACGCAGTAGTCATTGATGGAGCTGAAGTAGACGCAGCTGGAACTGTAGAAGAAGCTGAAATAGAGGCTGAAGTATCTCCCATCCTGAAATTTCTGCGACGCTTTCACGTCGGGTTCACCAAAGATGTCGAAGGGTTTGTGAAAGCAAAGTCGCGTCTTCAGAAGACCTTGATAAATTTCAGGATAAAAGATCGAACAGATGAATAAACAAGATGAGAAAATAATGTCAGGACTTTGTTTTATTTCTGTCAATAAGAGTTTCAAGATTCAAGATGAAGAAATCCGAACAGCCTCTGGAATGCATAGATCATCTATACATTTCAAAGAAAATTTCCAAGAGTATGGTCTTCATCGATGATTAAGAAAATGAATGAACATGGATAATTTTCTGATTCAAGTTCCATCATGATGACTTTTTACTGATATTGAGACGGTTTACGGTTCCTGGATTGTCATCTGTTGCCTTTTAGTTCTTTCAGCTATTAAAGGTCACAATCCATGTCCCAGTGCTGTCATCAAAGATTCTCAGCTATTCAATACCTTATAGATGAATAATCAAGCTATGAACATAAGCTTCAGAATTTCCCTTCTCCCATAAATGGAACAGGGAATATGAAGCCCATAAATTGACCTTTAATATACCAAAGATGCATGTATCCAACAGCTACTGCAAGGATTCAAACATTGTTTTACCATCAAATTCCTTTTGTGCTGGGCATACGCTTTTTCTGCAGAACATATATATAACAGGGATACCATTTTCAGCATCATTACAATTACTCCAAACAGGTAATATGTAGGTTTTGGTGGTTCAATTTTCAAACAGAAATTGTCTTGTAATTGAAGATCATAAAGAGACAAGGTATGAGGGAATTCAAGTCATCATTCTCAGAGACAGTTTCCTGAACTCTTCTCTGTGCCAGCTGTGGACATGGCTAGCCAAAACCACATTTATCTTGCATGAAACCTTGGATGTTTTACACATGAGCCATACATTGTACATCAGTGTTGATTCCCTAAAAAATTTAATAAATACAGGGTGCTGTCAAGCCCCCCTATCAATATGGATGACCTGACTCTGCACGAAGCCTCCTCAGGATTAGCTGTCGTACCCGCAATGGGAAAGGGGCCTCACGTACAAGCTCAGCCAGAACTCTGGCTAAGAGCAATACATAGTTTTCCAAAACTTGGGTAGAAATTGCAAGCAGAATCATGATTGGGAGGCCCTCACAACGTGGCTTAATGGTCCTTTTGGAGGAAGAAACAAGGTGGTCTCCATTACCGACAGCGAGCCAAAACGATGATATATAACAGCAATTCTGTGAGGCGGGTCGGGTTGAAGCGCTTGTGTGTGTTAGAATCTGCCGCAGCCGCCCGTGTCAGAGAAGCCCCCATGTCCCAGCGGCTCTTCTTCGTCTCGAATTCTCTTCCCCCACAACATCCTCATTCAACCAGCTCCTCTTCCATAGCACCGTCCACGTCATCCAATCTCCTCTCCCACAGCAGCATTCGCGTAGCGCTTTCTACTTTATCGCCTATGTTATCCCCCCCCGTTGCAATCATCACCTTCAGTAGTCTTCTTTGCTACATGTCTTCGTCTTCATCTACATCTTTGTCATCTTCTGGAATGCCGTTTCATTGTTATCTTCTGCCGTATTTGCCATCGCTCTAGGCACTGTCTGAGAAGATGATCAATCACCGAAATGCCCTCCAGCGTTGAAACATCCTTCCATATGAAACAGAAGTCGTATTTTTGTTCTGCAGAGCTTCTCGGCTACCCTTAATCGATCCTCCCTCCTTCCAGTCAAAGCCTACTGCTCCTCGAAGTCGCCCAGAAAACGAGTCCCCTGTTGAGCCGCAGAGTCCCATCTATTTCCCTCCCTTCCGATTCAAAAAAAGCTCCTCTTTTTTTTCCCCAAAAAAAACCTTTTTTCCCTTCCTTTTCGTTCCACACCAAATTAGCGTCCCTCAGATTTGGCCTCATATTTAGCAGGTTCCCAGTATGCGACCCTTGAATAAGTGTGGTCTCATATTTAGCACAGCACCAATCAACAGACCACCTGCACTTCTCCCATGGATACATAACTTGTCCTTAGCACCAAAATTGTGTGCCAATAGGTGTTCTGCTGAGGCAATAAAGTCAGTAAACGTGTTCTTCCTTTTTCAATAGCTTTCCATCTTCATACCATTTTCTTCCCATCTCTCCCCCTCCGCGTATGTGTGCAACAGCATACACAAATCCTCTATCAACCAGCGCTAATCTATTTGATCAAATTCTGGCTCAATTGGATACTCATATGATCCATATCCATACAACAGCATGGTATCTGTACCATCTAGTTTCATAAGGTCCTTCCTGTAGAGAATAGAAATCGGTAGTTTTGTTATATCAACTGCCATTGCCCAATCACGAGTTGTCACATATTTCGTACATGTCCACAAGCATGTCACCAACAATAGAGTCTCTTTCTAGGCCCTTAGGATGATCTCAGCATGTATCTCTTGGCCCATTGGAAATGCTCCTATGCTGCCACAGCTTTCACACGAACCCTTGGTCACAATCAAAGTGGTCCATGAGATTGCATCTCAAGTTACCAGTCTACCAAAATTCCTTATTCTTCTCCGTCTTCGGCATAGAATGAAAGAGCAAACATAACAACTAAGTATGTACAAAGTATCAAATCACACACACGACTTTTGGGTGGTTTACACACCTCGAATGCGCAGCAATACGACATCATCCTCCTTGCTCTAAGTAGCGCTCAACGGAGAAACCTCTCGCATCGGGTTCGGTCCACCTTCCCGACGCGGTTAACAACCCCCTTAGTTAGGGTTAGGCAGGTAGTCGGGGGTAACTGAAGTTGCCTCTCCCTTCACGCCTTCAACTTGGAGCATTAGATATCTTTTCATCCTTTAATTCTTTGAGCAAACAAAGCAAAACAGTGCTCTTAAAACTGTTACAAGCACAATCATTTCCATTGGTCGTTATTTGGCCAACTGCTAAGGAGTGAATCCTTCTCTCCAAATGCATTCAGCACTCGATCCGGGAGATCAATTGTGACTTGGCAAGATCCCCAAGGTTTGTTTATTAACCCTTATACACTTGGATTAGGGTCATACCCTATTAACCCAACTTAACCAATATCTTAAGTCCTATTTAGCAATAAATATGTTATTTCAATTTACTGATTGGTCCTTTGCTTCCAAGCAAATATCTAATCCCCGTATCTTGGTCACTTTACCCAAGAAAGGTAATATATCAGGACGATTATTCATCCTCTTGCAAGATAACTTGCGTAAGAATCTGCTAATCTCATTCCGAGGAATTGGCCATTCCCTTGTGATCAAATCACAAGATCATGCGACTCTGCAACTTGCTACCAAGTGTCGCATCAAAACTATGGGACTATTTACCCATCGAATGGAGTCTTATAATCACGAAATCATGATCAGATATAACAATCCGTTCCTAATTGCATTAGGCTGACATTGTCAGTCCTCGTGTTCCAAGTTCAAACCGAGTTTCATCTTTTTAGCGAAAGATCCTTAGGGTAAAAACCCTAGATCATTTCTCACAAGTATGTCCTATTGTCCCTACATTCCGTGAATGTGGGCAAGTCTTTAGGGTATAGGAGTTTCAGCTTTGGCAATAAGAGCGACTAGGTCACGTCCTCAATGTATTAAATCCTATTTTAGCTCTTTGGCATATGTTGCATTGAATTAACCCTTCCTAAACGAGTCCCTCACGGTTTTTAGGTGTTTAGGTTTAAACTAATTTATTTGTCTTTTCTTGAAGATATTTACGATACCATTTTCGTAACCACATGCTGTATTGTCTATGTATGAGTAGTTTTACAATCCCTAACTTTTCCGACTAAGATCAAAGCGTAAGTTAAGTTATGGCATAATTCCAATTGATCCTTTTATAACATGCATTTAAGATTCATGCATAGAGCTTTTTTATCTTCATTTCTAAATGAGATATTCGTATGCTCAATGAGCATTGCACAACCTTTCGTAACTATTTACGTAGTTGATTGAGGTTTAAGCTAATTGACTAGAGTTTAATCTACTTCATGCAGTTCAAGAATCATTTCCATGCCTTGCAAATTCCTATGGATTATTGGCAACCTTCTTTAAAGAATCATTTCGAAGAAAATATGTTTAATAATGTGACATGCGATTTATTCCTTCCATGCATAATCGAAGTATACTATCATTATTTTGACTTGTAAAGATGGCCATTAGTTAGTCTAAGGTCGTTACTTTGCAATGCTTAAAAACCACTTGCTCGGAATGCATAGAGATCTTATGCTCTTCTTTTTCATTCGTTGAATACAAATAATGATTCCTTGATCGAAGTTTATTTACTTTAATTTAGCCAAAGTATTTCAATCGAAAAAAGTGCATCCTAATTTCATAAATGATCCATGCACAATCGAAATATTATGACGTTAATCAAATTTAAGAAGAAAAACCTGGACTTGTGGTGAAATTTCCACATGGATGTTAGGAGATGATCCTCCTGCATTTGTGCCTTGTCCCTTCTGAGGAGCCATCTCGAATTCGACCTTTTTGCCTTGGATGTAGATTCATGATCTTGGCCATCTTCTTTGCACGCAAAACTCCCTTTGTGACCATTTTCATCGTCTTTCGGAATCGCTTTAGAAGGCTTTATAAGTTTCCTCTCAATTCTCGAGAATGCAAGGTGAAAGGATGCTTCAGGCCCTGGTTTGTAAAACTCGCTTGTAGGGGTAAAGGAAAAAAAAAGGTCCACAGAAAGGGGGTTTAAAACCCGGCTAATGGAATGAAAAGGGGAAAAAAGGGGCTTACTTCTCCGGGGGGTTATATATAAAGAAAAACACAAGGAAAGGGCCTTATGAAAGCCTCATAGAAAGGGGGCTTTAAAGTCTTTTAAGGAATTTTATGGGGGGGGGAAAAAGGGGTATAAAATAAGCTTGGAAAGGCTTTAATCCTGGGGGTTTTGGGGTTATAAAAACCTACCTAAGAGGCAATAGGAAAGGGGTTTAAAGGTGGCAAGGACTTATATATCAAAGGGAAAAAAGAAGGTGTAAAGGACCGCCTGTGAGGGGTTAAATCCCAGGGGGTAGAAAAGGAATTAAAAAACCTTCAAGAGGAAGGCTTAAAAGAAACCCACAGGAAGGGGGGCTTAGCGCCTCCCCTTAGAAGCTTCCAAGAAGCTTCTTGGAAGCTTCTGTGGTTAATAGAAACCACGTGTAGGGAAGGGAATGACTTAACGTTGGCATGTTGGCGGCAAATGGCGATCTTCAGCGGCTTCTTCCCTCCGTCACAATGCACTTAAGCCTTCAGGTGGTGGTCTTTCTCCTTCTTAACTCCCCTCAGACTGGCAATGTCCCATCCTATCTCAGAGCCTTCCTTCTCCTCTATGGCAGCGTCAGCAGTGTGACGACTTCCCTCATTTCCTACTCCCCTCCCACAAGCTTTTATAGCTGAGGGGAGGGGATCCTCCCTCCCCCACACGGCGTTACACATGGAATTTTCCCTTCTGCGAGCTCCAGCAACAAGGAGCTTAGTCACCTTTGCTATTCCCCTCTCCTCCAGCATGACTGTCGGCTAGGGGAAAGAAGGGATAATAAGAAAATTTGTCATATTTCTAAAAATTATCCCTTTTGGCCTCCTAAGTGGAGGTTCATATGAAGAGCACGGGTTTTCATTAACTCATAGTCCTATGTCTCAATTGGCCCGTGGAGACCGTACTGTCCGTGACCACAATGCCGGTATTCCCTTGCATGAGTATCATGGGGTTTAGAAATATTATCACGGAAATATTACAATTGCAGGAATTCCAGCATTTAACGTGAACATTCGGCCAACTCTACTTCCTTTTGTGACCAACCTGCACTTATCATTAAAGTCTTCTACAAAACAACCTTTTGTATTGAATTGGACATGCAACCCTTATTCTACCATTTGGCCAATAGATACTAGATTCTTTGTAATTGATGGCTCATGTAATACATCTGTCAGACTCTTTGTCTAGCCAGCATACAAGGACAAGGCAACCTTTCCAATGTGTGAAATTGGGTGGCATGAATCATCACCTATTTACACATAACCTAGGTTTTGTAAGTCCTGCATCTCTCCAAACCATTCAACATGACTGGTCATATGATTAGATGCACCTGAATTGACATACCATACATCATCATGTGTCCCCTTTCGTGTAACTGCATTCATCATATGCTGCATAATAAAGAGATGCTTTTTGTCTTCATTCTGTCGTGAGGACGATGTATAGTTTCCTTACTGCAATTTACCACTACGAATATCATCCTTCTTTGCATAGCGCTGCAATATAGCCTGTTTTGCCACAATAATGACAAACAATAGCAGATTTTCAAGAACCTCTATTCTGCCATCCACCTCTTCCTCTAGAGCTCCCTTGCCTCTAAAGTTTCCTCTGCCTCCAGAAACCTGAATTTCACCAACTTGTTGATTGAACCTGTTTTGCTAGTTATCGCTAGTACGTCTCATACCACAGCCTCTCGAAGAGAATCTACCATGTCCCCTTCCTAAACTTGAGTAAAATGCTTGGACTTGTTCACCATTTCTTTCAGATGAATCACCCTACATATTGATCTCTTCAGTAATCATGAGAGAGATCAGCTCATCAAAATCTGGAAATGGCTTCCATACATATACTGAAGTAACAAATGATTTCCATGCCTTCTCATTGTTAAGGCCACTCAGAGTGGATGAAGCCAAATCATCATCATTCGGCATTGCATCAATCGCTGCTAAAGCATCTGCAATGCTCCTCACCTTCAACACATACTCATTGACAAACATTTTTCCTTTCTTCAAGGCATTCAACTCTTGCTTAAGTTGAATCTTTCGTGCCTTTGTATTTACTGAAAACATGCTCTCAAAAATTGTCCAAGCTACATGTGAAGTTTCTACATTCCTGATATGTCCCAGCATAGTATTATCAATTACTGCAGATAGCTAGTACATCACCTTTTTGTCTTTCGCATTCCACTCTTTCCATGCTTTGAACTCATCTGTAGTTGGAGGGATACCCAGTCCAAGCTCCTTTTCTTCACATGTGACAAACTCATAAAGGCTCTTTCCAATAAGGAAGTTCATCTCACGGAACTTCCATGAAGGGTAGTTGTTCTTATCAAGCTTCTCAATAATGGGATTTCCACTGTTCTCTACCATTATCACAAGCAAGGATATAACATAGCAAGCTAGTCTTTTGCAATCTTCCACAATAGGTGCACATTAATATACCAATCAACCTTTTTCACTGATTGCTCAACAGTACATGTAATCTGCAACCTGTTTGCAGATAAACTTTATGTTTGCTTCTTGCAAACACCTCAAAAATTATAGATTTGCAATCTGTAACTTGTGCACCCACTTTCGGTCAATACAGCCGAAATCACAGTGTACCTTGAAACTGTTGTCCGCAACCTTGTGGCTCTAAAACGGGGCCTGAAATGACCTCAGACGCCCAAAATAACTGTGGAAAAGTCCTAAAGTGCTTATCTACAGAATATACAATGGTCTACTCACACACCAAATCTCACAGCAATTTGAGATTTTTGCTTGACCCTGCTTTTGGTGCCTCCACAGGCACTATGCAAGAGAGAGAGTGGAAGAATGAGAGACCTTCTTACCCGTTACTTGCTTGCTCAAACCTTGCTTCTTCTCCTTCACTTCAGCCTTCAAAATTAGCCTCTCTTAGTGGCGTGGCTCTGATACCATGTCAAGAATCAAGTGGTGGGGGGACTTGCTTGAGCTGTTGTGCCAAACACACACTGTATACATAAGAGGAAGCTCACTCAAGAACACAAGAAGAGAGATGGAGGCCAAAACGTTTTCTTGCTGATTTTTTCTTCTTCTTTCACACACTATACAATGTACACAAAGTATAGATAAGATACAACATAAAAGAAAGTGGCCTACTAAGTCAAATAGTGCATAACCAACTACACTAATCGACTGGCGCTATGTCTTTGCCAGCTGCAGGTAGGTGTAACAAATTAAATATAATAAGTGATAAGTCAGTGGTCATGTGAGTATCATAATGACCACCAACATGCTAAGTGTAGACATGCAGACCCATCTAGCGATGCGGTACATCATCAATGTTCGGACGTGTTGAGCTTGCCATCTCAACATAATCAGCATCTTCAACTCAAGTGGTTTCTCTATTGAAGCCTTCTTCATCAAATTTTGGTTCCAATGGTTAATGGGAGCACTTTTCATGAAGATTCTTAATCAAGAAGCTGGATATTATTAGCATTGGAAAGCTAAAATGGGGATTTCTTGGATTAATAGAAGCTGAAGTCAAGCTCTTTTTGTTGAAGTCAAGTTGTATTTGGGGAGATTCCTTCATCAACAACAACACTCTTCTTCTGCCATCTTAAGAGGTACTCTAATCAATTTTAATCTCTCTTTAAATTCTCTTGCTGAGCTAAGTCCAATTGATGAAAGAGGGATTAAAATGATAAGGAATCCCATCCATTCTATTAAATGCACTTCATGAGAAAATCCATAGAGCTATATTAGTGATTGATCATTGCATAATCAATCTCATTCACTGAAATAATAATTTCCAAGTGCCTCAAATTCTCATCTCATTTACTGGTTCACAAATCAGATGCCGTAAGTGCGCGTAGTGAGCGTCAGAATGTCCCCAAGAACAAAAGAACTCTACTTTTTGCACAAAACTCAATGTAGAAAGCATGCACGACATGAACAAGAGACCAATTGGGTACAATCTCCCCCTATGCCTTGTGTGAGCGCTCCACAAAGCATGTATTTTTATGTATTAATCATCTTCAAGATCAAACAGTAGCCCAAATTACAAAATAGCATGCTTTTGGCTTTTGAGTTTGCTTTAGTGCCAAATAGAAATAAAGCTAATGGACGGGTGCCCAAGAATTTAGGCATACCCAATACAATGTCCAAATACAAATCTCATAATCGTGCGCCCATGCGCATACAAAAATAATAAATAAATATTCAACGCCTTAAAAAATACGCATGACAAAATATAGGCGCCATGCCTAAGATATGCGCCCATCAAAATATAGATGATAACTCGAATACACACTATCCTCCAATGCTTTCCTTCGCCACTACTGCTATCTCTACACATCAATTGAAGCATTCACAATCGTTAGTAAAATAATACAATTAAACCGACAAAAGTGAATACCTAGCAGTCTTCAGCTACAAAAATAAATCAATTGGTTAGAAATCAATCCAAATCTTAATTTATCACGATTGCACACTCTAAACTCATAAACGTTTATTAATTTAATATGTATTTTGCAGAATCACCCGCTATGGAATCACCCATGTATACACTAAATTAACGAAATCCCTGAAAAGGATAAGCATCCCCATCAACTTCTCGCACAAAGAATCCACTTTGTGTATGAGCCCTAGTAATAAAAATTTACAGAATGCACCGTAAAACCTCACGGAATCCACCGTGGCACAGAATCCACCGTGAAATATGCCTCTTGGCATCATACCCCCGGGGTGGGATAGCAATTGTCCTCAATTGCTATTAGCTCAATGTGGAGCTAATAGAGTGGAGACCCTATCGTCGTGATGGAATATATAAAGGCATTAGTAAACCATACTGTTTACCATGATGTCTCTTAACTCTTTGACAAACTAAACATTCAGAAACAAAGTTAGATACATCAGTATCCATACGTGGCCAATAAAAATCTTCAGTCAATGTATACAAAGTAGATATAATACCTCTATGACCTTGATATGGAGGACAATGAATCTCATTCTAAACAAATGATCTAAATGGAACTGTAACACATAATCTCTTTTCACAAAACATGAATCCATCATTGTAAGATAGTGAATCAATAGGAATCCAGTTATTTGCAACTAATTTATTCCAATCATCATGAAAAGTAATATCCTGATGATAAGTATCTTTCATAGGGATAAGGGAATCAAATGATATGAGAGAAATATTATGAATGGTCAGTCTTCTACTTAAAGCATCAGCTACTATATTCTCTTTTCCTAGTTGATATTGGATAAGGGGATGAAAAATCTGAATGAAAACTGCCCATTTGATATGTCGCGGTCAGAGATTTGGGGTTGACTAAGGAGATGTCTAATACTTTGTTTGTCAATCTTAATTATAAACTCAGAACCCATTAAGTAATGTTTCCATTGTCGTAAGTCTTGTACTATAGCTAACAATTCTTTATCATATGTAGAATATTTAATTTCAGATGGTTTCAATTTACAGCTAGAATAGGCTATGGGATGATTATCTTGCATAAGTACAGCTCCTATTCTAGATCCGCTAGCATCAGTAACTACTAAAAAGAATGGTCTATTGAAATCAGGTAGTTGTAACACAGGAGCATGGGTTAATGCATGTTTCAATAAATCAAAAGATTTTTGTTGATTATCAGTCCAGTTATAAACAATACCCTTCTTTAAAAGTTTAGTCAAAGGCAAGGCAAGTAATGAAAAATTTCGCACAAACTTTCTGTAAAAACTAGCAAAACCTAGAAAAGAAGGTAACTCATGCACATTTTTAGGTATGGGCCAATTTAATATTGCTTCTATATTCTTAGGGTCAACCTTAATACCTTCTGATGACACAATATGACCTAGATATTCAATTTCTGTTTGAAAGAATTCACTCTTTTCTGGATTAGCATACAATTGATTATCTTTCAACAACTTGAAAACTAAAGAGAGATGTTCATAATGTTCTTACTCATTTTTACTGAATACTAAGATATCATCAAAGAATACTATAACACAATGCTGATATTTCAAAAATATGTGATTCATCATTCGACTAAATGTAGCAGGTGCATTAGTTAATCCAAAAGGCATCACTAGAAATTCATAGTGTCCAAATTGTGTTCTAAATGCAGTTTTGAATATATCAGATTTATCTAATCTCACTTGATGGGATCTATTGTAATATTTCCACTCGTGAATATTGATTTCCCCCACACTGCGTAAACCTCGTGCAAAGGTTATCTTTCATATTGGAATTACCGGCAGTATAATGTGTAACCTGCACGCGAGAAATCGAGACCATCCGCATTGGCAAAGCAAGCCCGAGGGTTCAAATCCGAAATTCACACGTAAACACCCTCTTGGGAGGGGCAAAATGGATATTATTAAAGCAATTTTTATTTTTTATATTTATCCCTTTTCCCCCAGCCGATGCACGGCTGGAGGAGAGGGAGTGTGGGGGGATGGGCTTGGTTGAGTCGTGCGCTGCATGAGGAGGGGGGAACCCATGCAGGGGCCACGTGGTGGAGCTCTCCTCTCCCCCCCCCTTGTCCTATAAATACACCTCTAAGGTGTGAAGGGAGAGGGGAGGACGAATGCTGCACCCATCGCCGTGCTGAGGGGAGGAGCTGTCAAAAAGCGGCTGTGCTGTGAAGGTGGAGGCTACTGCGCTGATGAAGGGAGGCTCAGATGTTCTACCCTGCCGTCATCATCTCACATGAGACCCCCCTTGTGGTCAAGTGGAGTAAGAGAGAGGAGAGTGGGAGGCTGCCGTGCTGAGGGGAGGATCAGACGAAAAGGAGAACGCTGCCGTGCTGTGGGAAGAAGGCCGCCGCCTGCTGTGAGACCACCAGGCCGCCGCCCATCCCCGCCATCGTCATCAAAGTCCCTCCCCTTGTCTTCGACGCCTTCTCCTTCCCAATCATTGGCCCTCCCACGACGTCTTTGCTGATCTTCAGAAGCTTCTTTAAGAAGCTTCTAAGGATAAGCCCATAAGCCTTGTTCCTACGTGCCCTTCCCGGTTTTAAAACCGGGTTTGTAAAGCTCCAAATCCCACAAGCTTGCTCGTAAAACCCCAAATTCCCGCATGCCCTCGCAAAGCTTCATTCTCGCAAGTTCCCGTAAAGCCCAAATCCCATAAGTTTTTTTTCACAAGGCCTTCCATAAGCCCAAATCCCGCAAGCCGGTATTCTCAAGGATCCGTACTTTGGAAGGGATCTCCCGCGTACGAGGGAAAAGGGGAAAGATCTTGAAGCTGCTTACAACGGTTGGAGAAGACTCACCGATCGCGTAAGGGTAAAGGCAAACCGGAAGTCCGTAAACACGCTAACGATGGCTCCCAAGAAGTCGCAAGGCGCGCCTGCGGGAGGTTCTTCTCCTAGCATTCACGTGGACATCTCCCCGAGCCCACAGACCCAGGTTTTTACTATTGTGATTTCATACTAAAGTAATGCATTAAGCATGAAAACTCCATGGATTAGGAAGCACCCGTGCATGTTCAAATTCACCTAGCCTAGTTAAATGCAATTGGGAAAAATTGGTATTTTCAATATAAACGCAAATTGTCCATCCATCTTACGACCTTAATAGTAAATTGCCTTGTCGTGCATTTTCAAAGGAAAGCCACATATTGCCTAGGGTTAAAGAGGAAATTGTTAAGTGCATTGGTCATGAAGGAAAGGAGTATTTTTGCAATAACTCCCTTCGTTATGATTCGCATGAGGGAATTGTTAACTTCTGTTGCACGGCATGAAAAAGAACCCCGATCTTATAAGTTGCATGGGAAAAGATGCTTGGAAATGGATTAAATCGACACTTGCCTTAGTATTGCATGAACTTCATTCACGATGTTGTTGTATCTAAGGGTCGCATTTATACTTTCGCAAATTTCATTTCATCAAGTTGCATTTAGGAATGATTGCATGGCTTATAAAAGCATGAAATTCAAATACTTAGACAAAAGGTTGTAGGCGTTATTCCTTGATGTAAATCCTAGTAGGCCCTATGTAAGTTATTCTTCAAATTATCATGCCTTTTGACTTTAGCAAAAAGGGATAGGGCTATTGCGGATCTTATGGTGCGTAGAAGTAATGAATTACATGTTTACATGTATTGTAACATTTTGCAACTATTTTTCTACTTTAGATCACGTTTATCATCTCTAGGAAAGAATTGTCCTTGTCATAAGACAAGTAGGTCAATTTACCCAAGTCATTTGTGGTATCATGACTGTTAGGATTTCGTATAGGCATAACTAGCCGATTCAATAAAAACCTCAAGTACTAGCTAGGGCTTGGCACGTTAGAAATGCAGCCAAGTATCGTACTTGGACGCCAAGTCGAAGCCCTCAAACCCAAAGGTCCTACCCACCTTCCCGGAATGTTGAGTCAATTGGATGCTCACGCAAATAATGATCTAGGGTTTCTACCCTAAGGATCATTCGACCTAATGCTAGAACTTGGATTGAGTTGGAATCCTTAGGACCGAACGTTGTCGGCCTAGTGCAATTAGGATTGGGTTGAGTAAGAAGACACCCTATACCCTACTTCTAGTCTAATCATAATTCCTTGACCAGAAAACACCGTTCAATGGGTGAAATGATCCCTTGGAATAGAGGCGACACTTGTGCAACAAGTTGCAACGTCGCATAGCCTTGTGGTTTGATCACAAGAAAGTTTTGCCATTCCTTGGAATGAGGTTGGCAGGTTCTTGCGCAAGTTTAACTTGCAAGAGGATGAGTAGTCATCCTGTTACATCACCCTTATTGGGAAAATTTGCCAAGTTAAGGGAAGTTAGGTATTTGCTTGGAAGCAAATGATCAATCAATAAATTAAAGCGACATGGTCGCCAGGGTTTATTGTTAATAAAACCTAAGGTATTGGTTAAGTTGGGTTAACAGGGTATGACCGTAACCCAAGGACAAAAGGGTGAACAAATAAATCCTTGGGGGATCTTGCCAAGTCGAAATTAATCCCAGATCGAATGCTGGATGCATTCGGAGAGAAGGATTCACTCCTTAATAGTTGGCCAAATAAACGACCACTGAAATTGATTGTGCTTGTAATAGTTTAGAAAGCACTGTTTGCCTTGTTTGCTCAAGGAACTAAAGGATGAAAAGATATCTAAATGCTTCAGGTTGAAGGCCTGAAGGGAGAGGCAGCTTCAGTTACCCCGGACTGCCTGCCTGACCCTAACCAAGGGGGTTGTTGACCGCGCCGGGAACGTGGACCGAACCCGCCGCGAGAGGTCTTTCCGTTGAGCTCTACTTGGAGCAGGAGGACGCTTGGGTGCCAGGGGGGGCTCTGGCCGTAAATCCCTCGCCTTCCGGGTCCTGCACAAGAGGCTAACATGACTCGGGATTGGATCTCGAGGCCCGCATACTAGTCTACGGGCAGAAGCTTGGAATAGTGATCCCTAGCGGATTACTGGATAAGCCTTCGGGCGGATTATGGACAAGCCTACGGGCGGAACTCCTTGTATTTCAAAGATAAAATGATGAAATGATAATAAAGAAGTTGTTTGATATTGTTTTTCTATGTCACGTGATAAGATTACGTGAAGGAACCAGTGCCTAACAGGGTTAATTAAAGAAGCTGATTGTTATATGTCAAATTAATGTGTTAGATAATTACATAACTAAAACAAACCGAGGAAAGTGCGGAGGATGGACCATGGGTCCGTCCTACGGATGGGTGGTCCCGGTTAGCCGGGAACTTTTCTCAAAAATCTCGAAGATCAGCGGGATGATCATCATTATCAAAACGAATAATGAGAGCAATGACCTAGACCCGATTTACGGAATAGGACTATGCCTATTGGTAGAGAGGTTGAGTTTTGCATCCCTCTCATTTCCCATTCTCCTTGAACCAAGTGCAGCGTGAATCCGCTTCGGACCTGGCAGTTCGCTTGGGTCTGACGCTAGTTGCTGTTAGTTAATAACCAAACAGGAAAACCAAATTCCGGTCGATCCTAAGTGGGAACGGCCAGGATACTTCCGCTACGTGGCAGACACGGGAATACCTAGATTGCAAAACCCGTAACATTCCAAGGGAGTGCCGGGCGGAGTTTTCTAGACATCCTTTCCGATGGACTGTAAGACGTGTCCTGGATGATTCTGGTGGACACGTTACAGTTGGTATTAGAGCCGACCAACAACGGAATCGTTTTTATGAGATCTCAATAAAATGAAGTAAAGAAATTGTTGCTATCCAAGCATTTCCTCATCTTCAATACTGTCTTGCAGAACTATGAAGCGTGGAACAAGTTTTTGGTGTTCCGGATCATGTTTATGACTGCAATGCATTCTCCGCATTATAGACAAAGAGTTGAAATGATGAACATCCTGGAGCAGATTTATAATCCATCACCTTTATATATAGAATGAAGATGGACTGGGTCTTCAGGAATCTACTACATAGCTGCCCACCGGTTCGCTTATCTACAAACCAACCTAAAGAGGATCAAGTGGTTGGAAGACTTGAAAGTCGTGAAGCTGTTCATTTTTGTGGAAGCTCACGTAAATTCGACTTTGCATATTCAAGGTCGGAGGGTTGAATTGAACTCATATGTATATGAGGAAGTAACCCGTGTAATCCCAGCCGACAAGATTAAGGTGTTGGGCCGCCATGAGAAGTATGGATTCCAGCGGAAAGGATATCCTGAACTTCCAATGAATTATCGATTCCTAAAGATCCATGACCCAAAACCTTACTATTACACAGTTCCTGTAGACAAATGCAATACAACGTTGTTCTCCCCAAACTAAATGTAATGATTGGATTATAATCACACAAGATGTTGTATAAGGCTACGCCCATGTAAATATAAATAAGGACTTCTTTTATCAATATCCGACTGTGCATCAGGGTTGTTAAAAAAAGTTAAGTAGCTTCATGATTTACGAGATAGCTGAACTAAAGATAAGCTAATGTCAATTATCATACAATAACATTAAGAAAACTTTTACCCAGGCACAACCCCAGGTACAGGTTCCAAATTCGCCCCCTACATCAAGTACTGCTGTGATCCAAGAGAAGAAGTTCCTCCTCAAGCAGATAAAGCCACCCGAGTTTGACGGGAGAGGCAGATTCGTCCAGTCTGATGCTGAAATTTGGATTGAATCTATGGAGGACTACTTTGAAGCAGCTGGTATTGCGCCTACCAATCAGGCCATGCTCGCCAAATTAAAACTCACCGGCGAAGCTAGACTATGGTGGAAACAATGGTGCAGGGATCAAGGGACTTCAGAGGGGTCCGTCACCTGGGAGAAGTTAAAGAAAGCCATGCAGGGGAGATATTTGCCACCTGCATATCGTACACAAAAAATGAATGAATTCTACGAGCTAAAACAGCTAGGACTCACCCTTGACGCATACTACTCTAAATTTGTCTCACTCTTAAAGTATGCACCACAGATGGACACGACGCAGCAGGTGTCCAAATTTTGCGCGGGCTTAAATCCACTTGTAAATACCCATCTCGAATCTATGCGACCGTCAGATCTTCAGGATGCACTCATTCGAGCGGCACCTATAATTCAGGAAGTGCAAGCTAGACCAAGGGGTAACAAGAATTGGTCTTATAGCGACCCGAACAGAGGAGCATTCAGACCCCAAGTGAAGAGAGTTCAAGGTCACAATCAGGGACAAAGGAAGAAAGCAAGGACAAATAACGTCAACAACTTTGTTCCTACTCACAGTAATGGCCGAAACCTCCGATGTTTCCACTGCAACGAACTCGGTCACTTCAAAAGGCAATGTCCCAAGCTCAGCGAGGGACATCGTCAAGGTGCAGGCCGCGGTCAAGGAGCCGCCACCCGTGGAAGAGGAAGAACTGCCTGCATTACCAATAGGCAAAGATGTGAAGCAGAAGAAGAGGAAGATCCGACTATGGAAGCAGAATTCGAAAGAGCGACAGTCCATGCCGCTTTACACAAGAAGGGGCCGAATCGCCAGTTCTCGGTGATTCAAACACCGTCGGACTATCAAGGTAAAGGTTTCAAAACCTTGATTGATTGTGGCAGTACACATTCCTTTATCTCACCAGCGTGTGCTAAAAGATTAGGAATAGCCACAGTAGAAGCACCTACCCTACTTGTGGAATTGGCAAACGGTCGTGAGGTAACTTGTACCAGGCAAATTGCTAAGGAAGAGTTCTTTCTGGGAGGAAAGAAAACCTCAGTCAAATTCATAGTCATGAATTTAGGTATCCATGAGTGTCTACTCGGGATGGATTGGCTTAAGCCTAATGACGCCCATATCCACTGTGGAAAGGGTCAAGTTTCCTTTCGAAACTCTGAAAGAGAGTTTGTTACAACTCAAGGTGAGGCAAGAGTGCCAAGAATCCAGTTAGCCAAAGTATCGCGGATCATAAAAGGGGTTAGAAAAGGATTACCTGTTTACCTGATCAAACTCAACAAGTTAGATCAAAAGCAAGAGTCTCATGAGGGACCCTCTTGACTAAAGGAATACGCTGACGTATTCCCTGAGGAATTGACTGAACTTCCACCTCCAAGAGAAGTTGATCATGAAATAAGGCTAATGCCTGGAGCTGCGCCAATTGCAAAGAGACCTTATAAAATGTCCATACCAGAAGCTATTGAGTTGAAGGAACAACTCAAGCAACTGTTAGATCAGGGTTACATCCGGCCTAGCAACTCACCATGGGGAGCTCCAGTACTATTCCAGAAAAAGAAAGATGGGACACTTCGACTATATATTGATTACCGTGGGTTGAATCAATCAACAGTCAAGAACAAGTATCCTATTCCTAGAATAGATGAGCTTCTTGATCGCCTTCAAGGTGCAAAGATCTTCTCCAAAATTGATCTCAGGTCAGGTTACTATCAAATAAGGATCAAGGATGAAGATATTCCAAAAACGGCCTTCAATACAAGATATGGGCACTTTGAGTTCTTGGTTATGTCATTCGGGCTTACAAATGCACCTGCCACCTTCAATAGATTAATGCAGGATATTTTTAGACCATATCTTGATGATTTCGTGCTTGTCTTCTTCGATGACACTTTAGTTTATTCTAAACAGGAAGAAGATAATGAACCTCAACTTCGGATTGTCCTTGAGACAATGAGGTCTCATAAGCTGTATGCAAAAATGAAGAAGTGTGCATTCTTCAAGTGTCAGATTGAATATCTAGGATTCATAGTATCATCAGAAGGAATATCAGTAGACCCAGCCAAAGTCAGAGATGTGCTTGAATGGCCAATACCAGTATCAGTCAAAGAAATACGTAGCTTTCTTGGCTTGACAGGATGGTATAGGGTCTTTATCAAAAACTATGCTTTGATTGCAGCACCTCTTACCGACTTACTAAAGAAGTAGACTTCTATTACATGGTCAACTCCCGAACAAAATAGCTTCGACCAATTGAAGCAATGTTTGGTATCAGCACCTATTCTAAAACTTCCTGACCTCAATAAGGAGTTCGAGATAGTAACTGATGCCAGCATTCTTGCCTTGGGGTGTGTACTTATGCAGGAAGGTCATCCAGTAGCATATTCTTCAAGGAAATTGAAGAGTCATGAAAAGAATTATGCCACGCATGATCTGGAATTATTAGCTGTCATCCATGCTCTAAAGCTTTGGAGACACTACCTGTTGGGCAACAAGTTTACTCTAGTAACCGATCATAAGAGTCTCAAATGGATTTTTTCCCAGAACGATCTCAACATGAGGCAACGTTGGTGGATTGAAGTATTGGAGGAGTATGATTTTGAAATCAAGTACCGACCAGGGAAAGAGAATGTAGTTGCCAATGCACTCAGTCGCAAGGCATTCCTAAATTCCCTAATCTTGCAGAATCCATCAACGGCCAGATCTCTGGCTACAAAGGTATCTATGCCAAGCAACCCTATACTCGAACTAGCTAGAGAGGAAGCATGCCATGATCTGGCCTACCAAACAATGATAAAAGAAATATCTACCAAGGAGCAGAATCTGAAGTCACAAGCTAAGTATCAGGAATTTTCCATTGATAATGGACTTGTCTACTACAGAACAAGGCTGTGTATACCAACAAGCCAGTCACTTAAGCAGAAGATATTATGGGAAGCTCATGATTCCCCTTTCGCAGGACATCCTGGCTATGCAAAAACTCTTAATGCAGTTAGGAAGAGCTACCATTGGGAGAGGCTCAAAGGTGACGTTCTCAAATATGTCACTAAATGTTTGTCTTGCCAACGTATCAAGGCTGAACATGTCATGATGCCAGGAAAATTGCAACCACTTGACATTCCCCAAATGAAATGGGAATTCATCAGTATGGATTTTGTGGTGGGCTTACCCCAAGTCCAAGGAGGATACAATTCCATTATGGTTGTAGTTGACATGCTTACTAAGGTTGCACACCTGATTCCAGTAAAGACAAACTATAAAGCCTCCGACATTGCAAGATTGTTTATCAAGGAGATATTCAAGCTACATGGGTTACCTAGAAGGATCATTAGTGATCGAGATTCTCTCTTCACTTCACACTTCTGGAGAGCTATCTTTGAAGCTATTGGGACTCAACTCTGTTTTAGCACCGCCTACCATCCCCAAACGGATGGACAAACAGAGCGAGTGAATCAAATCATTGAGGATATGCTTAGGGCATACTGCTGTCGAGAGCCGAAGAGGTGGATTCAGTACTTGCCCTTAGTAGAATTTGCCTACAATGCTTCTTACCAGCAGAGCATTCAAATGACCCCTTTCCAGGCATTGTATGGTCATGATTGTCGAAGTCCCCTAAACATTTCTGATCCAACCCTAAGAGTTGAAGCTTCAAGACAAATGTTGGAGGACATGGATGACCAAATAAGGTCAATAAGACAAGACATACAAGCAGCCAAAGATAGACAAAAGGCATATGCGGATTTGAAACGCCAAGAGAGGGTCTTCGGAGAAGGAGACATGGTCTTCATTCGTGTACGCCCTAAAAGGAGTTCTCTATCTCTAGGAGAATGCAAGAAGCTAAGTCCAAGGTATTGTGGGCCGTATAAAATCCTCAAATGCCTGGGACCTAATGCTTATAAATTGCAACTTCCTGATAACCTAAAAGTTCACAATGTATTCCATATTAGTCTCTTAAAAAAATATATACCCAACCCTAATCATGTACTTGATGACCAACAAATTGTAATGCCTAGTCAAGGAGTCCTTGAACTAAGACCTGATAAGATTTTAGATGTTAGGGAGAGACAGTTAAGATCTAGAACCTTGAAAGAATGCCTCATCCAGTGGAAAGATTATCCCGAAGAGGATGCCACCTGGATAGATGAAAGCTCTCTCAACCTTCAATATCCCCAGTTTATCTCGAGATGAGGACATCTCGATTCTTCTAAGGGGGAGAGAATGTAATATTTCCACTCGTGAATATTGATTTCCCCCACACTGCGTAAACCTCGTGCAAAGGTTATCTTTCATATTGGAATTACCGGCAGTATAATGTGTAACCTGCATGCGAGAAATCGAGACCATCCGCATTGGCAAAGCAAGCCCGAGGGTTCAAATCCGAAATTCACACGTAAACACCCTCTTGGGAGGGGCAAAATGGATATTATTAAAGCAATTTTTTTTATATTTATCCCTTTTCCCCCAGCCGATGCACGGCTGGAGGAGAGGGAGTGTGGGGGGATGGGCTTGGTTGAGTCGTGGGCTGCATGAGGAGGGGGGAACCCATGCAGGGGCCACGTGGTGGAGCTCTCCTCTCCCCCCCCCCTTGTCCTATAAATACACCTCTAAGGTGTGAAGGGAGAGGGGAGGACGAATGCTGCAGCCATCGCCGTGGTGAGGGGAGGAGCTGTCAAAAAGCGTCCGTGCTGTGAAGGTGGAGGCTACTGCGCTGATGAAGGGAGGCTCAGACGTTCTACCCTGCCGTCATCATCTCACACGAGACCCCCCTTGTGGTCAAGTGGAGGAAGAGAGAGGAGAGTGGGAGGCTGCCGTGCTGAGGGGAGGATCAGACGAAAAGGAGAACGCTGCCGTGCTGTGGGAAGAAGGCCGCCGCCTGCTGTTAGACCACCAGGCCGCCGCCCATCCCCGCCATCGTCATCAAAGTCCCTCCCCTTGTCTTCGACGCCTTCTCCTTCCCAATCATTGGCCCTCCCACGACGTCTTTGCTGATCTTCAGAAGCTTCTTAGAAGCTTCTTTAAGAAGCTTCTAAGGATAAGCCCATAAGCCTTGTTCCTACGTGCCCTTCCCGGTTTTAAAACCGGGTTTGTAAAGCTCCAAATCCCACAAGCTTGCTCGTAAAACCCCAAATTCCCGCATGCCCTCGCAAAGCTTCATTCTCGCAAGTTCCCGTAAAGCCCAAATCCCATAAGTTTTTTTTCACAAGGCCTTCCATAAGCCCAAATCCCGCAAGCCGGTATTCTCAAGGATCCGCACTTTGGAAGGGATCTCCCGCGTACGAGGGAAAAGGGGAAAGATCTTGAAGCTGCTTACAACGGTTGGAGAAGACTCACTGATCGCGTAAGGGTAAAGGCAAACCGGAAGTCCGTAAACACGCTAACGATGGCTCCCAAGAAGTCGCAAGGCACGCCTGCGGGAGGTTCTTCTCCTAGCATTCACGTGGACATCTCCCCGAGCCCACAGACCCAGGTTTTTACTATTGTGATTTCATACTAAAGTAATGCATTAAGCATGACAACTCCATGGATTAGGAAGCACCCGTGCATGTTCAAATTCACCTAGCCTAGTTAAATGCAATTGGGAAAAATTGGTATTTTCAATATAAACGCAAATTGTCCATCCATCTTACGACATTAATAGTAAATTGCCTTGTCGTGCATTTTCAAAGGAAAGCCACATATTGCCTAGGGTTAAAGAGGAAATTGTTAAGTGCATTGGTCATGAAGGAAAGGAGTATTTTTGCAATAACTCCCTTCGTTATGATTCGCATGAGGGAATTGTTAACTTCTGTTGCACGGCATGAAAAAGAACCCCGATCTTATAAGTTGCATGGGAAAAGATGCTTGGAAATGGATTAAATCGACACTTGCCTTAGTATTGCATGAACTTCATTCACGATGTTGTTGTATCTAAGGGTCGCGTTTATACTTTCGCAAATTTCATTTCATCAAGTTGCATTTAGGAATGATTGCATGGCTTATAAAAGCATGAAATTCAAATACTTAGACAAAAGGTTGTAGGCGTTATTCCTTGATGTAAATCCTAGTAGGCCCTATGTAAGTTATTCTTCAAATTATCATGCCTTTTGACTTTAGCAAAAAGGGATAGGGCTATTGCGGATCTTATGGTGCGTAGAAGTAATGAATTACATGTTTACATGTATTGTAACATTTTGCAACTATTTTTCTACTTTAGATCAAGTTTATCATCTCTAGGAAAGAATTGTCCTTGTCATAAGACAAGTAGGTCAATTTACCCAAGTCATTTGTGGTATCATGACTGTTAGGATTTCGTATAGGCATAACTAGCCGATTCAATAAAAACCTCAAGTACTAGCTAGGGCTTGGCACGTTAGAAATGCAGCCAAGTATCGTACTTGGACGCCAAGTCGAAGCCCTCAAACCCAAAGGTCCTACCCACCTTCCCGGAATGTTGAGTCAATTGGATGCTCACGCAAATAATGATCTAGGGTTTCTACCCTAAGGATCATTCGACCTAATGCTAGAACTTGGATTGAGTTGGAATCCCTAGGACCGAACGTTGTCGGCCTAGTGCAATTAGGATTGGGTTGAGTAAGAAGACACCCTAAACCCTACTTCTAGTCTAATCATAATTCCTTGACCAGAAAACACCGTTCAATGGGTGAAATGATCCCTTGGAATAGAGGCGACACTTGTGCAACAAGTTGCAACGTCGCATAGCCTTGTGGTTTGATCACAAGAAAGTTTTGCCATTCCTTGGAATGAGGTTGGCAGGTTCTTGCGCAAGTTTAACTTGCAAGAGGATGAGTAGTCATCCTGTTACATCACCCTTATTGGGAAAATTTGCCAAGTTAAGGGAAGTTAGGTATTTGCTTGGAAGCAAATGATCAATCAATAAATTAAAGCGACATGGTCGCCAGGGTTTACTGTTAATAAAACCTAAGGTATTGGTTAAGTTGGGTTAACAGGGTATGACCCTAACCCAAGGACAAAAGGGTGAACAAATAAATCCTTGGGGGATCTTGCCAAGTCGAAATTAATCCCATATCGAATGCTGGATGCATTCGGAGAGAAGGATTCACTCCTTAATAGTTGGCCAAATAAACGACCACTGAAATTGATTGTGCTTGTAATAGTTTAGAAAGCACTGTTTGCCTTGTTTGCTCAAGGAACTAAAGGATGAAAAGATATCTAAATGCTTCAGGTTGAAGGCCTGAAGGGAGAGGCAGCTTCAGTTACCCCCGACTGCCTGCCTGACCCTAACCAAGGGGGTTGTTGACCGCGCCGGGAACGTGGACCGAACCCACCGCGAGAGGTCTTTCCGTTGAGCTCTACTTGGAGCAGGAGGACGCTTGGGTGCCAGGGGGGCTCTGGCCGTAAATCCCTCGCCTTCCGGGTCCTGCACAAGAGGCTAACGTGACTCGGGATTGGATCTCGAGGCCCGCATACTAGTCTACGGGCAGAAGCTTGGAATAGTGATCCCTAGCAGATTACTGGATAAGCCTTCGGGCAGATTATGGACAAGCCTACGGGCGGAACTCCTTGTATTTCAAAGATAAAATGATGAAATGATAATAAAGAAGTTGTTTGATATTGTTTTTCTATGTCACGTGATAAGATTACGTGAAGGAACCAGTGCCTAACAGGGTTAATTAAAGAAGCTGATTGTTATATGTCAAATTAATGTGTTAGATAATTACATAACTAAAACAAACCGAGGAAAGTGCGGAGGATGGACCATGGGTCCGTCCTACGGATGGGTGGTCCCGGTTAGCCGGGAACTTTTCTCAAAAATCTCGAAGAGCAGCGGGATGATCATCATTATCAAAACGAATAATGAGAGCAATGACCTAGACCCGATTTACGGAATAGGACTATGCCTATTGGTAGAGAGGTTGAGTTTTGCATCCCTCTCATTTCCCATTCTCCTTGAACCAAGTGCAGCGTGAATCCGCTTCGGACCTGGCAGTTCGCTTGGGTCTGACGCTAGTTGCTGTTAGTTAATAACCAAATAGGAAAACCAAATTCCGGTCGATCCTAAGTGGGAACGGCCAGGATACTTCCGCTACGTGGCAGACATGGGAAGACCTAGATTGCAAAACCCGTAACATTCCAAGGGAGTGCCAGGCGGAGTTTTCTAGACATCCTTTCCGATGGACTGCTAAGACGTGTCCTGGATGATTCTGGTGGACACGTTACATCTATCTTACTAAATATGGTAGAACCTTGTAGTTTATCCATAAGATCATCTACCCTAAGAATTAGATATCTATTCTTTACAGTAATCTTATTCAGGGCACGATAATCAATGCACATGTGATAAGTATTATTCTTCTTCTTTACCAATAAAACACGTGCGCCAAATGGAGAACTATTAGGTCTAATTAATCCTCTCTTTAGCAAATTTTCTACTTGATTTTGAATTTCTTTCTGTTCAATTTGATTATGCCTATATGGTGCTTTACATGGTGGTTGTGTACCAGGAATTAAATCTATTTTGTGATCTTCAGGACGTGAAGGAGATAGTCCAGGTGGTAAATTATCAGCAAAACAATCTTTAAATTGAGCAAGAAATTTTGTATGCCTAGGATGCATATGTTTTTCTTTAGCTTGAAGTTCATTCACCCAAATTAAATAAGATTTACTACTTTTATGCAATGCACGTTTAGCTTGAGTATGAGTAAGCAGTGGAAAATTATTAGAAGCGTGCATACCATACAATGTAATTTGTTTTCCTTGAGAATAAATTTTAATTGAATGCGCGGAATAATCTATGTCAGGATTATATTGATGACGCCAAGGCATACCTAGGATAATATCACTAGACTCCAAAGGTACAACTAGGAAATTCCTTCGTTCAGTGTATTCACCAATTTTAATTTCTAAGTCATGCACCTCTTGTTTTTATTGGTATTTGATGGCAAAGCAAGTGGTTTTGTCCAAGACTTACAAAAATATGATGAAGGAAAATGACTTTGATTGAATCTTCTAAAATTTGAATTGAATTGCTTGGAACCATATTTGCTTGAAATTGTTGTGGATGCTTGTCTCTTCCGCGAATCTTGTCTTCAATGTCATGAGCCAAAGAAATTGCATCTTCAAGGGTTGTAGGCTTGAACATATTGACTTCAGCATAGTAATGTGCAAGTAATCTAGACATAAACTTGCGTTTGTGAGTCGCTTTAGGTACATCTTCGAGCATTTGGAGTTGCAATAGGACATTCCAAAAACGTTCAGTGTATTGGGAAATAGGCTCATGATCTCTTTGCTATAGAAGATCCCATTGCTTTATGGCTTTTTCATGGAATTGAGGAGGAAGAAAATTCTGCAGAAACTTCTTTTTGAAACTCTCCTAGGTAGTGGGACAACTAGTGCTCTTGCAAACCACGGTCCACCAGAGAGATGCTCGATCGACTAAATGATTAGTGACACATTTAATTTTGTCTTTTTCAGCGTATGTCTCTTCATGAAAGTAGTCATCAAACTGACTGATAAATGCAAGTACAGCCTTTCCATCTCGAGTTCCATTGAAAGTACGAAATTTGAAATTTCTTTTACTTATCTTTGTTTCTTTGCGAATGGATTGAGCTTTGAGTGTCGCATCAATGGTACGTCGGATAAGATCTTCGGGTTGTGGTCCATCTTTGTCAGTGGTAGATCGTTGCAAATTGGCCAGTTGACCTTGCAAAGCTTGTCAGGCTCTTTGTTCTTCATCAAGCTACATCATAATCAAATCCAATTTTTGTTCCATCGTAGGTTCAGGAAGATCACCTTCAGCCATTAAATCATCCATATTTTGTTCTGTCATCCCGTAATAATCCAAAAGACCTCACACTCTCGAAATCCAATTAGCGGGATGAGCGTAGCTCAAAGTCGGGTATACAAGGCTTATAGATTTTTGTTTGGCTTTTCCGGTCTTCGTCCTTTGCGGTTGTGGGATTTGTAGTCTTCGTAAAAACTGCGTATGACCTTCTGCGTGTGCTAAAATTGGTTAAGCAAGTCTGCGTATGTGAACAGAGTCTTCTTGGGAACAATTTTGTAGTTCTGTGCTTCTGCGCAGGAACAGTCCTTATGGGAGTAATTGGAATTAGTCTGTAATGACTTCTGTGACTTGTTTGACCTTTGTGACTTGCAGTAATCACAAGACTTGGAGAACTTTAGTGATTAAGCTTTTGTAAAGCTTATCTGACTTAATCTTATGAAGTAAAACTGCCTGTCGTCGATTTTTGAGGGGGGGTCCATTTTTTATGCCGTTTACTACATCAGCATGCCCCTGCTACCCAATCGCCGATTTTTGGAGCTCTAAGCTTTATAATAAGCTTATCAAGCTTTTAAGATTAAGCTTTTAGACTTTGAAGATATGGAACTTATCTATTGACTGTGAAATAAACGACTTGGAGAGAGAAATGTAGGAGTGGTCCTCCACCTCCTAAGGCCCGGTCCTTCACGATCAGAGGTTGTAGACAGAGGTTCTTGACCGCCAGGAATCCACCCGTATCAACCATTTGCAATGAAACTCACTGTAGAGCTCGATCGTTCCAGGAGTTCCGCCTTCGCACAAGATGGGTAACGATTGGAAGCTCTCGATCTCAGCTTCGCTCTGATACCACTGATGCACAGATCGGATGCCGTAAGCGTGCGTAGTGAGCGTCAGAAGGTCCCCAAGAACAAAAGAACTCTACTTTTTGCACAAAACTCAATGTAGAAAGCATGCATGACATGAAAACGAGACCAATTGGGTGCAATCTCCCCCCATGCCTTGTGTGAGCGCTCCACAAAGCATGTATTTTTATGTATTAATCATCTTCAAGCTCAAATAATAGCCCAAATTACCAAATAGCACGCTTTTAGCTTTTGAGTTTGCTTTAGTGCCAAATAGAAATAAAGCTAATGGGTGGGCACCCAAGAAGTCAGGCATACCCAATACAATGTCCAAATACAAATATCATAATCGTGCATCCATGCGCATACAAGAATAATAAATAAATATCCAACGCCTTAATAAATAGGAGCGACAAAATATAGGCTCCATGCCTAAGGTATGCGCCCATAAAAATATAGATGATAACTTGAATACACGCTATCCTCCAATGCTTTCCTCTGCCATTGCTACTATCTCTACACATCAAGTGAAGCATTCACAATCGTTAGTAAAATAATACAATTAAATCGACAAAAGTGAATACCTAGCAGTCTTCAGCTACAAAAATAAATCAATTGGTTAGAAATCAATCCTAACCTTAATTTATCACGAGTGCGTACTCTAAACTCATAAATGTTTATTAATTTAATATATATTTTGCAGAATCACCTGCTATGGAATCACCCATGTACACACTAAATTAATGAAACACCCGAAAAGGATAGGCATCCCCATCAACTTCTCGCACAAAGAATCCACTTTGTGTATAAGCCCGGGTAATAAAAATTTACGGAATCCACCGTAAAACCTCACAGAATCCACCGTGGCATAGAATCTACCGTGAAATAGAGCATTCACAGGTTGTAGGAATTTCCAGACAGCTATAGTAAATTGTCTACATAATTTTTCATATTCAACTACTTTCAACACTTGATAGTTTGTTAGAAAGGGGACTTCTCAAGCTTCAAGTAGAGCCAAAGAGCTTATTATTCGGAGCACTAGAACTCAAGATATTTGAGTTTTTCCTCTGATATATATACAGGACATGAAGTTACTCATGGCAAGGAATAAGAAAAAGGATCCTATTTTGGAGACCATCAATGAAGAGCTGAGAGAATACCAACATGAACATGAACATGAAACCCCTCAAGAAGATATATACCATAGGCATTATGAGAATGAAGAGGTTGATGTAAGTTCCACTCATTCTCCTACCAATCAAACAATGAATGGAGTTGAGATATCCCATGCTTCCATGAACTGTAATAGCCTACAAAAACTCTCAATTGATATTAAAGAGATGAAATCAGGTTTTGATGGTATGAGGATAGATATTGACAAGTTAGTGGCTATCTTTAGTGAAAATATGTTGCTTATAGTTGGTCTAATGTTCCAAACCCTCCTTTGGATGAAGACCAACACAAACCCTCTACTCCAAAGGTGGTAGGACAATTTGAGATTGGGGAATTGTCAAAGGCTAAAGATTTTATACAGCCCACTTCACTTCAGCCTCAGCCCCATCAATCAAATGCCTATTCTCAGCCACATGGGCAAGATCCACACTATAGGGTTCAAGAAATCTCTAGGCATGAAGAGGACATCCATGGTTGCATTCAATTTTATAAACAATTCTATCCTCAACTAAATATTGGTAGGCATGAACAAGGGCATGTGAATTCAGCCCCAAACTCCTATGGACAGCAACAACACGATCCTCATACTCAAGTTTAGCCTAATAGGCCAAGTCCTTTATCCAATCATGGTTGGCCTTAACAAAACAGTGGGCAGCACCCGCCATTTAATACTCCAATTCATGGACAACATCAAGGGTACCATGGACAACCTTTCAATATGGGTAACACTCATTTTCAGCCTCAAGGACATTATTTCCAGCCACAAGGTCATGGTATGCAGTATGGATAGAAAACCCCATTTGCACAAGGAACTTGGAATAATAAATTCTCTAGGCAAGGCTAATTTGGTAACTCTTTTGGACAGCAACACCACCCTCTACTTCTACCAATGACATAGATCCATGTCTTTGCAAGTTGCTGAAGGATTATGATGATATTTGTCAACCACCTACTTCTCTTTCTCCCAAAAGAGAAGTGGATCATCCTATAGACTTGCTACCCAACACCAAGCCTATTAACAAACCACCATATTGCCTCTCCAAGGTGGAAAGGGAAGAGGTAGAGCGCCAAGTGAAAGAGCTATTAGAAATGGGTACCATCAAGGCAAGCCAATCGCCTTTTGCCTCTCTGGTCCTTCTTGTAAAGAAGAAAGATGGCTCTTTTTGCATGTGTATCGACTAGCGCTATCTTAACAAGGTCAATATCAAGAATAGGTATCCAATACCTAGAATAGATGACCTCCTAGATGAATTGAAGGATGCTAAGGTGTTCTCCAAGATTGACTTGTCATCGGGGTATCATCAAACATGCAAAGGAAGGGGATGAGTTCAAAATAGCCTTTAGGACGGAAAGAGGCCTCTATCAATTCATGGTTATGCCTTTTGGTTTATCCAATGCTCCAGCCACATTCCAATCTCTTATGAATAAGATACTTCAGCCCTTGCTATTTCAGATAGTTTTGGTGTTCTTTGATAACATTTTAATCTATAGCAAGAGAAAAGTGGACCATTTATAGCATGTAAAAGAAGTCTTCGATATATTGAGGAAGCACAAACTATTTGCCAAGACAACTAAGTGTTCATTCATGACAAAGGAAGTTGAATACTTGGGTCATATAGTGGGAGAAGATGGAATCAAAGTGGATCCTAAGAAGGTGCAATGCATCAAAGAATGGCCTACCCCAACTAATGCTACTTCTTTAAGAGGATTTCTTGGATTATCATATTTTTACCATAGGTTTATGAAGAAATATGCTCATGTTGCAGCTCCTCTTACCGATCGGTTAAAAAAAGAGGCCTTCTTTTGGGACGAAATTTCCGACAAGAGCTTTAATGAGCTGAAGCAATTGCTTGTTTCAGTACCAATACTAGTTTGCCCTGATTTTTCCAAGACTTTTACCATCTACGCGGATGCTAGTGGTAGAGGTTTAGGGGCTGTTTTGGTTCAAGAGCATGGTGTCATTGCATTTGAGAGTAGAAAATTCGATGATAAAGAGAGAGAGATGCATGTATACGAGCAAGAGATGCTTGCTATTCTACATGCAATCAAGAAATGGTATCATTATCTCTATGGAACACATTTTAAAGTAAAAAGAGATCATAGGGTGTTGAGGTATTTTCTCTCAGAGCCTAACCTTTCTCCCAAGAAAAAGAGATGGCTGGCTACCTTGCAGTTATATGATTTTGAAATAGCATATATGGCTAGAAAGAATAACATTGTGACTGATGTGTTATCTAGAATGTGGGCATGCAGTTTATCTACAGTGTCTACAATTTATAAGGATTGGATAAACGACATCCAAGAAGAATATGTGCTGGATGAGCATGCTGTCTAGATTTCACAGAAATTACAGCAAGGACATGATGAAGAATTTTCAAATTTCAAAGTGCATAATGGACTCTTATGGTTCAAGGATAAAGTGTACTTGGTTCCTAACAGTAAATTCAAGCTAAAAGTGCTCCATGAGATGCACTCATCACCAATGGCTGGACATTTGGGTCTTTTTAAGACCTTTGACAAGGTCCATAAAAGTTTGTATTAGAAGGGTTTATGGAAGGACGTCAAGGAGCATGTATCCAACTGTTTAGAGTGCCAACAAAATAAGGACTCCACTTTATTACCAGCCAGACTCCTTCAGCCTTTACCTATTCCTACAGGAAAATGGACCGACATTTCCATGGACTTTATAATGGGATTATCTACTACTAGTCATGGATGGAATAGTATCTATGTGGTTGTTGATAGATTGACTAAATCAGCCCACTTTATTCCAACAAAAATACAATATTCAGCAAGGCAAGTGGCTGAGAAATTTATGGAAGGTGTGTTCAAGCTGCATGGTATGCCAATGAGAATAGTATCGGATAGAGATACAAAATTTATGGGCAACTTTTGGAGAAGTCTATCCTCTTCTATGGGTACTTTTCTCACTCCTAGTACAGCCTATCACCTCCAAACTGATGGGCAAACGGAAAGAGTCAATCACCAGGTGGAAGTGTACATTAGGCATTACTGTCATGACACACAAGCTTTATGGGATCGTTGGATCCACCTTGCTGAATTTTGTTATAACAGCATGCATCACATGAGCATAGGTATGTCTCCATTTGAAGCACTTTATGGGTATAAAGTCCAAATTCCATTAGTTTTGTTTCATGAAGATATCAACTACCAAGCAAAAGAAGAGTTAGAAAGGATGGAAATGCTCATGAGACAATGCAAGGATAGCACAAGGAAAGCACAAGAAGTAATGAAAGCCTATGCAAATGAGAAGAGAAGACATTTGGACTTCAAAGTTGGAGATTGGGTGTTTCTTAAAGTGCCAAAGACACACTACGCTTCATTAAAGGGTGGGAACAATAAGCTTGCTCACAGATTTTATGGACATTATTTGGTAGTGGACAAAGTTGGAGAGCTTGATTATAAGCTTCAACTACCTTCTTCCACTAGAATACATGATGTATTTCATGTTTCGCAGCTTAAGAAGTATGTTGGACCTGAAGTGCAAGTATTGGAAGAGTTGCCACCAATGGATGAAGCGGGACTTGTTATATATGAACCTGAAAGTATTATTGAAAAGAGAGAAAAAGTGCTCAAAAATCGTATTCTTACTGAGTACCTCATCAAGTGGAGAAGCTTACCTATAGAGGAATCTTCTTGGCAACCATCCACTTATGTGAATGATTTTCCTTGGCTATTGCAAGATGATACATGACAGACTCTGTAGGGACAGCTTGCTGTGTGTAATATTCTCGCTCGAAAATATTACTAAACATGACTCCCTACATGCCGCGTAAAACCTGTGCAAGGTTATCTCTCGCATTGTAATTACTGGTAGTTTAATCCGTACCCCGCATGCGCAAAAACGAGGCCTCCGCATTGTGAAATCAAGCTCGAGGCTTCAAGACTGCATAACAGTGGAGAAACACCCTTTTGCAAGGAAGAAAAATGGATAATGATGATAATAAAGAAAGTTTTTTTTACTAATTACCCCAGCCGATGCATAACTGGAGGAAAGGGAATGGGAGAAGGAGGCGATGTGGTGAAGTTGGTGTATGGGGGTAGAGCCATGCACCAGCCACGTGGTGGCTTCCCTCTTCCCCCCCCCCCCCCCAAGCTATAAACCCCCCCCCTTAGCTTTGGGTTGAGGGAAAGAGGAGGAATGCTGCTGTCAACCTGCCGCAATGATGTGGAGAGAGGAGGGACTACTACGCTGCCGGGCTAAGAAACGCCATCCCACAACGCTGCTGCTGCCGCCATTTTCCCCTGCCACGCCATCAGCAATCTTTCCCTTCCTAATCATTGGGTCCTCCATGTCGATTCTGATCAGTCAGAAGCTTCTTAGAAACTTCTCTAAGAAGCTTCTAAAGAATAAGGCCTCTTGGCCTTGTTCTTGTGTACCCTCCCGGTTTTAAAACCGGGCTCATAAAGCTCCTTCCCATAAGCCTTCCCAAAAGCCCCAATCCCACAAGCTCTCGGGTTTTCAAAGATCTTAATTTTGGTGAAGGAATCTCCTATGTACGAGGGAGAAGGCACATCTTGAGGCTGTTCGGAGAACGCGTAGAAGCAAGGGTAATCCGCGGAGTCCGTAATCACACCTATCATTGCCTCCCCAAGAAGACGCAAGGCGCACCTGAGGGAGGTTCTTCCCCTAACATTCACGTGGACATCACCGCGGATCCACAAACCCAGGTTTCACGAATTTATTTTCCACATAAAGAAATGCTTTAAAGCACTTATGCGTGTTTCAAATTCACCTAGCATAGGGATAATGCATTTCTTGCTTATCATTAGTTCAAGTAATAGTGATAAAAGTACATTCGATAAATTATCTCTTTGAAAGATAGATAAGGATTGGTGCATATCATGAAATTGGATCGTTTGCATTTCCAGAGTTGTCCATCTTAGGAGATTAGCTGCATGTTGCTAATTTAGTGCATTTCCAAAGTAATGAGTCTAAACGCCTATTACTTAGGGCAAATGAATGAAATTGTTAAGTGCATTTTTGACTGGACATGGAAGGAATAAGCGTATGTCACATTTTAGGCAATATCTTCCTTGTAATGATTCATGAGGAAAAGTCGTTAACACCTATAGGATGTTATCCGAAAAGAAATAGTTGAGCGCGAAATGATTCTCTGGACTTGCATGTGGCATTTGCTTGTAAAATGGAATAAGTCAACACTAGTCCTACAATATTCACTTTGCATGAACTTCACTAACTACATTGTAGCTAGGAAAGGGTTGCTTGTTGCATATTCATCATGGGAAAAAAATTCATTCATCAAGAGTTGCATTTAGGAAAGGTTGCATGGTTTATCAAAGCATGAAATTCTAAAGCTTAGAAAAAGGGTTGTAGGCATGATTCTTTGATGTAAATCCTAGTAGGTCCTAGGAAAGTTATTCTTCAGATTATCATGCGTTTTAACTTTACTAAGGAAAGATAGGGTTATTGCAAACCTTGCAATGTGTAGAAGCAATGAATCACATGTTTACATGTATTGTGACATTTTGCAACTATTTTTCTCCTTTAGATAAAGTTTATCATCTCTAGGAAAGGCTCGTCCTTGTCGTAAGACAAGTAGATTGAATTATCTAAATCACCTAGCCTGCAAGGGATTCGTATAGGTATGGTTCAGTCGATACGATAAATACCCCAAGTGCTAACTAGGGTTTAGCACGTTAAGGATCGGCCTAGTTTCGCACTTGTTGCCAAGTCAAAACCCTCAAACCCAAAGGTCCTACCCACATTGTTGGAATGTTTGGGTCAATTGGACGCTCATGCAAATAACAATCTAGGGTCTCTACCCTAAGGATCGACCGACTAAATGTTAAAACTCAGTTTGAGTTTGGAATCCCTAGGACCGAACTTTGTCGCCTAGTGCAATTAGGATTGGGTTGGGTAAGAAGACACCCTAAACCCTACTTCTTGTCTAAACATAATTCCTTGACCAGGAAACATCCTTCAATGGGTGAAATGATCCCATGGAATAGATGCGACACTTGCGCAACAAGTTGCAACGTCGCATGGCCTTGTGGTTTGATCACAAGAGAGTTTTGCCATTCCTTGGAATGAGGTTGGCAGGTTCTTGCGCAAGTTTAACTTGCAAGAGGATGAGTAATCATCCTATTACATCACCTTTCTTGGGGACAATTGCCAAGTTAAGGGAAGTTATGTATTTGCTTGGAAGCAAAGGATCAATCAAGTTAGAGCGACATGGTCGCGAGGATTTACTATTGATTTACGAAACCTAAGGTTGGTTAAGTTGGGTTAATAGGGTATAGCCCTAAACCAAGGACAAAAGGGTGGACAAACAAACCCTTGGGGGATCTTGCCAAGTCGCAATTGATCCCGGATCGAATGTTGGATGTAATCGGATAGAAGGATTCACTCCTTAGCAGTTAGCCAAATAAATGACCACTGGATTGATTATGCTTGTAATAGTTTAGGAGCACTGTTTGCATTGTTTGCTCAAAGAACTAAAATATGGAAAGTTAATTAACACTTCAGGTTGAAGGCCTAAAGGGAGAAGCAGCATCAATTACCCCCAACTATCTGCCTAACCCTAACCAAGGGGGTTGATAGCTGCGCCAGGAATGTGGACCGAACCTGCCACCTGACGTCTCTCCGTTGAGCACTACTTGGAGCAGGAGGACGCTTGGGTGCTAGGGGGGGCTCTGGCCATAAATCCCTTGCCTTCCGGGCCCTGCATAAGAGGCCAACGCGACTGCAGATTGGATCTAGAGGCCCGTATATCAGTCTATGGGTGGAATCTTGGATTAGTAACCCTTGTGAATTGCTAGATAGCCTTTGGGCGGATTATGGATTAGCCTATGGGATGGGTTTTATGGATGTATTTCAAAGATAAGTAAGACAACCTGTGAAAAGGAACTTGTTTGGCACTGTTTTTCTATGTCGAGTGCTAAGATTACGTGAAAGAACTAGTGTTTAACTGGATAATTAATGAAGCTTCTTGATGCATATCCAACTAAATGTGGTAGGTAATTAGACAACTAAAACAACCCTGAGGAAAGAGCGGTGGATGTGGCCATGGGTCCGTCCTACGAATGGGTGGTTTGGGTTGGCCGGGAACTTTTCTCAATCGAAATGGACAGCAAGGGGCTCTTCTCGAAGGAAATGAACAACAAGGGCGCTAACCTAGGGTTTAGGTTACTAGAATCCCGATTTATGCTATTTTAGGGGAATGGAATGGGACTATGCCTTATGGGCAGAGAGGTTGAGCCTTGCATCCCTCTCGTTTCCCATTCTCCTTGAACCAAGTGCAGCATGAATCCGCTTCGTCCTTGGCATTTTTGCGTAAAGTAGTTCGCCTGGGGTTCGATGCTAGTTGTCGTTTAGGAAAGTGACCATTAGGGAAAACCCGGTCCTAAGTGGGAATGGTCGGAATACTTCCGCTACGTGGCAGACACAGGAAGTCCTAGATTGCAAACCCCATAACATTGCATGGGAGTGCCGGGCGGAGCTTTCTAGACTCTCTTTCCGATGGACTGCGAAGACGTGTCGTGAAAGGGAACATGTGGACACGTTACAGTTGGTATCAGAGTGAACCAACGAAGGATTTGTCTTTATAAGAAAACTTATTAAGAAGAAGTAAAGCAAATGTTGTTGTTAAGAAAATTTCCTTACTTATCGATGTTGTCTTGCAGAATTATGAAGCATGGAACAGATTCATGGTGTTCCTGGTCATGTTTATGACCGCCATGCATGTCTCAGATTATTGATGAAGGATCGATATGATGAACATCCTAGACCGCATTTACAATCCATTGCCTCTACACGTGGAATGGAGATGGATGGGTGATTCAAGAATCTATTACATAGCTGCCCACCAGTTTGCGTACCTTCGAATCAACCTAAAGAGAATCAAATTGTTGGAGGACCTGAAGATCGTAAAGCTGTTCACTTTTGTTGAGGCTCACGTAAACACAACTTTACATGTCAAAGGTCAGAAGGTTGAGCTGAAAACATATGTGTACGAGGAAGTGACCCACATAATCCCCGCCGACAGGATCAAGGTGTTGGGACACTACAAGAAGAATGGGTACCAAAGGAAAGGATACCCTAATCTTTTGATGACGTATTGATTCCTGAAGATCCATGACCCAAATGCGTACTATTACCTAGTTCCCGTAGCTAAATGTAACACAACATTATTCTCCCCGAATTAATGTATCAACTTGCTCTACCATCCCAATAAATATTGTATGCCCAAAGGGCTATGCCCATATGAATGAAATAAGATTTCTTTTTATCAATGATTGTCTTGTCTATGAGTATTGATAAAAAGTTAAGTGATTAGGTTTCTTGGCTGAAAGTTGAGTTGGGCATAATATGTAATATAAGAGACGTTTAGCAAGTTGTTAACGTTAAGAATCTCAATGCCCAGGCACAACCCTAGGTACAGGTTCCTAGTCCGACCCCTATACCAAGTATGACCGTGATTCAGGAGAAGAAGTTTCTTCTCAAGCAGATCAAGCCGCTAGAATTTGACAGGAAAGGAAGGATTGTCTAAGATGATGTTGAGATTTGGATAGAGTCCATGGAAGATTACTTTGAAGCGGCCGGTACTGCACACGCCAACCAGGCAATGCTCGCCAAGCTGAAGCTCACCGGCGAAGCTAGACTTCGGTGGAAGCAATGATGCAGAGACCAAGGAATCGCGAAAGGGTCTCTTATCTGGGAAAAGCTGAAAATAGTTGTGCAGGGAGGATACTTACCACGTGTGTACCGCATGCAGAAGATGAATGAGTTCTATGAGCTAAAACAAATGGGTCTGACTCTTGACACATACTACTCAAAATTCGTCTCTCTTCTGAAGTATGCGCCACAAATGGATATGACACAACAGGTATCAAAATTTTGTGCCGGATTAAACCCACCTGTAAATACCCATCTCAAATCAATGCGCCCAATAGATCTTCAGGACGCACTCATTTGAGCTGCGCCCATAATTCAAACTTGGTCTTATAATGATCAGAACAAAGGAGTATATAGGTCCCAAGCAAAGAGAGCTCAAGGTCAAAATTGAGGACAAAGGAAGAAAGCGAGGACCAACAATGCCAATAACTTTGTTTCTACCCAAGGTAATGGCCGCAACCTCCGTTGCTTCCATTGCAACGAGCCCCGGTCATTTCAAAAGGCAATGTCCCAAACTTGGCAGAGGACAATATCAAGGACCTTTCCAAGGAACCGCCGGTGGCAAGGAGCCGCCACCCAGGGCAGAGGAAGAATCACATGTGTTGCCAACAGGGAAATGTGCAAAGGAGAAGACCCGACCATGGAAGCAGAGTTTGAGAGGGCAACAGTCCATTCCGCCCTTCACAAGAAATGCCCAAATCGCCAGTTTTCAGTGATTCAGACCCCATCGGACTATCAAGGTAAAGGCTTCAAAACCTTGATTGATTGTGGCAGTATGCATTCCTTCATCTCACCAGCTTGTGCAAGAAGATTAGGAATAGCCTCAATAGAAGCACCTACCTTGCTTGTGGAAATAGCAAATGGTCGTGAGGTCACTTGTACCAGGCAAACTGCTAAGGTGGAATTCTTTCTGGGAGGAAAGTCGGCTTCGGTCAGATTCAGGGTCATGAACCTAGGTATCCATGAGTGTTTGCTCGGAATGGATTGGCTTAAACCTAATGATGCCCACATTCATTGTAGAAAGGGCCAAGTTTCCTTTCGAAACTCTGAAGGGGAATTGGTCACAACTCAAGGAGAGGCTGGAAAGCCGAAAATTCAATTGGCCAAAGCATCTCGGATTATAAAGGGAGTTAGAAAGGGATTACCTGTCTACTTGATTAAGCTTAATAAGCTAGATCAGAGTTAGGAGTCTAGTGAAGAACCTTCATGGCTAAAGGAGTACGCAGACATATGTCCTGAGGAGTTGACAAAACTTCCGCCTCAAAGGGAAGTTGATCATGAAATTAAGCTAGTGCCGGGAGCTGCGCCAATTGCAAAGAGGCCTTATAGAATGTCCATCCCGGAAGCGATTGAGCTGAAGGAGCAACTCAAGAAACTGTTATATCAGGGCTACATCCGTCCCAGCAGTTCACCATGGGGAGCTCCAGTACTCTTCCAGAAGAAGAAAGATGGAATGCTTCGGCTGTGTATTGATTACAGAGGGTTGAATCAGTCAACCATTAAGAACAAGTACCCTATTCCAAGAATAGATGAACTTCTTGACTGTCTTCAGGGTGCGAAGATCTTCTCCAAGATTGATCTCAGGTCTGAATATTATCAGATAAGGATCAAGGAAGAAGATATCCCAAAGACGGCATTCAACACAAGATATGGACACTTTGAGTTCCTAGTCATGTCGTTCCGGCTAACAAATGCACCTGCCACCTTCAATAGGTTAATGCAGGATATCTTTAGGCCATATCTTGATGACTTAATACTCGTCTTCTTCGACGATACCTTAGTCTATTCCAAACAGGAAGAAGATCATGAACCTCAGCTTTGCATTGTCCTTGAGACAATGAGGGCACCGAAGCTTTATGCCAAAATGAAGAAGTGTGCATTCTTCAAGCATCAGATTGGATATCTGGGATTCATCGTATCAGCGGAAGGAATCTCAGTGGATCCGGCCAAAGTCAGAGATGTTCTAGAATGGCCAATACCAACAATTGTCAAAGAAATACGCAATTTTCTTGGATTGACAGTATGGTATAGGGTCTTTATCAAAAACTATGCTTTGATTGCAGCACCTCTGACCAATCTACTGAAGAAGCAAACATCGATTGCATGGTCAACTGCCAAACAATCTAGCTTTGATAGATTAAAGCAAAGTTTGGTATCAGTACCTATCTTGAAACTTCGGGACCTCAGTAAAGAGTTCAAAGTAGTAACTGATGCTAGCACGCTTGCCTTAGGATGTGTGCTTATGCAAGAAGGTCATCCTATAGCATACTCTTCCAAAAAACTGAAGAGCCATGAGAAGAATTATGCTACCCATGATCTAGAACTGTTAGCTGTCATCCATGCTCTAAAGCTTTAGAGACACTACCTGTTGGGTAACAAGTTTACCCTAGTGATGAAAAATCATAAAAGTCTCAAGTGGATCTTTACTCAGAACGAGCTCAACATGAGGCAACGTCGATGGATTGAAGTGCACTTAGTTGCAAGGCATTCCTTAATTCTCTAATCTTGCAAAATCCATCAACAGCTAGATCTCTTGCCACAAAGGTATCCATGCCAAACAATCCAATACTTGAGCTAGCTAGAGAAGAAGCTTGCCATGATCCAACCTATCAAAAGATCCTAAGGGAGATCCCTATCAAGGATGAAGACCCAAAACTACAGGCTAAGTATCATGAATTCTCTATCAATAGTGGACTTGTCTACTATAGAACGAGATTATGTATACCGGCAAGCCAGTCACTCAAGCAGAAAATACTTTGGGAAGCTCATGATTCCCCTTTCTCAGGACATCCTGGCTATGCCAAGACCCTCAATCCAGTCACTTGACAGGACATCTTATCAATGTATTAAGGCCAAACATGTCAGAATGCCAGGAAAGTTGCAACCACTTGACATTCCCCAAAAGAAATGGGAATTCATCAGTATGGACTTTGTTGTTGGCCTACCCCAAGTTCAGGGAGGATACAACTTCATTATGGTTGTGGTTGATATGCTTACTAAGGTTGCATACTTTATTCCTGTTAAGACAAACTATAAAGCCTCAGACATTGCAAGGTTGTTCATCAAGGAGATATTCAAGCTACATGGGTTGCCTAGAAGAATCATTAGTGATCGTGATTCTCTCTTCACATCACACTTCTGGAGAGCTATCTTTGAAGCCATTGGGACTCAACTCTATTTTAGTATATCTTACCATCCCCAAACCAATGGTCAAACGGAGCGAGTCAACGAAGCCATTGAGGATATGCTAAGGGCACACTACTACCGTGAACCAAAAAGGTGGATTCAATACTTGCCACTAGTTGAGTTTGCCTACAATGCTTCTTACCAACAAAGTATTCAGATGACCCCTTTTCAAGCATTGTATGGGCATGACTATCGAAGTCCTTTAAACTTCTCGGATCCAACCCTGAGGGTTGAAGCTTCAAGGCAAATGTTGGAAGATATGGATGACCAAATGAAGTCAATAAGACAGGACATCCAAGCCGCCAAGGATAGACAGAAGGCATACGCGGATTTGAAACGTTAGGATAGAACCCTCGAGGAAGGACATGGTCTTCATTTGCGTACGCCCAAAGAAGAGTTCCCTATCCTTAGGAGATTGCAAGAAGCAAAGTCCAAGGTATTGTGGACCATACAAGATCCTCAAGTGCCTAGGACCCAATGCTTATAGACTGCAACTCCCTGAGAACCTAAAGGTTCATAATTATTCCACATTAGCCTACTGAAGACAAGTTGTAATGCCTAGCCAAGGAGTCCTTGAGCTACAGCCTAATAGGATCTTGGATGTTAGGGAGAGACAATTGAGATCCAGAACCTTGAGATAATGCCTCGTCCAGTGGAAAGATTATCCCGAGGAGGATGCCACTTGGATGGATGAAAACACTCTCAAACAACAATACCCCCAGTTCTTCTCGAGATGAGGACATCTCGATTCCTCCAAGGAGGAGAGAATGTAATATTCCCACTCAAAAATATTACTAAACCTGACTCCCCACACACCACATAAAACCTGTGCAAGGTTATCTCCCGCATTGAAATTACCGGCAGTTTAATCCGTACCCCGCACGCGCAAAAACGAGGCCTCCACATTATGAAATCGAGCCCGAGGATTCAAGGCTGCATAACTACGGGGAAACACCCATTTGAAAGGGGGGAAAGCCGTCCCACAACGCTACTGCTGTCGCCATTTTTCCCTGCCATACCGTCACCAATCTTTCCCTTCCTAATAATTGGGTCCTCCACGTTGATTATGATCAGTTAGAAGCTTCTTAGAAGCTTCTCTAAGAAGCTTCTAAGAATAAGGCCTCTTGGCCTTGTTCTTGTGTGCCCTCCCGGTTTTAAAACCGGGCTCATAAAGCTCCTTTCCACAAGCCTTCCCAAAAGCCGCAATCCCACAAGCTCTCGGGTTTTCAAAGATCTTAATTTTGGTGAAGGAATCTCCTACGTACGAGGGAGAAGGCACATCTTGAGGCTGTTCGGAGAACGCGTAGAAGCAAGGGTAATCCGCGGAGTCCGTAATCACACCTACCATTGCCTCCCCAAGAAGACGCAAGGCGCTCCTCAGGGAGGTTCTTCCCCTAACATTCACGTGGACATCACCGCGGATCCACAAACCCAGGTTTCACGAATTTATTTTCCACATAAAGAAATGCTTTAAAGCACTTATGCATGTTTCAAATTCACCTAGCGTAGGGATAATGCATTTCTCGCTTATCGTTAGTTCAAGTAATAGTGATAAAAATACATTTGATAAATTATCTCTTTGAAAGATAGATAAGGATTGGTGCATATCATGAAATTGGATCGTTTGCATTTCTAGAGTTGTCCGTCTTAGGAGATTAGCTGCATGTTGCTAATTTAGTGCATTTCCAAAGTAATGAGTCTAAACCCCTATTACTTAGGGCAAATGAATGAAATTGTTAAGTGCATTTTTGACTGGACATGGAAGGAATAAGCATATGTTGCATTTTAGGCAATATCTTCCTTGTAATTATTTATGAGGAAAAGTCGTTAACACCCGTAGGATGTTATCCGAAAAGAAATAGCAGAGCACGAAAATGATTCTATGGACTTGCATGTGGGATTTGCTTGTAAAATGGAATAAGTCAACACTAGTCCTACAATATTCACTTCGCATGAACTTCATTAACTACATTATTGTAGCTAGGAAAGGGTTGCTTGTTGCATATTCGTCATGCGGAAAAAATTCATTCATCAAGATTTGCATTTAGAAAAGGTTGCGTGGTTTATCAAAGCATGAAATTATAAAGCTTAGAAAAAGGGTTGTAGGCATGATTCTTTGATGTAAATCCTAGTAGGTCCTAGGAAAGTTATTCTTCAGATTATCATGCATTTTGACTTTATCAAGGAAAGATAGGGTTATTGCGAACCTTGCGATGCGTAGAAGCAATGAATCGCATGTTTACATATATTGTGACATTTTGCAACTATTTTTCTCCTTTAGATCAAGTTTATCATCTCTAGGAAAGGCTCGTCCTTGTCGCAAGACAAGTAGATTGAATTATCTAAATCACCTAACCCGCAAGGGATTCCTATAGGCATGGTTCAGTCATCGATACGATAAATACCCCAAGTGCTAACTAGGGTTTAGCACGTTAAGGATTCGACCTACTTTCGCACTTGTTGCCAAGTCAAAACCCTCAAACCCAAAGGTCCTACCCACATTCACGGAATGTTTGGGTCAATTGGATGCTCATGCAAATAACAATCTAGGGTATCTACCCTAAGGATCGACCGACTTAATGTTAAAACTCGGTTTGAGTTTGGAATCCCTAGGAGTTGTCGGCCTAGTGCAATTAGGATTGGGTTGGGTAAGAAGACACCCTCAGCCCTGCTTCTTGTCTAAACATAATTCCTTGACCAAGAAACATCGTTCAATGTGTGAAATGATCCCATGGAATAGATGCAACACTTGCGCAACAAGTTGCAACGTCGCATGGCCTTGTGGTTTGATCACAAGAGAGTTTTGACATTCCTTGGAATGAGGTTGGCAGGTTCTTGCGCAAGTTTAACTTGCAAGAGGATGAGTAATCATCCTATTACATCACCTTTCTTGCGGACAATTTCCAAGTTAAGGGAAGTTATGTATTTGCTTGGAAGCAAAGGATCAATCAAGTTAGAGTGACATGGTCGTGAGGATTTACTACTGATTTATGAAACCTAAGGTTGGTTAAGTTGGGTTAATAGGGTATTGCCCTAGCCCAAGGACAAAAGGATCGACAAACAAACCCTTGGGGGATCTTGCCAAGTCGTAATTGATCCCGGATCGAATGCGGGATGCATTCGGAGAGAAGGATTCACTCCTTAGCAGTTGGCCAAATATACGACCACTGGATTGATTGTGCTTGTAACAGTTTAGGAGCACTGTTTGCATTGTTTGCTCAAAGAACTAAAAGATGGAAAGTTAAATTAATGCTTCAGGTTGAAGGCCTGAAGGCAGAAGCAACATGAGTTACCCTCGACTCTCTGTCTGACCCTAACCAAGGGGGTTGTTAGCTGCGCCGGGAATGTGGACCGAACCCGCCACGTGAGGTGTCTCCATTTAGCGCTACTTGGAGTAGGAGGACGCTTCGGTGCCAGGGAACACCATATTGGGGAATATGGGAATTTTCCATAAGTTTGGGACACATTGTCAAATATTTGGATTTGTCATAACTTGAACACTATAACTCCAAATCGAGCGCTCTATAGCTCAATAGATTCCATTTTTCAAGCGCTTTCCAATGATAGGTCACGCCATATGATTTTAAAAAACTTATGGGTATGTTATCCGGGTGCCACCTTTTTAGTATTCAAAAAATGGGAATTTGGAGATTCCCAAACTCACTAATATTGTGTTAGGGGGGGCTCTGGCCGTAAATCCCTTGCCTTCCAGGCCCTGCACAAGAGGCCAACGCAACTCGGGATTGGATCTAGAGGCCCGCATACTAGTCTACGGGCGGAATCTTAGATTAGTAATCCTTGTGGATTGCTGGATAGCCTTTGGGCGGATTATGGATTAGCCTATGGACTGGATTTTATGGATGTATTCCAAAGATAAGTAAGATAACCTGTGAAAAGAAACTTGTTTGGCACTCTTTTTCTATGTCAAGTGCTAAGATTACGTAAAAGAATCAGTGTCTAACTGGCTAATTAATGAAGCTGCTTCATGCATGTCCAACTAAATGTGGTAGGTAATTAGACAACTAAAACAACCCTGAGGAAAGTGCGATGGATGTGGCCATGGGTCCGTCCTACGGATGGGTGGTCCCGGTTGGCCGGGAACTTTTCTCAATCAAAATCGACAGCAAGGAGCTCTTCTCGAAGGAAATGAACAGCAAGGGCATTGACCTAGGGTCTAGGTTACTAGAATCCCGATTTATGCTGTTTTAGGGGAACAGAATGGGACTATGCCTTATGGGCAGAGAGGTTGAGCCTTGCATCCCTCTCGTTTCCCATTCTCCTTGAACCAAGTGCAGCATGAATCCACTTCGTCCCTGGTGTTTCTGCATAAAATAGTTCGCCTAGGGTTCGACGCTAGCTGTCGTTTAGGAAAGTGATCATTAGGGAAAACCTTGATTCAGGTCGGTCCTAAGTGGGAACGGCCAGAATACTTTTGCTACATGGCAGACACGAGAAGTCCTAGATTGCAAACCCCGTAACGTTCCAGGGGAGTGCCGGGCGGAGCTTTCTAGACTCTCTTACCGATGGACTACTAAGACGTGTCCTGAAAGGGAATAGGTGGACACGTTACACTGTGAGATATTTCTGTTGGCAATAAAACTATCCTGACGTTATTAAAAATTAATTTTGACATTATGGGGTGATACTAGGGATTGTATACTTCATTTTTGTACTTCATATGTGTCATTCTTTTGAATGGTACCAAATCCCTAGATTTTGGGCTGAATACCCAACTTCCTAGAGGTTCTCTACGAACAGAAAGGTTTCATATTGGTTCCCAGCTACCTATCGGGAGAGTTCTATTTTATTTTGGGGGTTCCATACCTAATACTCATGACCAGTCTATTTTGGGGCAGCAACCCTTTCATGAAGAGAGCTAAAAGATAAGGTAAATTTGGCAAAGTACAATGGTCAATCATCTTCACCATTCGATCTAGTGGAATGGATTTTCAAATTGGAATCTTACTTTGATAGATTCCCTAGAAGTGACTATTTGAGTAGTTTAAATGGTGCTAATTCCCAATCTTTTGGGCCGAATACCCAACTTCCTAGAGGTTCTCTACCAATGAGAAGGTTTCATACTAGTTCTTGGCCACCTATTAGGAGAGTTCCATATTATTTTGGGAGTTCCATACCTAATGAAAGGAGGAATTGGATGGAAGATAGTGAGGTAAGGCAGCTTACCCACTTTGAGATATTTTGCAATGAAAGTAACATCAGATAGAATTCCCTCCACCTTGGAGATTTTTAAAAAATTTCTAGAGGCAATGACTTCGAGGTCAAAACCACCTCACACAATAAGCCCATAACTTAGGTCATCTCAACCAAAAAGTTACTTTCTGACTTGTGTCATTGTTGATCATCTACTTGGGGGAGTTAAAGTGCCAAATATGCATGGCTCTTCGTTTCTTGTACATGGGACAAAATCATTCAAAATGGTGTATTCTTTGCAGAATGTACCTCTTATATTGTGCATAAAGGGTGAGAACATGACATCTCACTCACTCTTATAATCATGATTCACACCCTTATATTTGCCAAGGTTGATGCCTTATTAGCACTTTGATCTTCCTATCACTCACCATTCTCTCTCCCATGATTACTTATTGTTGCTAAACACAATATGCCTACATGCCTACATCATTGAGATTGAATGGTGGCTGTTCATGCCATCCTTAATGATTATAATCCAACCTAAACATTGTGAGGTACAAGGAAGACCAAGACATTATGTGAGTATAGGTTGATAGGGAATTTTAATCCTATAGCACTTGAGCATGCTTATGCACAACCTCTAGGTATCTATGTGATAGTAAAGATAATATCTTTGTAGTGATGTACTTCACACATGTAATGCTTTTTGTACACTTTATGTTTACATTGGAATGGCAAGAGTTTTCTTAAGTGTATTCCTCAATGTAGGAATAAAGATTACTATTTGAACGACACAATAATGTTGCAATTATCTTTCTCTCGATTCATAGTTGTGAGAAAAAGTGTAAACGATGCCTAAGTCTTAGTATTCTACTTTGATAAATGGATCCAGTAAATAGCTTGCTCACAGATTTTATGGCCCCTACTGGATCTGGAAGCCTATTGGAGACCTGGCATATAGATTGTAGCTACCCTCTTCCACTAAGACTCATAATGTATTCCATGTGAGTCAGCTCAAGCTTTTTTATGGTGATCCTATCAATAGAGTTGATGTGCTACCACCTATTAATGAAGAAGCTCTTATTCAGTACATCCTAGAGGAGGCTATCATACGTTAGCATGAGCAGAAGATTTGATCTCATTCTATCATTCAATATTTAATCAAATGGATAGGTTTACCACCTAAAGAAGCTTCTTGGAGGTCTGATTCTATATTAGATGAGTTTCCTTAACTATTACGGGACACATTGGTGGTGGCTGAAGCTTACAGAATATGGAGCTAGTTATGGTGCAAATAGGGACCTGATAGCAAACTGTTTTAGAATAGCATTTATTCTATCTAATTTTTAGAATTACGCCATCTACATAGGGTCAAACTACTCTTCAAGAGCTACGTTTTGACATATAATGGCACGCTTTGTTTGGACACTTGTACGAGAAGTTATGGCAGATTTAGCTGAGGAGGGTCTATTCCTATAACAAGCTGTCTACTTCATTTTGAGCCCATCATTTGAGGACTTAAAGGCTCCAAGTACTTTTGAAGAAATCTTGGTTATGTATATAGTTGAGGCTTGCTTCCATTCTTTCATTTCAGTCCATCTGTCTCTCATCTTTCATTCATTTTTCCATTTGTAAAGCTGAAAATAGAGTAGTACTATGTTCTCTATCCATCCTTTTCTAATCTTGTAAGTTTGTTTTTTAGGGAAAAAAACCTTGGGATGGGATGGATTGTAAGAAGGTAGGAAGAATAGTGGTTTAGTATGAAAATAATAGTAATACGATGTCACACTAACATAGGTATAAAAGGAGGGGACATGTAATTTTTTTTATCTTTTTGGACACATTAATACATTACTGTCCTTCTCCTCACTACCTTGCTCTCAGCTTCAGTGGCTTTTTACCTCTTTCTATCTTTCTCTCTCCTTGTCACTCCCTTTCTCTCACCTCTGCACTCCATCTCTCTCTTCTACAATATTCTCTCTCCTCTTTCTCTCTCTTCATTTCACTTCTTGAAAATGAAGCATAATTGTGCATATACCAATATAAAGAGTAATAGTAATATGCAAGTGTGTAAAAATAAAGCATAAAATATCTAAATTATGTTAAGGTTATGTTTTGTCTTTTGGATTCTTCCATGATACTAAACATTGAAATTGTGTTAAGGGTACATTTTGGCTTTTGGATTCTTCAATGATACAAAGCATGCATGTCCTAGCATTATAATAGGTAATACATGATTAAATTTCTAAAATATGGCTAAAGTAATAAAGCCTAAAAAAGGATTTAATCACATAGTATAACTAAGGAGGGACATAATTATATAACATACGATTGGAAAGAATAATAACTTGCACAAGGAAATATAATATTAAGATCACAAAATCAAAATTGGATAAGTGTTATTTAAAGAGACACTAACTTACCTATCTATTACAATCGATTGATACTTTTAGAACCAATAAAAAAGTTTAAGGTCATTTGGTGTTACATGAGCCCAAGGGTTATTATATCACCAAACATGTGAAACTTTTAGATTTTTTTATGACACCTAAGACATTCAAGATATCCACAAAATCTTGCCTCATTGATCTTCATGCTTGCATTTGTCCCAGGGGGTTACACCTTATAGAAAATGTAAGAGACCACATGAGTTTAAATGAAATGGTATTATATTTAGTAAAATTTACAAGATTTTATTTAGTAAAGGGGTCTTTTAATTATAATTGGAAAATTTTTGTAAGTTAAATAAAGTAAAACTGTCCATTTTATGACATTATATCATGTCAAAAAATAATATTTTTTATACCCTTTGAACACAAGTTATGTAGATAATTGCTTGTAGGTGCATCACTAAGTGCTATATTAGGGAATTTGGGAGTTCTCATATAGTTTAGGTATTCCCAATATAGTTAGTATTTGGCCACATGATCAAATCTTGTCCCTTTTCTTGAAAGTGGATTCTACCCTAATTACTATCTATGTTGTCTTTCCAAGTCCCACTTTCAAGCATGGGTTAAGATTTAGCCACATAGCCAAATCTTTACTGCTTATTTAAAAGTGGGATTTGGGAGATTCCGAAATTCTCTAATATGGTGTTACTTGAGTATTGGGGATTTGTGCACCTTTCGGAGGGAGAGAGGGGGAGGGGGGATTGTAGAGGGGGCAATTGCAAGATGTTAAATTGAAAGGAGGAATTGGATGGAAGATATGTTGAGATATCGAGCTCCACTCGTGATATGCCAGGGTGACCATTGTGCATTTATGTCACCGACTTGTTAGCTGCAGATGCGGTTGGTACACCCCCCATGAATAATAGCTAGATGATAGCTATCCTTATCTACTCTAGTTTGTGGCTTAGTTAGTATGACACCTTAGTTAGTTGAGTTTGGTTTAAGACCCATATATAGGGCTCTTCTATTTCTCTGTACTAGAGTTCTTTTTGGCTTACATAACTAAGAAGAGGAAAATTGTTTTCAGCCTCCACCTTTGTGTGTATTCCCTCATTGTGTAAGTGAGAAAGCTACAAGTGAGACTCCTTCCTTCTCTCCCACAATCTTGACATGGTATCAGAGCCTGGTTTGTGGTAAGGAGCTCAATAAAGCAAACCAAGTTCACGGTGTTCTAGTAAGAGGACCAGTGTTGCTTTCATTTTTCGAGTTTGGGAGCAAGTCTCTGCAGCAGGTAGCACAGCCAAAAAGTGCAAGAGTGCATTGTCTCAGATTGAGACGCCCTTCGCGGTGTAGTAAGAGGGCAGTATATGCTGGAAGAGGTAGAGGCAGAGGTAGAGGAGGCCGATCTGGATAGAAATCAGAATATGCAGTAAACTCAAGAAAACCAATCCTATGGAGGAGGACGTTGTAACTCTAGAGGCAAGGGGAGCCAAAGAGGTCGTGGTGGATGGCAAAGAGGCCAAAATGCAAACATCAATGTTGAATGCTACTACTGTGGTAAAATGGGTCATATAGCTAAAGACTGCTGTAAAAAGCAGAATGACATCATGAATGGAAAATTGCAACAAGGGAATTATGCATCTTCTAGTAGACATGGTGAAGATAGAAATGAGCATTTTTTTAATGGTGCAACGCATGAACAATTCTGTGACAAGTGCAGAAGAAAGCAACGAAGTGTGGTATGTTGACTCAGTGCGTCAAACCACATGACAGGTCATGCAGAATGGATGCAAGATGCAAGGAAAATGAAAAAACTAGGATTTGTGGAGACTGGTGATGATACTGCACATCCTATTGTGCAGATTGGAAAAATTCCTTTTGGAGAGGTATCTCGTGCCATGCTCAATGAAAAAGACCTGCCAGATTTTTACTGGGCTGAGGCAGTTGCTACAGCAGTCTACATAATGAGCAGGATTTCCACTGCAGCAATACATGGCATGACTCCAGAGGAGAGGTATGCTGGTAGGAAACCAGATATTTCTCATGTACAAATTTTTGGTTGCATTGCCTATGTTCATGTGCCAGATGAGTTGAGATCCAAGTTGGATCCAAAAGCTGAGAAGTGTATCTTTATTGGTTACTCTCTACAGCAGAAAGGGTATAGATGCTATAACCCTTCTACTCATAAGTTTACAGTGAGCAGAGATGTTGTTTTTGATGAGATGAGTAGCTGGTATAAACTACTAAATGTGATTGATAATGTAGATGCACAGAATTCATAGCAGCAGTCACAAGATATTAGTGGACCTGGAGTGTCCTCTAGCAGTGGTTCACATTCTTCGCCATGGACAGGCAGATTGAGATCAGGAGAATCTTCTCAAAGCAATGCAGATAGTGGTATGCAGGTATCACAAAAAGGAAAAGAGAAGGTAGATCAACCCATGTTTGATGTGAATGCAGGTCACTCTTATGTGGATGATGAATCCAGTGGCTCAGAACAGAGCATTGATGATGAGTTGGGTATTCCTTCTGTTGTTACACCTGGACTAAGGAAGACCAGGGATGTTTTGAGAGCATCTGGAAGTGAGCCTACTTTGCGCAGGTCTACCAGAGCTAGGTATCCTGTGGATAGGCTGAAATATGATGGATTTATAGCCATTCACTATGCCTATATAGTAAAAGTGATACAGGAACCAGAACCCACTTCTTTTGAGCAAGCCATGAGAAAAAAAAATGGGAGAAAGCCATGGATGAAGAAATGGATGCCTTGGAAGCAAATGCTACATGGGAATTTGTACCTTTGCCTAAAGATAAGAATGCAATTGGTTCTGTGAATAGATACAAGGCAAGATTAGTAGTCAAGGGGTATGCACAAACATATGGCATTGATTATGAAGAAACATTGAGTCTGGTTGCAAGGATGGCAATTGTAAGAGTAGTCATTGCTATGGTTGCATCAAAGGTATGGTCTTTACATCAGATGGATGTAAAGAATGCCTTCTTGCATGGTGATTTGCAAGAAGAGTTCTATATGGAGCAGCCTCCAGGTTATGTGCATGCTGTTCATTCTGAGTTTGTTTGCAGGTTGAAGAAAGCCTTGTATGGCCTGAAGCAAGCACCTAGAGCATGGTCTGACAAGATAGGACAGTATCTTGTCACTATTGGCTTTCAGATTTTCAAGGCAGATTTCTCACTTTATGTGAGAAAAACAGAGAAAGATATTATGCTACTTGTCATTTATGTTGATGATTTAATTTTACAGGTGATAGTGATGAAGATATTCTTCATGTGAAAATGATATTGAAGGAGAAGTTTGAGATGAAGGATTTGGGAGAGCTGTGTTATTTCTTGGGCATTGAGGTGATTAGATCACCAAGTGGGATACGGCTCTTCAGAGGCAGTATGGATTGGACATGCTGTCCAAATATGGGATGACAGGCTGTAAGCCTATTTCAATTCCTTTGGAGCAGAATGTGAAGCTGAGCGTAGATGCAAGTGAGCTTCTGGAAGACCCTACTATATACAGAGGCATAGTACAAAGTTTGATTTATATGACTATTACCAGGCCAGATTTGAGCTATGCTCTTGGATTGGTAAGTGAGTTTATGCAGGCTCCAAGGAAACCGCATTTGGATGCGGCTAGACGCATACTCAGGTATGTGAAGTCCACATTACAATATGGACTATTTTATGAGACTGGGTTCAGATACAGTTGCATGGATACACTGATGCTGATTGGGCTGGTAGTATTTTTGATAGATGATCTACCAGTGGATATGTGTTCTCTTTTAGGAGTGCTGCAGTCACTTGGAGCAGCAAGAAACAGCCTACAGTTGCCTTATCGAGCACAGAGGCTGAGTACAGGGGTGCAGCAATGGCTGCATGTGAGGTAGCTTGGTTGCATAGGCTACTTTATGATATGCATCAGCCTACAGATGGGGCAGTTCTCATTTATTGTGACAACATGAGTAGTATACACTTGGAAAATAACCCAGTCTACTATGCTAGAACAAAGCACATTGAGGTGCATTATCAATATGTACGGGAGAGGGTTTTACTAGGTCTTATTGATCTAGTTTATATCAGCACAGAGGATCAGGTAGCTCACATATTTACGAAGGCATTAGGCGCAGAGAAATTGCGCAAGTTCAAAGACCTGCTTGGTGTGTAGGAATTGGGATTGAGCTCGAGGGGGAGTGTTGAGATATCGAGCTCCACTCGTGATATGTCAGGGTGACCGTTGTGCATTTATGTCACCGACTTGTTAGCTGCAGATGCGGTTGATACACCGCCCATGAATAATAGCTAGATGATAGCTATCCTTATCTACTCTAGTTCGTGGCTCAGTTAGTATGCCACCTTAGTTAGTTGAGTTTGGTTTAAGACCCATATATAGGGCTCTTCTATTTCTCTATACTAGAGTTCTTTTTGGCTTACACAACTAAGAAGAGGAAAATTGTTTTCAGCCTCCACCTTTGTGTGTATTCCCCCATTGTGTAAGTGAGAAAGCTACAAGTGAGACTCCTTCCTTCTCTCCCACAATCTTGACAAGATAGTGAGGTAAGGCACCTTACCCTATGTTGAAGATATTTTACAATGAAAGTAACATTAGATAGGCTTTCCTCCACCACTACAAGATATAGGCCTTATACCGACGTTTAAAGCGATGAAAATACAAACAACAAATTTTGCCCCCGTCGTCGCAAAAAGCGTCGTTATTAACGACGCCATACAAAATGTCGGTATTGGCATCGCTATTGGCGTCGCTATCAGCGTCGCATTTTGCGACCCCAATAGCGATGCCAATACCGACGTTTTGCGACACGCATAGCGACAGTAATATTAGCGACGCGAGCAGTAAAATTTGCGATGCTAATGTTGACGGTAACAGGGATAAAAAAAAATTTGTGGTAGGGCAGCAAGTTGCCCTGCCACATATAGCACTGTGTACTTTATGAGAGCCATACAAAATAGTTTTTGCACTACTGTGTACAAAGCGCTTGCAAACAAAAAGAAATTAAACACAAGACCATATATTTTATTTGCAGCTAACTTTTTGGGATAATATCTTTCTTCCCCTTCACTATTCATTGGAGTGCTGTAAAACATATTCTTAAGTACCTCAAGGGTACTAAGGAATTTGGTCTTATTTATCGTCGTCGAGAGGATTCTTCTTTATCTTCTTCAACTTCTCTTGTCCTTATTGGATATACAGATGTTGATTGGGCAAGTTCACACTTATCCATGCGATCTACAAGTGGAAATTGTTTCTTTGTAAATGGATGTTTGGTTTCTTGGTCCAGCAAGAAACAACGATGTGTTGCAGTTTCTACAACTGAGGCCGAATATGTTGCTGCATCATTAGCAGCTCACGAGCTAGTTTGGCTTCGACAACTACTTGCAGATTTGGGACATCCTTCATCATCTAGTATACCTCTTTGATGCGATAACCAAAGTGCTATTAATCTTACCAAAGACTATACACAATATAGTAAATCAAAGCATATTGCTATTCATTATCATTATGTTCGACATGAAGTCAAGAAAGGTTCCATTATGGTGGAGCATTGTCCCAGTGATCAAATGGTTGCAGACATCTTCACAAAATTTCTTAGTGAAGCTCACTTTAGTTTATTAAGACATGCACTTGGTATTTTTCCAAGTTCTTGTCTCACTGATTGAGGTATGTATCATTGTATTCAAGAAAACTTTATAGTAAATCATTTTTGTATCGTAGGTATGTGTAGGGGCTCGGGTTTTTCCCTTGTTCTCCCCAAGGGTTTTTTCACTCGCAGCTAGAGACCTTTGTTTGAGTGGGAATGTTACAACTATATATATCATCTCTCACTTGACTTGGGTCTCACCTATATATACTAACTCTACATCAATATGAATCATTCTTTGGGAGCATGTCTTGTGTATCTCTCTCCTACTCTCTCTCTCTCTCAACACAACATACTTGTTCCATGCTCTCTAGGTTGATGGATGGTTATACATGATTTCTCTTGGGCAGAGACCACACTAAGGCAAACCTTGGCCCATGCCATCACATTAGAGGATGCGGTAACCACTAACTGGTTACTCTTCTCATCACCTAAATTATCTTCTGTAGAGGCCTCATGCTCTACATAACTAACTAAGTCCATTAGTAAGTTTTGTATAGGGAAAGCCAAGGTTTTCCATCCTTGAACAAACCCCATTTTATGGTTAGCTTAGCATACTCCTAATGGAAACTATAAAGTGAGGTCCCTTTACAACCTAGATTCGGAGACTGCCACTTATAGGGAGCTCGCGGCAGACGCACCACTGATGGGACCTAAAATGGGCCGGCATTGGCTATGGCACTAACCGGACCTCATGCAAATGACAGACAACCCCACCACCACACGGCCTTGCGGGCTAGGAGCGTCTAAAGCTCACTTTGCACTAAATATTTATGACTCTTTTGCATTTGTATCCAATATGTAGTCCAACGTTCACCTTCCCTTCTCCTTAGAGGGAGATTCCATAACATATAGGGATAATGCCTCGTAATACACACATAGGGAAGCCCCTCTTAGCTGATTGCCGCAACTCCACTGCGACTCTCCTACATCTCGGGGATTAGCCCCCAAGATGCGTCGCTCCAACATATAAAACATAACTCACAAACTCCACTCTTTCATGATTCAGTGTTCCAGGAGATTTTTATTTGCCTCACAAAACTTTCCCCAACGGAAGCACCCGTCTAAACCTTCAGCTTAGGTTTCCTGTCCTCTCAACGTTGGTCAAAGTCCATCAAACAAGTGCAATACATTCCAGGAGATACCACGTGGCATGCTTCATATAAGGTGTATGACAATTGTGCACAACCATTTTATGATTAAAAAACCAGCCATGTGAGGTGCGAAAAAAAACCCTTTCATGAATTTTACCTAAGCATTACGTGCTACGCTGCTTTAGGGACTAGCATCGGAACTTCCGTGCTACTAGTTGCTTGTATTTAATTATGGAATGATCCCTAACTGCTATGCACAAAGAGGGAAATCAGAATTTGTATCTTTTTAGCAATTAGATCGTCACACAAACTTCCTCCCTCCCCTCATCATTTAGGTGTTGCTGCGGTGCATAGGTGTAAATGGTTGTTTTATATCATTTTTGTATGTAAAAAATAATAAACACGTACTATAACACAAAGAAAAAGACCAAACTGAGACTTAACCTCATGCTTTAATCTTGCCAAACATTCATGCACATAAATCTTATTTTTTCATATTTTTTTAGCGTGAAAATCCTAATTTTCCCTATTTTTGGCTATTTTTTCTATTTATTATTCATGGAAAATAGGAGTTTTTTTATTTATTTGTATTGGCTTATCATTTTGACTGAAACTTAACATTTTCTCTGATTTTATCCCATTTCCACCCCCTTTTCTCCAACTTAAAATCGAAAAAAAACCACTAATTTCCATTAAAAGTGACATTTTACGGGTTTTAAAGAATTAATAACGGCTCTAAATCATTACGGGTCCTATATTTCTATAGTTACAGCCCTCAATCATGATGTAAACAAGGTTCAAACAAAATTTCATTGCATATAAACAACATTTGGACCATGAAACAACAAAAACAATCAAATTTCTTTGTAAAATTGAAGCATACCGCGTGTCTTGCATGTTGTGGGTTTTTTAATAATTATTTTGGGCAGCCCATAGACCGACCAGTAACCATTCTTTAGTTCTGAACCTATTTCCTCAGCCTCCTCTTCATCTTGAAGCAATCCGATCACAGCCGGACAAGCATTCTTCAGTCCCTCTTCTTCTTGATTTCTTGCACACGAATTGCCTCTATGCAAGAGAGAGAGGGAGGAGAGAGAAAGACTGGTTTTTGATCTCTTCACTCAGTGCATCATTCCTCAATCCATTTGTGGCGATGGAGGGCGAAGGATAGAAGCATTCTAGGCCCAAGAGCATTCCTCTCCAATCCTCAGATCAAAAAATCATCATGAGGGGGGGGGGGGAAATGGGGGGCCAAAAAACTGATGCCCCCCCCAATCATTTCATTTCGTGGCTTTTGGTTGGCTAAGCTCTTTGTTAAGAGCTTCCAAACTCTTCATCAACTTATTTAGTTCATGACTTTTGCATTCACACTTCCGATAAAGTGGATTTTTCAGATTTGAGGGGGCAAACGACATCGGATTCGAGATCCATTTGGACGCGTGCTTCCGTGGTATCGAAATCTACAAAGTTGGGCCTTGTCACGCTCTTCCTGACTTCTAGATCCAGTAGCTGCTTCACAACCCTGAACCTTGCGGGGATTAAATGGGGGATCAAACGACCTCGGAATGGAGATCCGCTGAGACTTGCGTTGGATTCCTGACGCCATTCTACATCTAGGAAAACTCCAACTCGGCCATCCGTCACCATTTGATTTTCATGAAAATAAGCACTAGCACTTTAGGGGCTTGCCGCTTAAAATCGTAATGATTGCCACGGCTGCCTTCGACGAAGTCTATTTTTACCTTGATACTCGTAACTTTTGGCTATTTTTAAGCACTTCTTGGCATCAAAAATCATTTGTCACATGGATCCTCGAGGAAGTTACTCATGAATATATGTGTGAATATCATGTGGGTTCAAAAGGTATTTTAAAAATACCATGTTTATACAGTTTGTACATACAGAAGGGTGTAATATAAATGGGCCATTTAGAGATTGAATAGAAAAGGGTTATATTTTATTCATGGAAAATTCACATATAAGGATATTTATAAATAGGCCTTGAGCACACACAATGTAGAGGATATACATATACTAACTTCCTCGAGCATGGATCTTAACACGATCACAATGAAGAATAGGTATCCTATACCCAGAATTGATGATTTGCTTGATGAGATTAAGGAGGCTAGATTCTTTACAAAGATTGGCTTGAGGTCAAGGTATCAGTAGGTCCATATGCGAGAGGGTGATGAAATCAAGAGTCCTTTTAGGACTCATCGAGGGCTCTATTATTTCCTAGTGATGTCATTTGGGCTTACAAATGCTCCAGCTACCTTCTAGAGTCTAATTAACAAGATTTTGCAGCCTTTCCTCTTTCAATTTTTCTTGGTATTCTTTGATGACATTTTGATTTACAGTAAGACCCTTCAAGACCACTTATCACACATGAGGAAGGTTTTTGATATATCGAGGCATCACAAACTCTTTGCTAAGGAGAAGAAATGCTCTTTCATGTAGATTGAAGTTGAATACTTTGGACATATTGTCAATGAAAAAGGGATCCAAGCTGACCCCAAGAGGGTGGAGTGTGTTAAAGATTGGCCAAAACCTACTACCACTACTTGACTTGCATGATTTCTTGGTCTATCTTCATTTTATCGCCGATTCATTGAACATTATGTGGCTATTGCAGCTCCTTTGACTAATAGGTTAAAGAAAGAAGCTTTATTTTGGGATGCTCTTGCTAAAAGTAGCTTTAACCAATTAAAGGAACTCATTTCTTTAGCTCCTATTCTAATATGCCCCGATTTTTTGAAGGAGTTTACCATATAGTGTGATACCAGTGGCCAAGGCATAGGGGTTGTTTTTGTTGGAAACTGCGAGGAAGACAAGAGACGAAAGGAAGAGAGCAGAGAAGAGAGATATGAGACACCGGAAATTGAACCCCAGAAGTGTGTCAACTGAGCACACATGATAGGAATATATAGAGGTGACCTAGGGCGCTATATATAGACAGACTAGATATAGCTAACACCCCCACTCAAATAAAGGTCCCTTACTATGGATGAAAAAACCCTTGGGGCTCAAGGGAAAAAGCCATAGCTCTATATAGGCCTACCGTTATATTAATATTCAAAATATAAAATTACAAAGTTGAACTTACAAGAGCCTATTCATAGGCATCAAAGGAGCTACATCACTTGTGAATTACAACATCAATGGAGAAGGAGCTACATCACTCCTGAATTACAACAGCCTATTCAGAGGCATCAAAAGAGCTTTACCACTCCTAAATGTACAACATGTAAAATAAGGATAAGTGACATCACTGCAAAAGATAAAATCTCCAAGAAATTCCTTCAAGTGAACTTGGGATGTAAGCAGTATATTTGTCACATTAAAACTTAAAGAAAAACGTTACAGTGACATTAGAACAACACAAGGTCTATAGAGACGGTTCGCGACGCCACTCTATAGACAACATAACACATGTGGGGCCCCATGAACAGAATATAAATAAAACAATTTGTCATCAGCTGGAATATAAAACCTCATCAGTAGGAAAGAATATAAACAAAACAATGTATCATCAGCTAGAATATAGACGCTCATCAATGGAATAACGAACTAGGACAGATAAAGGATCCGGATAAAGGATCAACTAAATTGATCATAGTGAGGGCTCCAGTGATGTTAGTGTCAGCACAGGTTCCATTGAAACAAAAAATAAGTTTCTTGATAGAAAGTTGAAGTGCAAACAGGGCTAGACGTTCTAGATTCCACACAACACCACTGCCATCACTCTTGTTTTGGATCATTTTAGAGCTCATTTCAACTTTCTGGTTATTAGCACCTAATGCTAACTCAACTTCTAGATACACAACTGTAAATTCCCCCCTCCTCGGGTTACATGTGTCACAAAGACTATTGGTATAGGGAGGACTTCTTCAAAAAGATAGCACGAACCAAGATCCCAACACAATGGCAGAACTTCAAATGAAGATGGTGGCGTCCCAATTGTTGCTTGCAGGGTTCTTCCAACAGGTGATGCTAAATAGCCCAGCTTGCCTGTTTGCCTTAGCCTTCCATTTAGATAAAGACAGGCAGTGCTGGATTGAAACAAACCAGTCAAAGCATTTGGTTTGTTGTGCACAATGACAATGTGATGCCATACACCCTCCTCAAGGTGCACATGTTTAAAAGAGAGAGAACCAGAACTGCTTGTTGCTAGTGCCAATGTTCCTGAATCTTCCATATAAAGCTCTGCGTAAAAATTGGACTTCTCTTCAGCTGATCCTACAGAAAATATTTGAATTTTGGCATGTTCCTTTCCTGATATGCATGTTCAATACTTTGGCTGGCCACTTTTGGAGCTACAAGAGTGTCATCATCTCCAGCCTGTCTAATGGTAAGATTTTTGTACCTTAACCAACAGGCAAAAGAATATCCTGATGCCGGTGGCCATGCTCGATCACAAGAGACACTCGAATGCAGGCATAACCAGATTTAGCCATGTTCATTTCAACAAAAAGGTACAGGATAGCTGTTCTCAGAGCTTGATGTCTCCATCTGGATCAACCTTTTCATAGATTCAAGAAGCTTCTTACCAGTTTCTTTGACAGATGACTCTCTACTCATCCATACCCACCTTGCTAGTGTTCGTAATTCAATTGAAGACAATCTGTAAGATCCAAGAATTTCAACAATTTTTAGGATGTGCTCCAGAAGCAAAGAGTTTCCACTACTAGAGTTTGCTAGCTCCAGCAACAGGCTAATGCATCCGACAGAAGTAAGACAGTCTTGGTTGTAACCCGCTGCTTTTCCAAGCCTTTTAACAACTTCAAGCACCATCAACTGCAATTTGGATCCTACAACAAGAGCACCGCTGAAAGGCCATTTCCAACTAAACCTGCTGCTTTTTCTGTGTCTGGGGGAGAGTCATAGATGGCTAGTGTAGGTGTATTTCTTGAGGGACCTGTACTTTCTGAATTTGTTTGCTCTTCAACCCCGATCCTTGCAGATACACTTACAGAAGAGTAAGATGTAGCAGAATCAAAAGAGAGAGAGGAATCCTGGCTTAAACCTCCCTGCTTTTCTGGGCTAACAGGCTAGGATGTCTTCACTCCGTTTCAAAAACTCTAAGCCGTTCACTGGCTCAACTGCAACAGTAAAGATACATTGGGGCGGACAACAGTTTTGACATGTAATACTTGTGGGTCCATCTCTCTTCTGAATGGGAGCAGCACTCAATGTCCATCTTGTGGGGTAGATTCTGTGGTCAGTAAGCCTAGAAGAGATAATAGTTTCTCATGAAGAGATTATTTATCGACTCCATCAAGCTTTGATGGATCTGGCAAAGCAGATGCGGGAGGTAGCTTGTCCAACCTGTACGGTCCATCTTTACGTACAGGTGCCAAAATCTGGTACAGAGACTGTGGAGTGTGGAGTCTTTACTGCTTTTGCTCTGATACCATGTTGGAAACTGCGAAGAAGATGAGAGACGAAAGGAAGAGAGGAGAGAAGACAGATATGAGACACCAGAAGTGGAACCCCAAAAGTATGTCAACTGAGCACACATGATAGGAATATATAGAGGGGACCTGGGGCGCTATATATAGACAGACTATATATAGCTAGCAGTTTTGTTACAAGAGCATGGAGTGACTACCTTTGAAAGTTCGAAGCTTACAGATAAAGAAATAGCTATGAATGTTTATGGCCAAGAGATGTTGGCTATCTTGCATGCAATAAAGAAATGGCACCATTATTTGTATGGTATCCGATTCGGAGTTTAAAGTGATCAAAGGGCCTTAACTATTTTCTTGCTTAGTCCAATCTTACTCCTAAGTAGTGTAGGTGGGTAGGTACACTCAAAAATTATGATTTTGACATCAGTCATACGAGGGGCAAAGAAAATGTAGTGGATGATTCTCTTTCTGGTATGTGGGCCTGCAAAGCTCAATGACTAAGCTACATATTGACTAGCTTGAAGAATTACAGGAGGCTTATCTTTTGAATGAAGAGCTCAGTCATATTTTTACAGCAAGGTCTTATGGAAGATAACTAATATTTTTAGCTTCAAAATGGCCTAATTTGGTTAAATGGTAAGATTGTCATTCCCTCTACTTCTTCTTTTACAGGAAAATTATGGAGGAGTTGCATTCTTCACCTTTATAGACTGGACACCTTGGAGTTTTCAAAACCTATGATAGAATCAACAAAAGCTTTTATTAGAAAGGATTGTGGAAAGATATCAAAGATTTTGTCATGAAGTGCATGCCTTATCAGTAGAATAAGGAAAACACCCATAAGCCAGGTGGTTTGTTGCAGCCATTACCCATTTCTATAGGCAAATGGATGCACATTACCATGGACGTCATTACTAGCTTGCCTACTGAGAGCGGAATTTTGGTGCCAGAAAGTGCTTAAAAATAGCTAAAAATTATGAATATCAAGGGAAAAATATTCAACGTCGAAGGCGGTGGCTCGATCTAGGACGATTTTAAGCGCCAAAGTGCTTTAAAGGTGCCCGAGCGACGCTTGTTGATTTTTCATAATTTTTCAGACTGTCCTGCGGGTTGGCAAGAGTTACCAGCCAATGCGGGATGCCAAGCCGGACGCCCAGGATTTTTCGGAGCTCAATTCGGAGTCCGGACGGGGAAATGGCCACAAAATGGTCAAGATATGAAAAGGTGGACACTTGGGAGGCCAAATTTGAGCATGCCTTTTGAGTTTGGACCCCCCCCCCCCCCCCAAAAAAATTTATGCACCTTATGAAGCAAAAAATGTGGAGAGAGAATGAAGAGGGATGAAAAAACGCGGAGGAAGATGGCGCCCGAAAAATGTGCCATGGAGGATGGAGAGGCAACTTGCCTGCTGCAAACAACCCCCCCAATGGATTATGGGGCTTCATTCCCTCCTGAATGCTGACTCTATTGCCGCCCTTCGCCCGTCAATTGATGGCCTGAATGCTGAGATGGAAATCTAGTCTTTCTCTCTCCTCCCTCTCTCTCTTCTAAAGGCAAGTTCATGTGGGAAGAGGAAGGAAGAAGAAAGAATGATGGAGGCTTGTCCGGCATTGATCGGATTGCTCCACGGGCTGGAAATGGTGATTTGTGATCGTCATGAGCATGAAGTGCTGCTGATTCTCAGATTTGCAGCCATGGACATGAAACCCGAAACACGCAAATAAGTGGTAATTCAATTTTTTCAAAGGAAATTTGAGATTTCATGGCTTTTGATTGATAAAATGTTGTTCATGTGGGCTAAAAATTGTTTATGTTGTTGTTTTCCATGAGTACTTGCTGATCATAATCAGAAAATCAGAAAAATATGCATCTTGTGGGTGAAAATAATACACTAAAACACGTAAAATATGGAAAATCAAGGGAAAATGATGTTTTTGGGCATAAAAATGGGAAAATGAATAGGAACACCAACTAAAATTTTCATTTTTACTGCAAGAAGGAACTAAGGGCCACAGCCCATAACCTATTTTGAATTTTCAGTAATTAAATAATGCAAAAAATAAGGAAAAATACAAGAAAAATAGAGAAAAATCACTAAAAATAGGAAAAAAATGTATTTTGGGTGCGGAAAATTAATGAAGATTAAGAATAATGTTTGTGAATGTTTGTGGGGACTGAAGCATGAGGATTTGCCTCAGTTCAAACCCACCTTCTTGTTCTAGTGTGTTTTTCCCGCTTTTTACACATAAAATGATGGCAAAATGCCCTTTAAATCTATACCACAATGCAACATTTGATCGATGGGAGGATAGAGTGGTTAAAATGTGTCTAAATGTGGAGTAACATGATGAAAAGATTTCTGTTTTTGTTTGCATGCCATATAGGTCGGTGAAAAATTATAAAATAAGAGCCTAGTAGCACGAGGGTTTCCTTGGTGCTAGGTTCGTGCAACGCCGCATAAGAATGGTAGTTGAAAATCATTGAAATGATGTTTTCCACATGTGCACAATATTGATTTTATAATTGTTTGAGCACTTGGCATCCACACTATGCATAAATCATGGAAATATTTAAAGGTATCAGAAATCCTGGATGCACAGCAATTGTTTTCATTAGGACATTGACCCACGTTGAGGGAGAGACAGGACACCCTAAGCCATAGGCTAGTCGTGGGGTCTAGGAGAAAGAGAAGTAAGGACAATGGTACATTTCTGTATACGATTAAATGGTACCTTGAGTGGATTTTGTGCGAAATGTTTATATGTTGAGCGACGCACCGAGGGGCCAATCCCCAAGGTGTAGGAGAGTCGCAGAGGGGTGGCGGCACTCAGCCATTGGAGGACCCCCTATGTCTGTGCTTCGTGCCATTAGGCAATTGTAAGGGACTCCCTCTGAGGAGTAGTGGGTGAGAGAATAGTAGACTACAAATGACGTAATACAAACACAAGATGTCTAGGAAGGCAATGTATGTGTCATCAACGCTCCTGGCCGCGATGCCGTGGGGTTGTTGAGTGCGTGAGATAGAGGTCTGGCTAGTGCACGAGCCAGTGCTGGCCCGTTCAAGGTTCCATCAGTGGTGTGTTTGCCGGGAGCCGCTTAAAAGTGGCGGTCCTCGAATCCTGGTTGTCTAGGGACCAACTAGCAGTTTATGCCAAAGGATACTGAGATTGATCCGTTATTTATTGATAAGCATCGTCTAGCAGAAATCCAAAAGCAAGAAAGAGACGAAAGAGCTAGGCGACGTGCTGAAATTTTTAGGAGATATTCCCCTAAGCGTAGCGGTGCTGAACCCTTACGAGGGAGTGGATCTAGTGGTCTTGGGGCCACAAGCAGTAAGTTAGGAGAAGGTGGAAGCTCTAGTGCTCCCCTTTCTTCCATAAGCCAGTCTACATCAAGTGCCGGAGGTGTAACCCCACCGTCCCTTATTCCTAGTGCAAATCCAATCCTCGTCATGGCGCAGCCTATTGCAATTCCAGCAGGAACGACGGATTTGTCGGCGCTAGGTTACCCGCTACCCATTTTTAATAGGCTAGTTGAGGAAGATGCGGAACTCCACATTAGGGAGTTTCAAAAGCTAATGTTTAACTGTCGCATTCAAGAAGAAGGACATTTAATGATGTTCTTCAACATGACTCTCAAAGGAAGAGCCGCTATATGGTATCATGGTTTAGAAGCCGGAACCATATTGAATATTGAGTCATTTTATGGAGATTTTCGAAGGGAGTTTGCCCCTGAAAGGGGTGGGCAATATTGGTTGCATGTACTCAACGTGACCCACCAAGAACCACACGAGGATATTCATGCTTATGCGAAGAAGATAAAAGAGGTTTTTCGTAAGTTGGACACCTCTATTCCTATCCCCGCAACTGCCCAATTGCAATATTTCCTACATGGTTTGGACTTTAACATCCAATTGCAGTTGAGTAGTGTCCCCTTGGGGGATATAGATACTGCCATTACACGAGCACAAGAGGTGGAATCCCGACTACAAGCAGCCTATGCTTCTCAAGGCAATTCGAATATGGGTTTAGTATTGGGAAACAATATGGCAATGGCCAATGGCAGTAGTGGCCAAGGGATAGCAATGGCTAACCCTAATGGGAGAGGGAACATGATGCAGAATGTCCCTTTATTACCAACTCCCCCTAGCATGTCGATGCCTACGGGCAGTCAAATGGCTCCAAATGATGGAGGCCAGGCGGTCAATTCTAATACCATGCCTGTGGCTCAACAACCAGTGCCTAATCGAATTGTTAGGCCGATGGAACGACATGGTAATGACCAAGGCTATGAGTTGAGTGCTTCCAATGTTCTTGGCGAGGTTAAGGACATGATGAAGCATTGTACCGACATGATTACGGAGCAGTATCGGCAAATAGCCGTTGATGTCAACTTTCTTAAAAAACAACAAAATTTGATGGAAAATAGATACCCAGATGAGGGTGCACCTTCGAGGTTCAGCTGCAAATGGTGTGGTGGGCAGCACTATCCAAGAAATTGCCCAAATGTTAAGTATGACATCTGTGGAAAATCCGGCCATTTAGCAGCTACTTGTTGGAGTAAGATCAGTTCCCTCCAGCGAGGTAGTCGGCAGCCAGGGCCTGTTAATCATCGTGTGCAAGGAAATGATTCCCAGCAAGAAGACGGGCCTAAACAAATACTTCAACGACCACAGACTACAGTGGAGGAGCTACCAAGTAGTAATGGGGTTAGTTTGATTGAGGCTGTACGCGTTAATGATGCTGAAACCTCTAATCTGCGAGCTGTTCTTACAAGAGGTCAAAAGGGTAGAGAAGCTGACAAGGATAAGCCTGTCGACGGAAACCCTAAACAAGGCGACAAAGGAACGCAAGTTTTGGATCCTACCATGGAAGGGGGACCTTTGAAGCCCGTGGAAAGTAAAGCCGATAAGGAACCACCAAAGAAGAAGGTGAAAGTTAAGAAAGAGGCAATAAAGCCGATTCAGCGACCTAAAGAGCGGATGGTTTGGCGTGAAAAGCGAACTCTATCGAACTATCATGAATTCGATTTGGCGAGCTCTCTTTGCGAAGTCAAGCCAGATGTGAATCTTTTACAGCTTATTAAGCTTTCCCCAGGAGTACGCAAGGAATTTAGAAAGATCCTACGTACCGGGTATATCGTAGAACCTTTGGGTATTGCACGAGTTGGTGATGATTGGTTCGAGCATGCTGAGAAGCATTGCCCAAGGGTTGCAGCCTATGTCGATGGGATATTAGTAGATTATACCATTGTCGACACGGGATCATCTGTTAACATTATGAGTTCTGAACTGATGGAAAGGTTGGGTCTTGCGATCCAGAAAAATACCTCCACAATTCTCAGAATGACAGATGATAGTTTGAGACAGCCAGAAGGCTGCATTACTAAGGTCCATGTCACGGTTGCAAATGTAGAATGCCTGTTGGACTTTAGGGTGATTTGTTTTGCAGGCCGTCCAAGTTACCAAGTATTACTCGGACGACCTTGGATCTTGCAAGCGGACTGCCAAGTAGATATACCCGCCGGTCGACTAATATTCGGCAGGGGTGCCCAACGTGTGGTGGTTGATGCTTATCCTGAGTCCCCGCAGAGTGAGAGAGCTCCTCTATCCTCTACAGAATTGGAGACATTAGAAGATTTAACTGCCAGTGAGACATCATCGAGTGATGAGTCCAAAGAGGGATCCACCACAGAAGACATTTATCAGATCACTTTGAACGAGCCGATAGAGGGCCAAGATCGTATAAGAGATGCAGATGTTATCGAGCTAGACCTTGGTACGCCTGACGATTCACGGCCAATCAAATTAGGTTCTATGCTCAGCACAACAGAAATGGAGGACTATGTGGCCTTGATTCAGGAATTCCGTGATATCTTTGCCTGGAGTTATGATGAGCTGAGAGGTATTCCTCCTAGTCTTGTTGTTCATACAATTCCGTTGAAAGAGGGCAGTCGTCCTGTACGACAGAAAGTAAGGCGTATGCCTTTCGAACTGAGGGACGGTCTGTTTGAAGAGTTACAGAAGCTTCGAAAAGCGGGTTTGATTTTTCCTGTGCAACACACGGAATGGTGTTCGCCAGTCGTGATCAGAAAGAAGAAGAATAATCAAATTCAATTATGTGTAGACTTTAGGGAGCTGAATAAGCAGACAGTTAAGGACTACTACCCGTTGCCATTTATTGACCAGATTTTGGATCAATTAGCAGGTAGGGAGATATATTCGTTCATGGATTGCTTTGCAGGATATAACCAGATGGCAATTGCAGAAGAGGACAAGTTGAAAACAACTTTTATTACTGTATTTGGTACTTTTGCGTACCATGTGATGGCCTTTGGTTTATGCAATGCGCCTGGTTCGTGGCAACGAACAGCAGATAAGACATTCGGTGACATATCCCCTGAAGAGTTGAAGGTGTTTATTGATGACTTAGGGGCCCCCACCGTGAGAGAAAGGCAGTTGATCATTTTAAGAAAATGTTTTGAGCGCCGTAGACAATTTTGCATCGCTCTAAACCCGTGGAAGTGTGTTTTTGGGGTATCTTATGGGCTATTGTTGGGTCATGTGGTCAGTTCGGTTGGAATTGTGATAGGCCCCAAGAAGGTCAAAGTTATTGTTGCCATGGGTCCACCACGCACTCCGAAAGAAGTTCATAGCTTTCTGTCTTCGGTTGGTTATTACCGTAGATTCATAAACGCCTTGGCAGAAAGAACGTTGCCGCTTATAAATTTATTGTCCTTTAGCTGTTTGTTTGTATGGGGTGACCCTTGTAAGGTAGCATTCGAGGATGTGAAACAAGAGCTAGCAAGAGCGCCCGTTTTAAAAGCACCTAAAAGAGGTGAGGTGTTCTATATATTCTCAGCAGCCACCATGTATAGTATCAGCTGCTGCTGTTTAGCCCAAATTTGGGAAGAGAAGTGGTACCACCCGATTGCTTTTGCTAGCCGGAAGCTGGGGGTATCCGAGATCAATTATACCTACATGGAGAAGTTGTGTCTAGCGATGGTCTTTGGGACCAAGAAATTCAGGCATTATATTCTCTATGAGAAAGTCGTGCTTTATACGAAGGCGGAGGGGCTTCGATTATTGATGAATAAGCTACAGCCGCCTGATCGTCTAGCAAAGTGATTGATCACTTTGCAGGAATTCGATTATGAAATCCGTAGTAAGCCACCAAGGTTGCAAGGCATCGTGGAATGTCTAGTGGACTTTGGGGAGCCGAAGGAATCTGTGGAGCTGAAGGTAGTGATATGGAGTTGTTATTTAAAATAGATACGGCGTTGATTCCCTCCTGGTATGCTGCAATAACGCATTATTTATCGACGGGAGAGGCGGGATCCGAATTATCTAAAGCTGAGAAACGGAAAATTAAGCAGCAAGCGTTAAAGTTTGCCTTGATCACAGGTACATTATATCGACAAGGGGTTGATGACATCTACCGCCGATGTGTGATGCCTGACGAGGTGCCATTCATTTTGGAAGAGTGCCATGATTTTGCTTGCGGTGGCCATTTTGCTGGACGGCTTACAGCACAAAAGGCTTTAAGAGCAGGTTATTGGTGGCCTGCCATCTTCCAGGATGCGTTTGCGTATGTTAAGAGATGCGATATTTGTCAACGACATGATAGTCGAGAGAATAGGAAATGACCACTCACCCCTATTATGGCGATACTTCCATTTGAGAAGTGGGGAATAGACTTTGTGGGTCCTATTACTCCGTTGTCGACTACGCAAAAGAGGTATATCATTGTAGCAATTGACTACTTCACAAAGTGGTTAGAAGCACGTGCAACAAGGAAAGATGACGCTAAAGAAACTGCTAGTTTCCTTCTAGAGCAGATAATATGCCATTTTGGTCCGCCGAAAGAATTAATGTCGGACCGCGGGACCCATTTCCTAAATAAGGTGATCAAAAGTTTGACAGAGATGTGGCAAATCAAGCGTAACAAGACAACCCCATATAACCCGCAAGCCAATGGGCAAGTTGAAAGCACCAACAAGCAGCTTGTGGGCATTCTGTTCAAGATTGTATCGGAAAAGAAACGAGATTGGGATAAAAAGTTATACGTGGCAGTGTGGGCCTATAATACGACCTTCAAACGAGCCACTGGCCATACCCCGTTCAAGTTAGTATATGGGGAGGAGTGTGTCTTGCCTTTAGAGATTGAGCTGCCAACTATTCGGTTTGCCATCAATCATTCTTTGAGTGATGAAGATGTACTTTTTGAGCGCTTGACGACATTAGCACATTTAGATGAGCTTAAGCTACAGAGCTTATTGCACCAAGAAGTGGCGAAGCGCCGAATGAAGCAGTTACACGAACTTAAAGCCAAGAAATACACCTTCAAGAAAGGACAGCTTGTTCTGTATTATGATGCACGACGTGAATTATTTCCAGGCAAGCTAGAGCCCAAATGGGACGGGCCCTATAGGATCGTTAGAATAGGAAAGAATAAATCCACAGTCTTGTTAGCTGACCTTGAGGGGATAGAATTTAAAAATAAGGTTAATCTTAATAAGATTAAACCTTATTATTTCTGATTGCACTAATACTATGACTGCCTTGTAGGTCTGGGAGAGATCGATCAAATATCTGCAAGGAAATCGTGATAGAGGTTGATGGGTCGTCTGATCCCTTATTTAGAACACCCGTATTTAGAACAGAGGTATCATCAGGGAAAGCTCATTTGGTGGAGCCAAGGATACAAGGTGACTGAGCAAGAAGGCGGGACATTTATTTGGGAGATCAAGGTCTTCTGCCATCACTGCCTACAAATGTTGATGAGCATCCCTGTTGAATTCAATGATGATGGAGGGATGGAGCCTACAGTCCACCCGTTGAATATGCTGAATTTCAATTACCATAATTACGAGTAGAGTTTCGGATGGCGGGATATGTAAACGCTTTATGGACGTACACCTTGTACTTTGATGGGGCGTCCAGGGGTGCATGCAAAAAAGGAAGTGTAGGAGTTGTCATCCGAGACCCCCGACGACGCATTGTCATGAAGTTAGCTGCTTATCTCGGGGTGAATTTTACCAATAATATGGCAGAATACAAAGCCCTGATTATGGGTTTGAATATTGCAAAGAAGGGTGGTATCTACTAGTTATTGGTGAAAGGGGACTCTCAGTTGGTTTTAAATCAACTCAATGGGACGTACATGGTACGAAACCCCATCCTTTGCATGTACCATCATACTGCCATAGCCCTGCTAGACGAATTTGATAGGGTGTCTTTTCAACTAATTCCACGAAATTGGAATTAGTTTGCCGATTCATTGGCTAATCTTGCGTATGAAGAAGACTCTTCTTTAATTGTGGTCCTTGTCCCGATATATCTATTGATGGTGGGACAGGACCTGGTCGTTTGTGGGGTATGCTTTCTGAACATGCCCTCTTTGGTAGACGATGGTTGATCTAGGTGATGCAGAGGGTAGGTGAGACTCATCTACCTTTATTATCTTGGACCCACAGACTGGTTAGACGACATGTGATGCGAACACCTCTTGCGATATACGCAGGAGGGATGGGTCATAATTTAATGCACCTAGTTTAGGGCTATGAGCCTCTGTTCCCCTGGGAATAGTATGCTTTGCTGTCTATCATAATTGTTTCCAGGAGGATGTTATGCATAGTCATGTTTTGTTTCATTAGGCCAAGAGGGCCAATTCAGTTTTGTAAGTGAAGTGTTTCATTTCATTAGGCCAAGAGGGCCATTTCCCTGTCTAGTGCGGGTGCATTTAATCGGGTTTTTTTAAAGTATTGTGCTAGACAGGTTTCGTGTTCGTGAATGTTGGTGGAGCCTGGAGGAGCCTTTGCTGCGATGGAAGCTTCTTGTGGCCAATCCAGGTGATACCTCTCCTTTACGAGTACCTTTCTTTCCTGTTGTATATGTATTTGTACTTCTCGAGGGGGTATATTTTTGTTGGGGACCGGCAACTAAGGCATGAAGTCCCAGGTTTAGGCTAAATATGTTTGAGGGAGGTCGGAGTAGTCATTGCCTCCTGTAAAGACATTGTCAAGCATCGAAAGACCTGTTTTAGAAGGAAGTCTTAGTGGCCCTGTTCTGCTAGCCTGCTAGGTAGCCATTCTAGGAGTTCTTGTTAGCAGTGAGGCAGTTAGAGAAGCCTGCTAGAAGATAATAATGATGATGCCAAGAAACCCTGAACATCTAAAAAGATGAATATAAATACAAAGGTGTGTAAAAAGGGGTTCTAACCCCTATCAAAGAAAAGAAAAGAAATGACAATATATAAGCAGTTGATCATTGCCTTGCGAAGGCGTGGTAGGTTCCTGGGGACGAGTCAGACCCGCGGCCGATACCTTGTCTTCCTAGGGGTGGCTTCTTGCTGGGAAAAAAAAAATGATGACAAAACAAGGAAGGTTGGAGCGAAAATAAAAGTGAGCGTTAGAAAAGGATTAAGTGTCGCCTTGCGAGGGCTTGGTAGGTTCTTGGGTGCCGAGACATGTCCTGAGACCGATGCCCTGTTCTCCTTGGGTCACTACGCCCCGCTCCCTCCTTTTTACATGCCCAAGTATGGTACTAAAATAAAAACCCTAAAATAAGAAATGTACTGACAGAAAATACTCCTTGATCAGGCTATAGGAGTCCTCGCCCTGTAGGAGCTCCTAGTTGTGTTGTCTTTAGTTGGTAAGTAGTTCAGACTACCATTTAGGGAAACCTCTTTGATAGGTTTTTTAGTTTGGCTGTGTTGGAGCAGTTGGTTAGCGACTCACTTCGGATCTTCTATTAGATGATGCTAGGCCTACTCCTTGTGGATGTCATGCCTTGGTTCTGTCAGGGGTAGGGGAAGCATTGTGCTGAGTTTTATTATATATTTGTTTTGTATCAGTTTGATGCTTCTTTGGTTGTTTATGTGCAGATATGTTCGTGGATTCGACGGGCTGAGTCGCCCTATCCCGTGGTCGCCAATGAGAGCGGAATTTTGGTGCCAAAAAGTGCTTAAAAATAGCTAAAAATTATGAATATCAAGGGAAAAATATTCAACATCGAAGGCGGCGGCTCGATCTAGGATGATTTTAAGCGCCAAAGTGCTTTAAAGGTGCCCGAGCGACACTTGTTGATTTTTCATAAATTTTCAGACTGTCCTGCGGGTTGGCAAGAGTTACCGGCCAATGCGGGATGCCAAGCCGGATGCCCAGGATTTTTCAGAGCTCAATTCGGAGTCCGGACGGGGAAATGGCCACAAAATGGTCAAGATATGAAAAGGTAGACACTTGGGAGGCCAAATTTGAGCATGCCTTTTGAGTTTGGACGACCCCCCCCCAAAACTTTTATGCACCTTATGAAGCAAAAAACGTGGAGAGAGAATGAAGAGGGATGAAAAAACGTGGAGGAAGATGGCGCCCGAAAAATGCGCCATGGAGGATGGAGAGGCAACTTGCATGCTGCAAACAACCGCCCCAATGGATTATGGGGCTTCATTCCCTCCTGAATGCTGACTCTATCGCTGCCCTTCGCCCGTCAATTGATGGCCTGAATGCTGAGATGGAAAATTAGTCTTTCTCTCTCCTCCCTCTCTCTCTTCTAAAGGCAAGTTCATGTGGGAAGAGGAATGAAGAAGAAAGAATGATGGAGGCTTGTCCGGCATTGATCGGATTGCTCCACGGGCTGGAAATGGTGATTTGTGATCGTCATGAGCATGAAGTGCTGTTGATTCTCAGATTTGCAGCCATGGACATGAAACCCGAAACACGCAAATAAGCGGTAATTCAATTTTTTCAAAGGGAATTTGAGATTTCATGGCTTTTGATTGAAAAAATATTGTTCATGTGGGCTAAAAATTGTTTATGTTGCTGTTTTCCATGAGTACTTGCTGATCATAATTAGAAAATCAGAAAAATATACATCTTGTGGGTGAAAATAATACACTAAAACACGTAAAATATGGAAAATCAAGGGAAAATGATGTTTTTGGGCATAAAAATGGGAAAATGAATAGGAACACCAACTAAATTTTCATTTTTGCTGCAAGAAGGAACTAAGGGCCACATCCCATAACCTATTTTGAATTTTCAATAATTAAATAATGCAAAAAATAAGGAAAAATACAAGAAAAATAGAGAAAAATCACAAAAAATAGGGGGAAAATGCATTTTGGGTGCGGAAAATTAATGAAAATTAAGAATAATGTTTGTGAATGTTTGTGGGGACTGAAGCATGAGGATTTGCCTCAGTTCAAACCCACCTTCTTGTTCTAGTGTGTTTTCCCCGCTTTTTACACATAAAATGATGGCAAAATGCCCTATAAATCTATACCACAATGCAACATTTGATCGATGGGAGGGTAGAGTGGTTAAAATGTGTCTAAATGTGGAGTAACATGATGAAAAGATTGTTGTTTTTTTTTGCATGCCATATAGGTCGGTGAATAATTATAAAATAAGAGCCTAGTAGTAGCACGAGGGTTTCCTTGGTGCTAGGTTCATGCAACGCCGCATAAGAACGGTAGTTGAAAATCATTGAAATGATGTTTTCCACATGTGCACAATATTGATTTTATAATTGTTTAAGCACTTGGCATCCACACTATGCATAAATCATGGAAATATTTAAAGGTATCAGAAATCCTGGATGCACAGCAATTGTTTTCATTAGGACCTTGACCCATGTTGAGGGAGAGATAGGACACCCTGTAACGTTGTCCACTAGAATCCTCTAGGACACGTCTTAGCAGTCCATCGAAAAGGTTGTCTAGAAAACTCCACCCGGCACTCCCATGGAATGTTGCGGGTTTTGCAATCAAGGACTTTCCGCGTCTGCCACGTAACGGAAGTGTCCTGGCCGTTTCCCACTTAGGATCGACCGGAATTGTTTGGTCATTTACTAACAGTGACTAGCGTCAGACCTGATCGATCTACTTTACGCAGAAACGCCTGGTCTGAAGCGGATTCATGCTGCACTTGGTTCAAGGAGAATGGGAAACGAGAGGGATGCAAGGCTCGACCTCTCTGCCAAAAGGCATAGTCCCATTCCGTTCCCCTAAAACAGCGTGAATTGGGTAATCGGTAATTCCAAGTCATCGTTCTCATTACTTGTTTCGGTGATGTTGATCATCCTTCTGTTCGTCGAAGACTTTGAGAAAAGTTCCCGGCTAACCGGGACCACCCATCCATAGGACGGACCCATGGTCCATCCTCCGCACTTTCCTCGGTTTGTTTTAGTTATGTAATTACCTACCACATTAGTTTGACATATACAAACAGCTTCTTTGATTAACCCTCTTATGCACTGGTTCCTTCACGTAATCTTATCACAGGACATAAAGAAAACAATGCCAAACAACTTCTTTATTATCATTTTATCCTTTTATCTTTGAAATACAAGGAGTTCCCGCCCGTAGGCGTATTCATAATCCGCCCGAAGGCTATCCAATAATCCACCAGGGATCACTAATCCAAGCTTCCGCCCGTAGACTAGTATGCGGGCCTCGAGATCCAATCCCGAGTCACGTTAGCCTCTTGTGCAGGACCCGGAAGGCGAGGGATTTACGGCCAGAGCCCCCCCTGGCACCCAAGCGTCCTCCTGCTCCAAGCAGAACTCAACGGAGAGACCTCTCACGGCGGGTTCGGTCCACGTTTCCGGCGCGGTTAACAACCCCCTTGGTTAGGGTCAGGCAGGCAGTCGGGGGTAACTGAAGCTGCCTCTCCCTTCAGGCTTCAACCTGAAGCTTTAGATATATTTTCATCCTTTAGTTCATTGAGCAAACAATGCAAACAGTGATTTCTAAACTGTTACAAGCACAATCAATTTCCAGTGGTCGTTTAGCTGGCAAACTGTTAAGGAGTGACTCCTTTTCTCCGAATGCAACCCGCATTCGATCCGGAATCAATTGCAACTTGGCAAGATTCCTATCATTCTTGGGTTAGGGTCATACCCTACCAATACTTTAGGTTTTGTTGTGGTAGGTTCCAGCGACCATGTCGCTTTAGTTTATTGTCTGGTCATTTGCAAATACCTAACTTTCCTTTTCCTTGGCAATTATTCCCCAAGAAAAGTGAGTAACAGGATGATTACTCATCCTCTTGTAAGTTAAATTCTTTCAATAACTTGCCAACCTCATTTCGAGAGATGACAAAACTCTCTTGTGGACAAATCTCAAGTCTATACAATGTTGCAACCTTTTTGCACATGTGTTGCATCATTCCACGGGATCATTCCACCCATTGAATGGCGTCCTCCGGCCACGGAATTACCTCTAGCCGAGTAGCAGGGTTTAGGGTATCCTCCAACCCATTCCTAATTATGTTGTCCCATGGTCCTAGAAATTTGCAACTCCGTCGGAGTTTCATCATTAGAGCGAATGATCCTTAGGATAAAACCTTAGATCATTTTATGCATGAACATCCAATTGATTCGACATTTCGTGAACGTGTGTAAGATCTTTGGGTTTGCGGGTTTAGACTTGGCAACAAGTGTAAAACTAGGTCGAATTCTTGTTGCACTTGGCACTTGGGATACCTATCATATCGACTGAGCCATGCCCATATGAATCCCTTGTGTTTTAGGTTACTTGGACAACTCAATATACTTGTATTGCGACAAGGATGAACCTTCTAAAGGTAATAAACTAAATCTAATGGAGAACAATAGTTACAACTACACCAATACGCGTAAACATGCGATTTATTGCTTCTACGCATCACATGGTTCACGATAATTTTATCTTTCCTTGGTGTAGCAAAAATGCATGATAATCTGGATACTAACTTTTCCTAAGACCTATTAATCATGCCTACAACCTTGTAGTCTATACTTTCGAATCTTATGCTTTGACGAACCATGCAACCTTTCCTAAATGCGGCTTCTGATGAATGACGTCTTCGCATGATGACTATGCAATACGCAACATTCTCCTAGCTATAATGTAGTTAACGAAGTTTATACCAAACTAAAGCTAGTGTTAACTCATTCCATTTTACATGCTATTTGCAGGTCCATAAGATCATTTTCGTACTCTATTATTTCTTTTCGGATAATATCTTATGGGTGTTAACCTTTCCTCATGAAATCATTACGAGGAGGATGTTACCTAACATGCGGCACACGCTTATTCCTACCATGTCTAGGACGAAAGAGAATGCACTTATAAATTCCATTTCTTTGCCCTAAGTTTAGGCTCATTACTTTGATAATGTACCAAAAAAAAAAACTACATGCAACTAGTCTTCTAAGGTGGATAACTCGTTTCAAATTCATGACATATTTCAATCTTGCCTAATGTTTCAAGAGATACTTTATCAAATGTATTTTTTTTTCCAATTTCCACATGCATTAAAATTAAGCGTAAAAATGCGATTCCCTTTATGAACTAAGCGCGCCTAATCATTTCTTTATGCGAAAATAACTCGAAAGAACCTGGACTTGAGGGCTCGGGGAGATATCCACTTGTATACTCGGAGATGAACCTCCCGCGGTCGCACCTTGTGATCTTTTTGGGGCCATCGTAGGCGTAGATTCGGCTTCTGATTTGCCTTTGTGGTCTACGAATTGACTTGCCTCGGAATGCGGCCTTCCGACTTTTGCCTTTTTCCTCGTATGCGGAAGATTCCTTTGCGGGGTGGCGCTTGCGGAAAAAGGGCTTTAAAGTCTTTTTGCGAAAAGCCTTTTTCGATGGGTCTAGTGGGGGGTCCTTACGGGCTTCACCTTCCCCTCTTCAAAGTCCCAGGGAGGGGTATGAATGGGTCTTTGGGAAATGTGGTGGGAAGGGGGCTTAAGGAAGCCCCCTCCTTAGAAGCTTCTAAGAAGCTTCTGGACTCCTGCAGCCACGTGGGGGGGGAAAGTCGTAATCCAGAGCGGCGGCGGTCTGAGATGGCCTGGCGACTGGCGGACTGGGCTGCTGGCGAACTGGGCGGCTGGCGGACTGGCGGACTGGCGGCAGCGTGGCGCTTCACGACGGCGACCTCCTCCTGCTCACAGCCCGGTTTCCTCCCTCACAACGACCTCCTCCAGCACGTCCGGCACACCCTCCAGCACCCTCTAGCTAGGGGGGTGTTTATATAGGCCTTGGGAGGGGTGGGGAAGAGGGCCTCCACACACGTGGAGGACTCCCCCTCATGCAGTCCGACTTCACTCCTCCTTGGCCATCCCCCCCACACTCCCTCTCCTCCAGCCATGCATCGGCTGGGGGAAGGGATAATAATTAAAAAAAAATTGCCTTGAATTTATCCAATTGCCCCTTCCCAAGCGGTCGTTTCCTTGCGGTTTTTACGGTCCTCAACCCCTGCCTCTAATTTACAATGTGGCGGCCTCGTGAATGGTATGGATTAAGCTACCAATAATACGATGTAGGTGATACCCTTGCACAGGGTTTACACGGCGTGCGGAAAGTTAATATTTACGGTACGCAGTACGCGGAAATATTACATCCTCTCCCCCTTAGAAGAATCGAGATGTCCTCATCTCGAGAAAAACTGGGGATATTGAAGACTGAGAGAGCTTTCATCCATCCAGGTAGCATCCTCTTCGGGATAATCTTTCCACTGGACGAGGCATTCTCTCAAGGTTCTAGATCTCAACTGTCTCTCCCTGACATCTAAAATCTTTTCTGGTCTTAGTTCAAGGACTCCTTGACTAGGCATTACAATTTGTTGGTCATCAAGTACATGATTTGGGTTGGGTACATACTTTTTTAAGAGACTAATATGGAATACATTGTGAACTTTTAGGTTATCAGGAAGTTGCAATTTATAAGCATTGGGTCCTAGGCATTTGAGGATTTTATACGGACCACAATACCTTGGACTTAGCTTCTTGCATTCTCCTAGAGATAAAGAGCTCCTCTTGGGGCGTACACGAATGAAAACCATGTCTCCTTCTCCGAAGACCCTCTCTTGGCGTTTCAAATCCGCATATGCCTTTTGTCTATCTTTGGCTGCTTGTATGTCTTGTCTTATTGACCTTATTTGGTCATCCATGTCCTCCAACATTTGTCTTGAAGCTTCCACTCTCAGGGTAGGATCTGAAAAATTTAGGGGACTTCGACAATCATGACCATACAATGCCTGAAAAGGGGTCATTTGAATGCTCTGCTGGTAAGAAGCATTGTAAGCAAATTCTACTAACGGCAAGTATTGAATCCATCTCTTTGGCTCTCGACAGCAGTAAGCCCTAAGCATATCCTCAATGATTTGATTTACTCGCTCTGTTTGTCCATCTGTTTGGGGATGGTAGGCAGTGCTAAAACAGAGTTGAGTTCCAATAGCTTCAAAGATAGCTTTCCAGAAGTGTGAAGTGAAAAGAGAATCTCGATCGCTAATGATCCTTCTAGGTAACCCATGTAGCTTGAATATTTCTTTGATAAACACTCTTGCAATATCGGAGGCTCTATAGTTTGTCTTTACTGGAATCAGGTGTGCAACCTTCGTAAGCATGTCAACTACAACCATAATGGAGTTGTATCCTCCTTGGACTTGGGGTAAGCCCACCACAAAGTCCATACTGATGAATTCCCATTTCATTTGGGAAATGTCAAGTGGTTGTAACTTTCCTGGCATCATGACATGCTCAGCCTTGATACGTTGGCAAGACAAACATTCGGTGACATATTTGAGGACGTCACCTTTGAGCCTCTCCCAATAATAGCTCTTCCTGACTGCATTAAGAGTTTTTGCATAGCCTGGATGTCCTGCGAAAGGGGAGTCATGAGCTTCCCACAATATCTTCTGCTTAAGTGACTGGCTTGCTGGTATACATAGCCTTGTTCTATAGTAAATAAGTCCATTGTCAACAGAAAATTCATGATACTTGGCCTGTAACTTCAAATTCTGAACCTTGGTAGATATTTCTTTTATCATTGCTTGGTAGGCCAAGTCATGGCATGCTTCCTCTCTAGCCAATTCGAGTATAGGGTTGCTTGGCATAGATACCTTTGTAGCCAGAGATCTGGCCGTTGATGGATTTTGCAAGATTAGGGAGTTTAGGAATGCCTTGCGACTGAGTGCATCGGCAACTACATTCTCTTTCCCTGGTCGATACTTGATTTCAAAATCATATTCCTCTAATACTTCAATCCGTCGACGTTGCCTCATGTTGAGCTCGTTCTGGGTAAAAATCCATTTGAGGCTCTTATGATCTGTTACTAGAGTGAACTTGTTACCCAACAGGTAGTGTCTCCAAAGCTTTAGAGCATGGATGACAGCTAATAATTCCAGATCATGAGTGGCATAATTCTTTTCGTGACTCTTCAATTTCCTTGAAGAATATGCTACTGGATGACCTTCCTGCATAAGAACACACCCCAAGGCAAGAATGCTGGCATCAGTTACTACCTCGAACTCCTTATTGAGATCCGGAAGTTTCAGAATAGGTGCTGATACCAAACATTGCTTCAATTGGTCGAAGCTATTTTGTTCGGGAGTAGACCATGTAATAGAAGTCTGCTTCTTTAATAAGTCGGTAAGAGGTGCTGCAATCAAAGCATAGTTTTTGATAAAGATCCTATACCATCCTGTCAAGCCAAGAAAACTACGTATCTCTTTGACAGATACTGGTATTGGCCATTCAAGCACATCTCTGACTTTGGCTGGGTCTACTGATATTCCTTCTGATGATACTATGAATCCTAGATATTCAATCTGACGTTTGAAGAATGTACACTTCTTCATTTTTGCATACAACTTATGAGACCTCATTGTCTCCAAAACAATCCGTAGTTGAGGTTCATGATCTTCTTCCTGTTTAGAATAGACTAAAATGTCATCGAAGAAGACAAGCACGAAATCATCAAGATATGGTCTAAAAATATCCTGCATTAATCTATTGAAGGTGGCAGGTGCATTTGTAAGCCCGAATGACATAACCAATAATTCAAAGTGCCCATATCTTGTATTGAAGGCCGTTTTTGGAATATCCTCATCCTTGATCCTGATTTGATAGTAACCTGACCTGAGATCAATTTTGGAGAAGATCTTTGCACCTTGAAGGCGATCAAGAAGCCCATCTATTCTAGGAATAGGATACTTATTCTTGACTGTTGATTGATTCAACCCACGGTAATCAATACATAGCCGAAGTGTCCCATCTTTCTTTTTCTGGAATAGGACTGGAGCTCCCCATGGTGAATTTCTAGGCCAGATGTAGCCTTGGTTTAATAATTGTTTGAGTTGTTCCTTCAACTCGATAGCTTCCGGAATGGACATTCTATAAGGTCTCTTTGCAATTGGCGCAGCTCCTATTACTAGCTTGATCTCATGATCTACTTCTCTTTAAAGCGGGAGTTCTGTTAACTCTTCAGAACTACATCCACGTATTCCTTCAGCCAAGTGACCAATTCACTTTACTACTTTTATCAATATTCACAGTCAAGACAATCAGGAAAAAGTTTTATTCCATTCATATCAGCATAGCCCTTTCATGGTATAATTATTTCTTGGGCCGATGGAACAAGTTAATACATTAATTCGAGGAGAATAAGATGTTGTTGCATTCAGCTACAGGAACTGAGTAGTAGTACGGATTGGGGTCATCGATCTTCAGGAATCGGTAGTTCATTGGAAGATTAGGGTATCTTTTCCTTTGATATCCATTCTTCTCATGACGTCCCAAAACCTTGATTCGGTCGGCAGAGATTCTTTGAATCACTTCTCCGTACATATACTTATTCTGGTTAACCCTTCGACCTCCAACCTGTAGGGTCGCGTTTACATGAGCCTCAACAAAGACGAACAGCTTCACGATTTTCAAATCCTCCATCCACTTGATTCTCTTCAAGTTAATTTGAAGGTACGCAGGTCGATAGGCAGTTATGTAATAGATCCCTGAAACACCCATCCATCTCTGTTCCATGTACACAGGCGATGGATTGTAAATGCGGTCTAGGATGTTCATCATCTCAACCCTTTGTCGATAATTCGTGGAATGCATCGCGGTCATAAACATGACTCGGAACACTAAGAACTTGTTCCATGCTTCGTAATTCTGCAAGACAGCATTCAAAGTAAGGAAATGTTTGGGACACAACATTTGCTTTACTTCTTCTTATTAAAATTTCCTAAAAACAAATCCTTTGTTGGTTCGCTCTGATACCAACTGTAACGTGTCCACTAGAATCCTCTAGGACACGTCTTAGCAGTCCATCGGAAAGGTTGTCTAGAAAACTCCACCCGACACTCCCATGGAATGTTGCGGGTTTTGCAATCTAGGACTTTCCGCGTCTGCCACGTAACGGAAGTGTCCTGGCCGTTTCCCACTTAGGATCGACCGGAATTGTTTGGTCATTTACTAACAGTGACTAGCGTCAGACCTGATCGATCTACTTTACGCAGAAACGCCTGGTCTGAAGCGGATTCATGCTGCACTTGGTTCAAGGAGAATGGGAAACGAGAGGGATGCAAGGCTCGACCTCTCTGCCAAAAGGCATAGTCCCATTCCGTTCCCCTAAAACAGCGTGAATCGGGTAATCGGTAATTCCAAGTCATCGTTATCATTACTTGTTTCGGTGATGTTGATCATCCTTCTGTTCGTCGAAGACTTTGAGAAAAGTTCCCGGCTAACCGGGACCACCCATCCATAGGACGGACCCATGGTCCATCCTCCGCACTTTCCTCGGTTTGTTTTAGTTATGTAATTACCTACCACATTAGTTTGACATATACAAACAGCTTCTTTGATTAACCCTCTTATGCACTGGTTCCTTCACGTAATCTTATCACAGGACATAAAGAAAACAATGCCAAACAACTTCTTTATTATCATTTTATCCTTTTATCTTTGAAATACAAGGAGTTCCCGCCCGTAGGCGTATTCATAATCTGCCCGAAGGCTATCCAGTAATCCACCAGGGATCACTAATCCAAGCTTCCGCCCGTAGACTAGTATGCGGGCCTCGAGATCCAATCCCAAGTCACGTTAGCCTCTTGTGCAGGACCCGGAAGGCGAGGGATTTACGGCCAGAGCCCCCCTGGCACCCAAGCGTCCTCCTGCTCCAAGCAGAACTCAACGGAGAGACCTCTCACGGCGGGTTCGGTCCACGTTCCCGGCGCGGTTAACAACCCCCTTGGTTAGGGTCAGGCAGGCAGTCGGGGGTAACTGAAGCTGCCTCTCCCTTCAGGCTTCAACCTGAAGCTTTAGATATATTTTCATCCTTTAGTTCATTGAGCAAACAATGCAAACAGTGCTTTCTAAACTGTTACAAGCACAATCAATTTCCAGTGGTCGTTTAGCTGGCAAACTGTTAAGGAGTGACTCCTTTTCTCCGAATGCAACCCGCATTCGATCCGGAATCAATTGCAACTTGGCAAGATTCCTATCATTCTTGGGTTAGGGTCATACCCTACCAATACTTTAGGTTTTGTTGTGGTAGGTTCCAGCGACCATGTCGCTTTAGTTTATTGTCTGGTCATTTGCAAATACCTAACTTTCCTTTTCCTTGGCAATTATTCCCCAAGAAAAGTGAGTAACAGGATGATTACTCATCCTCTTGTAAGTTAAATTCTTTCAATAACTTGCCAACCTCATTTCGAGAGATGACAAAACTCTCTTGTGGACAAATCTCAAGTCTATACAATGTTGCAACCTTTTTGCACATGTGTTGCATCATTCCACGGGATCATTCCACCCATTGAATGGCGTCCTCCGGCCACGGAATTACCTCTAGCCGAGTAGCAGGGTTTAGGGTATCCTCCAACCCATTCCTAATTATGTTGTCCCATGGTCCTAGAAATTTGCAACTCCGTCGGAGTTTCATCATTAGAGCGAATGATCCTTAGGATAAAACCTTAGATCATTTTATGCATGAACATCCAATTGATTCGACATTTCGTGAACGTGTGTAAGATCTTTGGGTTTGCGGGTTTAGACTTGGCAACAAGTGTAAAACTAGGTCGAATTCTTGTTGCACTTGGCACTTGGGATACCTATCATATCGACTGAGCCATGCCCATATGAATCCCTTGTGTTTTAGGTTACTTGGACAACTCAATATACTTGTATTGCGACAAGGATGAACCTTCTAAAGGTAATAAACTAAATCTAATGGAGAACAATAGTTACAACTACACCAATACGCGTAAACATGCGATTTATTGCTTCTACGCATCACATGGTTCACGATAATTTTATCTTTCCTTGGTGTAGCAAAAATGCATGATAATCTGGATACTAACTTTTCCTAAGACCTATTAATCATGCCTACAACCTTGTAGTCTATACTTTCGAATCTTATGCTTTGACGAACCATGCAACCTTCCCTAAATGCGGCTTCTGATGAATGACGTCTTCGCATGATGACTATGCAATACGCAACATTCTCCTAGCTATAATGTAGTTAACGAAGTTTATACCAAACTAAAGCTAGTGTTAACTCATTCCATTTTACATGCTATTTGCAGGTCCATAAGATCATTTTCGTACTCTATTATTTCTTTTCGGATAATATCTTATGGGTGTTAACCTTTCCTCATGAAATCATTACGAGGAGGATGTTACCTAACATGCGGCACACGCTTATTCCTACCATGTCTAGGACGAAAGAGAATGCACTTATAAATTCCATTTCTTTGCCCTAAGTTTAGGCTCATTACTTTGATAATGTACCAAAAAAAAAAACTACATGCAACTAGTCTTCTAAGGTGGATAACTCGTTTCAAATTCATGACATATTTCAATCTTGCCTAATGTTTCAAGAGATACTTTATCAAATGTATTTTTTTTTCCAATTTCCACATGCATTAAAATTAAGCGTAAAAATGCGATTCCCTTTATGAACTAAGCGCGCCTAATCATTTCTTTATGCGAAAATAACTCGAAAGAACCTGGACTTGAGGGCTCGGGGAGATATCCACTTGTATACTCGGAGATGAACCTCCCGCGGTCGCACCTTGTGATCTTTTTGGGGCCATCGTAGGCGTAGATTCGGCTTCTGATTTGCCTTTGTGGTCTACGAATTGACTTGCCTCGGAATGCGGCCTTCCGACTTTTGCCTTTTTCCTCGTATGCGGAAGATTCCTTTGCGGGGTGGCGCTTGCGGAAAAAGGGCTTTAAAGTCTTTTTGCGAAAAGCCTTTTTCGATGGGTCTAGTGGGGGGTCCTTACGGGCTTCACCTTCCCCTCTTCAAAGTCCCGGGGAGGGGTATGAATGGGTCTTTGGGAAATGTGGTGGGAAGGGGGCTTAAGGAAGCCCCCTCCTTAGAAGCTTCTAAGAAGCTTCTGGACTCCTGCAGCCACGTGGGGGGGAAAGTCGTAATCCAGAGCGGCGGCGGTCTGAGATGGCCTGGCGACTGGCGGACTGGGCTGCTGGCAAACTGGGCGGCTGGCGGACTGGCGGACTGGCGGCAGCGTGGCGCTTCACGACGGCGACCTCCTCCTGCTCACAGCCCGGTTTCCTCCCTCACAACGACCTCCTCCAGCACGTCCGGCACACCCTCCAGCACCCTCTAGCTAGGGGGGTGTTTATATAGGCCTTGGGAGGGGTGGGGAAGAGGGCCTCCACACACGTGGAGGACTCCCCCTCATGCAGTCCGACTTCACTCCTCCTTGGCCATCCCCCCCACACTCCCTCTCCTCCAGCCATGCATCGGCTGGGGGAAGGGATAATAATTAAAAAAAATTTGCCTTGAATTTATCCAATTGCCCCTTCCCAAGCGGTCGTTTCCTTGCGGTTTTTACGGTCCTCAACCCCTGCCTCTAATTTACAATGTGGCGGCCTCGTGAATGGTATGGATTAAGCTACCAATAATACGATGTAGGTGATACCCTTGCACAGGGTTTACACGGCGTGCGGAAAGTTAATATTTACGGTACGCAGTACGCGGAAATATTACACACCCTAAGCCATAGGCTAGTCGTGGGGTCTATGAGAAAGAGAAGTAAGGACAATGGTACATTTCTGTATACGATTAAATGGTACCTTGAGTGGATTTTGTGCGAAATGTTTATATGTTGAGCGACGCACCGAGGGGCCAATCCCCAAGGTGTAGGAGAGTCGCAGAGGGGTGGCGGCACTCAGCCGTTGGAGGACCCCCTATGTCTGTGCTTCGTGCCATTAGGCAATGTGTAAGGGACTCCCTCTGAGGAGTAGTGGGTGAGAGAATAGTGGACTACAAACGACGTAATACAAATGCAAGATGTCTAGGAAGGCAATGTATGTGTCATCAACGCTCTTGGCCGCGATGCCGTGGGGTTGTTGAGCGCGTGAGATAGAGGTCTGGCTAGTGCACGCCCGTTCTAGGTTCCATCACCTACTACCAAAAGGGGATGGAATAGTATATATATAGTGGTAGATAGACTCACAAAGGCAGCGCATTCCATTCCAACCAAGACCCAATTTACTACTTCTCAAGTGGCCAATCAATTTATGGAGAAGATTTTTAGATGATATGGATTAGCGCAAGTGATTGTTCATGACAGAGATTTAAAGTTCATGAATTACTTTTGGCAAGTAGTATTCACATACATGGGCACTAAATTGGCTCCCTCTATGGCCTATCATCCACAAACTGATGGAGAGATAGATGTTGAACAGTGCGCGAGGGAGACAAGGAACGGAGGAAGAGAGACACAAGATACTAGAAGTGGAACCCCAGAAGTGCACAAACTGAGCACCCATGATAGGAATATATAGAGGGGACCTGGGGCGCTATATATAGACAACTATATATAGCTAACACTTTACACCTTCGTAAAAATTTCCATGGATTATGATACCAACGTGGATATAACAAATGAACCATGTCACTTTAACCATAGCACTATCATAGTTTGACTTCATGCATTACAAATGCAACTTACTTCAAAGACAGAGACAATTTCATTTGCATACTCGTCTCTATAAATTTCGTTGCCAGGAGGATGCTTTAGACAGCTTCCCTTTTGCTGCGAATGTGTTAACAATAGAAAGGGTAAACAAATGGTTTGAAACTTACCTTCGTCATTTCTATTATAATGTCCAAATATCATGTGATTCTTGGTTACACTTGGTTGAGTTTGTCTACAATAACTCCACTCATGCTAGTATTGGAGTTTCACCCTTTGAGGCTATATATAGTTATAAGGTACCCTTATCCACAGTCATCTTTAATGAAAGAATCAATGCTCATGGGAAAGAAGAATTGGAAAGAATGCAAACCCTTCTTCAAGAGTGTAAAATTTATCTTAGGAAAGATTAAGACCAAATGAAGATGTAAGCAAATGAGAAGAGGCGGCCTTTAGAGTTCCAAGAAGGAGAATTGGTTTTGTTGAAGATGCCTAAGTCTCAGTATTCTGCTTTGAAAGATAGATCCAGTAACAAGCTTGCTTGTAGATTTTAGGGCCCCTACTAGATCTTGAAGTGTATTGGAGACCTAGCATAAAGATTGGAGCTACCTATTTATGGTGATCCTATTGATACAGTTGATGCACTGCCACCTATTAATGAAGAAGGTCTTATTCAATACATCCCAAAGGAGGCTATCATACGTCAGCATGAGAATAAGCTTTGATCTCTTTCTATCATTGAATCTTTAATCAAATGGAGAGGTTTACTACCTAAAGAAGCTTCTTGGAGGCCTAATTCTATATCAGATGAGTTTTCTTACCTATTACGGGATACATTGGTGGTTGAAGCTTACTAACTATGGAGTCAGTTATGGTGCAAATAGGGACATGATAGTAGACTATTCTAGAATGGTTTTTATTCTATCTAATTTTTAGAATTATGCCACCTACATATCGTCAAACTACTCTTCAAGAGCTACATTTTGACATATGGAACACTTCATTTGGATGCTTGTACTAGAAGTTATGGCAAATTTAGCTCAGCAAGGTCTATTCTTACAACAAGCTGTCTACTTCATTTTGAGCCCATCATTTGAGGACTCAAAGGCTCCATGTACTTTTGAAGCATTATTCCTTATGTATATAGTTGAGGCTTGCTTCCATTCTTTCATTTTAGTCCAAATGTCTCTCATCTTTCATTCATTTTCCCATTTGTGAAGTTGAAAATAGAGTACTCTGTTCTCTATCCATCCTTTTCTAATCTTATAAGTTTGTTTCTAAGGGAAAAAACCCCTGGAGGAGATGGATTGTAAGAAGTAGGAAGAATAGTGGTTTAATATGAAAAAAATAGTAATATGATGTCACACTGACATAGGTATAAAAGGAGGGGACATGTGATTTTTCTCATGTTTTTGGACACATTAATACATTACTATCCTTCTCCTCATACCTTGCTCTTAGCTTCAATGGCTTCTTACTTCTTTCTATCTTTCTCTCTCCTCGTCACTCTCTTTCTCTCACTTCTGCACTCCATCTCTCTCTTTGGCAATATTCTCTCTCTTCAATTCACTTCTTGACAATGAAGGCCACCAACCCCACAAAGAACTATTATGAAGAAAGTGACATAAATACCAAGAAGAAAAATTCCATGAAAGAATCCCCACGAGAAGAGAAAATCACCTCTGCAGAAAGCACACATTGCATTTGAGCATGGCCTAATGCATAGTCATCAGCTACTCTCTCTTTCTTGGCCAAACTCTATGTTGGGGTAGGAGCCATGCTTTGAGCAATGACAAACATTTCTTCATCAACCAGGATTCAATTTGCCAGATGCTTTGTTCGTTGTCCATGCACAACTCACTCCAGTTGCTACCTCAATTGTACTAATGTCTCACATGTTACAAAGAGATTTGCAAAATCTCAAGTGTATCTCTTCATCTCAACAAGTGTTCCTCTAGCATCGAGGCTAGTAACACAATCATCTTTGTAATATCCATCTTTCATAACCTTTGGATATCGATATTTCTCAATCCAAATGAAAGATTGATAGCCTCAATATATTACATTGGTTGTATTCATTTTATCCCAAAAAAAAAAGAAAAGAAAAGAAAAGAAATAAATCACTCACAATCATAGCACAACACCTAGGGGTCCTCAAATTAGGTACGTTGGTCGGTTGGCTCCGCTGCTCCTCCGTCCCTAGTCCCCTAGCCCTTTACACATCCCCCACAATTTTTCAAGGCACATCAAGGGTAGGACATACCTAGGGAGTTTGTCTTGCTTGACATGTGGCCTTGACCCATTTGCATAATTCTTTTTTGCACTCCATCTAAGTACCATTGTAATCAATAGTGGTGAGCAAGGCATGAAAGACCATGGAGAGTACACCGTACTCTTCAAACAATACACATAGCCACTAGCTACCAAAAGCTCTAGCATCAATAAGCTTAATTATGCTACATCATGTTTTTTTTAAAAAAAAGATGTCTTAAGAAGCCTTCGTGTGTACTTCTCCTCAACATCAACAAATTTTTCCACCCCATTGAACCCTTGCTTCATCAACACATTGCTACGAGGAACTAGACCAACAGTCTTCTAACTATGTAATATCTAAGTATGCACGTGTACTCACATAATATCTACACCACAATTGATGGGATCTAAAATGGGCCGGCACTGGCTATGGCACTAGCCGGACCTCATGCATACGACAAACAACCCCACCACACGGCCTCGCGGGCCAGGAGCGTCTAAAACTCACTTTGCACTAGATGCTTATGATGATTTTGTGTTTGTATCCAATATGTAGTCCAACGTTTACCTTCCCTTCTCCTTAAAGAAAGATCCCATAACATATAGGCATAATGCCTCGTAATACCCACATAGGGAAGCACCTCTTGGCTAATTGCTGCGGCTCTACTACTGCGACTCTCCTACACCTCAGGGATTGGCCCCAAGATGCATCGCTAACACATATAACATTCGCACAAACTCTAGTCTTTCATAATTCAGCATTCTAGGATATTTTTGATTTGCCTCACAAAATTTTACCCCACGGAAACATCCGTCTAAACCTACAGCTTGGGTTTCCTGTCCTCTCAGCATTGGTCAAAGTTTATCAAATAAGTGCAATGCATTCCAAGAGATACCACGTGGCATGCTTGATGCAAGGTGTATGATGATTGTGCACAACCATTTTATGATTAAAAAACCAGCCATGTGAAGTGCGAAAAAAAACCCTTTCATGATTTTTAACTAAGCATTACGTGTTGCGTTGCTTTAGGGACTAGCACCGGAACTTCCGTGCTACTAGTCACCTATATTTAATTATGGAACGATCCATAAATTCTATGCACAAAAAGGGAAATTAAAATTTGTATCTTCTCAGCAATTAGATCATCGCACAAACTTCCTTTCCCCCCCACCGTTTAGGTGTTGCTGCGATGCATAGGTGTAAATGGTTGTTTTGTATCATTTTTGTATGTAAAAAATAATAAACACGTACTATAACACAAAGGACAAGGCCAAATTGAGGCTTGACCTCATGCTTTAACCTCACCAAACATTCATGCACATGAATCTTATTTTTCATATTTTTTGAGGGCGAAAACCCAAAATTTCTCTTTTTTTTACTATTTTTTCCTATTTATTATTCATGAAAAATAGGTATTTTTTTATTTACTTGTGTTGGCTTATTATTTTGACTGAAACTTAACATTTTCTCTGATTTTATCCCATTTCCACTCTTTTCTCCGTACTCAAAATAAAAAAAACCACTAATTTCTATTAAAAATGACATTTTGCGGGTTTTAAAGAATTAATAACGGCTCTAAATCATTACAGGTTCTGTGTTTCTATAGTTACAGCCCTCAAACATGATGCAAACAAGGTTCAAACAAAATTTCATCGCATATGAACAACATTTGGACCATGAAACAACAAAAACAATCAAATTTCTTTATAAAATTGAAGCATACCGCGTGTCTTGCGTGTTGCAGGTTTTTTAATAATTATTCTGGGCAGCCCACGGACCCCCCAGCAACCATTCTTCAGTGCTGAACCTCTTTCCTTAGCCTCCTCTTCATCTTGAAGCAATCCGACAAGCATTCTTCAGCCCCTCTTCTTCTTGATTTCTTGCACATGAATTGCCTCTATGTAGGAAAGAGAGGGAGGAGAAAGAAAGACTAGTTTTTTATCTCTTTGCTCAGTGCATCATTCCTTACGTGGTCTGGAGCGATCGGAGGCGCAGAGAATCTTCATCCCATAGCGAGGAGGGTTCCTCTCCATTTGCTCGATCAGAAAATGATGAGATTTGGGGAAAAAATGGAGCACAAAAAAAGTGATGCCCCCCCCTAATGTTTCAAATCGTGACTTATTGGCTCTTTAAGCTCTTTGTTAAGAGTTGTTAAGCTTCTTAATCAACTTATCTAGTTCATGCATTTTGCTTTCACACTTTTGGCAAGTGGTTTTTCTGCTTTTGGAGGGGCAAACAACATCGGATTCGAGATACGTCTGGATGGGTGGCTCCATAACATCGAAATCTACAAAGTTGGGCCCTGTCACGCTCTTCCTAGCTTCCAGATCCAGTAGCTACTTCACAACCCCAAACCTTGCGAGGATTAAATGGGGGATCAAACAACCTGGGAATGGAGATCTGAGACTTGTGTTGGATTCCTGACATCATTTTGCATCTAGTAAAACTCCAACTCGGCCATTCACCACCATTTGATTTCCATGAAAATTAGCATTAGCACTTTATGGACTTGCCGCTTAAAATCCTACTGATTGCAACCGCCGCCTTCGACCAAGTCTATTTTTTCCCTAATATTTGTAAATTTTTGCTATTTTTAAGCACTTCTCGGCATCAAAAATCATCTATCATTGGTGACCACAGGATAGGGCCACTCAGCTCGTCGAATCCCACGAATAGATCTGCACATAAACAAGAAAAAGGAGCATCAAGCTGATATAAAAAATACATATCACAGCTCACACCCTACCCCCTGACAAAACCAAGGCATGAAATCCACGAGAAGTAGGCCCAGCATAATCTGATAGAAGGCCGAAGCTAGTCACTAACCAACTGCTGCAACATAGCCAAGCTAAAAAGAACGATCAAAGAGGTTGCCCTATGTGGTGGTCTGACCTACCTTCCTGACTAAGGACAACTCAACCAGGAGCACCCACTAGGTGAGGACTCCTATAGCCTGATCAAGAAATTTTTTCTTTTAGTGTTTGATTGTCCATACTCGGGCGTCTAAAAAGGAGGGAGCTGAGCGTAGTGACCCAAGGAGAACAGGGCATCGGCCTCGGGTCCTGTCTCGGTATCCAAGAACCGACGAAGCCCTCGTAAGGTGACACTTAATCCTTTTCTAACATTCACTTTTATTTTCGCTCCAATCTTCTTTTATTTTCTTTATTTTTCTGCTAGATGCCACCCCTAGTAAGACAAGGCATCGGCCCCGGAACTTGTCTCATCCCTAGGAACCTACTAGGCCTTCGAACAGGGATGCTTGTTAAGATTTGTAAACAGTGATGGCAGAAAACTTTAATTTCCCACACAAAGGTACCGTCTTCTTCCTCAATCACTTTATATCCCTTGCTCCACCAGATAAGCCTCCCCTAATGATATCTTTGCTTGAGATATGGGTGCTCCAAATAAGGAATTAACTGCCCCATCAACCAATTTAAGCTCTCCTGCAGGTCTCAAATCAACCCCAGCATGGAACTACAATGCATTTAGCGCGTTAGTATATTTAAAAATAATAAGGTTTAATATTATTAAGATTAACCTTATTCTTAAATTCCACCCCTTCTAGATCAACTAATAGAACTGTGGAATTATTTTTACCTATCCGAACTATCTTGTAAGGGCCATCCCATCGAGGTTCCAACTTTCCTAGAAATAGCTCCCTACGGGCATCGTAATATAGAACTAACTACCCTTTTTTAAAAGTATATTTCTTCACTTTCAGATCATGTAACCATTTCATCTGATGTTTAGCTACCTCCTGGTGCAACAAACTCTATAATTTGAGCTCATCCAAGTGGGCTATAGTCGTAAACCACTCCAATAGGGCATCTTCATCACCTAGAGAATGATTGATTGTGAATCTAATGGTCGGCAACTCAATTTCTAAGGGCAATACACACTCCTCCCTGTAAACTAATTTGAATGGGGTGTAGCCCACGGCTCGTTTAAATGTTGTATTATACGCCCAAAATGCCACACATCATTTTGTATCCCAGTCTCGCTTCTTTTCGAAGAGTATCTTGGATAGGATACCCACAAGCTGCACTTTCGACTTGTCCATTTGCTTGCGGATTATAGGGGGTCGTCTTGTTATGAGTAATTTTCCATGCTTCAATCATACTTTTAATCACTTTATTTAAAAAGTGAGTTTCACGGTCTGATACTATTTCCTTTGCAGACCAAATCGACAGATGGTTTGCTCAAGTAGAAAACTAGCAGTCTCTTTTGCATTGTCCTGCCTCGTCACCCATGCTTCTGACCACTTCGTAAAGTAATCAGTTGCTACTATAATATACCTCTTCTGAGTAGTAGATGATGGGGTAATAGGATCCACAAAGTCAATGCCCCACTTCTCAAATGGAAGGATAGCCATGATAGGCGTAAGTGGATGCTTCCTATTCTCTCTGTTGTCATGCCTTTGACAGGTAACACATCTCTTAACATACTCAAAGGAATCTTGGAAGATGGAGGCCACCAATCTCTAGCTCTTAAAGCTTTCTATGCTGTTAATCGCCCAGCAAAGTGTCCTCCACAAGCGGAGTCATTGCACTCTTCCAAAATAAAGGAAACCTCATCAGGCATCACACATCGGCGATAGATATCATCAACACCCTGCCGATATAATGTGCCTGCGATCAAGGAAAATTTCGATGCCTACTATTTAATCTTCCTCTTCTCTGATTTTGATAAAGTAGCTCCACTCTCTCCCATAGAAAGATAGTGTGTTAGAGCACTGTACCAGGAGGGAATAGACGCCGTATCAATGTTGAACAAAGTCTCCATGTCACTTCCTTCAGCAAGACCTCTTTTGGTTCTCCAAAATCCACAAGACACTCTAAAATTCCATGAATCTTTTGCGGCTTACTCTTAATCTCATAATCAAATTCCTACAAAGTGATTAACCACTTTGCTAAACCGTCAGGCGACTGTAACTTATTCAACAACAATCGAAAGCCCTTCCTTCCGCCTTCGTATAAAAAACCACCCTCTCGTAAAGAATGTAGTGCGTGAATTTTTTGGTCGCAAACACCATCGCAAGGCACAACTTCTCCATATAGGTGTAGTTAATTTCCGATATGCCTAACTTTCGATATGCTTGCAAAGTATCAAAAGACACTTTGCAAGCATCAAAAGACACTTTGCAAGCATATCGAAAGTTGGGCATATCGGACGCTTGCAAAGTGTCTTTTCGATATGCTCCTGCTTCACATCATCAAAAGACACTTTGCAAGCATCACTCCATGAAAATTGACAATTAAAGGACAATAGGTTTGTCAGAGGTAATGTTCTTTCTGCCAAGGCATTGATAAACCTCCGATAATACCCTACTGATGACAGAAAGCTATGCACTTCCTTTGGAGTACGTGGTGAACTCATGGTGACTATGACCTTGATCTTTTCAGGATTAGTCACAATCCCTACAGAACTGACCACATGGCCTAACAAGAGCCCATAAGGGACTCCAAAGACACACTTTCGTGGGTTAAGAGCTATGCAAAATTGTCTACAATGCTCAAAACACTGTCACCAAAGGTCTTGTCCTGTTCTTTCCCATGAACCGGGTGCATTACACAGCCCAAATGCCATTTACAAAGAAAATGGCTCTTTTTTCGCATTTGATGAAGTTAGCAATGTTTGTATGAGCTCAAAATTGATGGACATGTTGTTTGCTATTGGTTTCATTCTTTGATAATAAAAAACTCAGAAAATATATACTTAAAATGTGAGAAATAAATGGAAAAAACCCGAAAAGCATGGTTTTTAGAGTAAAATTAGGGTTTTTGGGCTTAAAATGGGAAAAGCATGAAACAAAACACCAATAAAATCTACGTGGTTATTGTTTAAAGACTCAAGAGTCACAGATCTAAAATAATGCTAATTTTATTTTATTTTTAATGATAATAAATAAGGAAAAATAAGAAAAAATAAGGGAAAAATGCTCTTTAAAAAGGGAAAAATAGAAAACGGACAAGGAAAATTATGGATGCATTTGTGAGTGTATAATGAGGATAAAGCATGAGAGTTTGCCTCAAGTTATCCCCATTTATATATTTTTGTGAGTATCTACTGCTTATTTCGTGCGAAATACACATAAAATCACCCCTTTACCTACGCAATGAAGCAAAACTCTAAACGGTAGGGAGAGAGGGGAGTTTGAGCGTTGAAATATGATATAAAATCTAATGTATTTGCTACATTATTCATATAGGATGACATTAAATTAAATAAAGGGGAGTACAACACGAGTGTAAGGCTCAGAGTCTTCTCTCATTGTAGCAATTATGCATTAGTGAATGGAAACATGAAAAGAATGGATTTGCACAATGCACGAGGCTGTTTTTACAGTTGTTTGAGCACTTAATCATATACATATTTGCATCAAGCATCGTTAAATGGTATCAATTACAAGCTCCTAGATGCATAGCACTTGGTTTCTCTAGGACTTGACCCATGTAGAGAGAGTGAGCAACCTGGCTGTAGGTCTAAACGGGAGGTTAAAGGGGATGGATAAGTGAGGATAAGTGCATTCTTTGAATGTTAAATATATTGGCACTAAGAGGGGAGTTTGTTTTGAATGTGTCTATATGTGGAAGCAGCGTATCGAGGGGCCAATTCCCAAGATGTAGAAGAGCTGCAGTAGGGCCATGGAAATCAGACGGTGGAGTGCCCTTGTGTCTGTGATATGTGGCATTTATTGTCGATATATGTATAATATCCCTCTGAAGAGATGGGAAAAGGGAACATCCATTGAATTATAGACTATAAACGTGCAGTGATTAGTGTTTAGGATAGTGTATCCCCTCGACAAACGCTCCTGGCCTGCGAGGCCATGTGGTGTGGTGGGGTTGTTTGTTGAGTGCATGAGATTCGGCTAGTGCCTTAGCTAGTGCCGGCCCATTTTAGGTCCCATCAGTGGTGCATCTGCAGGGAGCTGCCTATAAGTGGCGGTCTCCAAATCTAGGTTGTAAAGGGACCTAAGTTTATAATTTCCATTAGGAGTATGCTAAGCTAACCATAAAATGGGGTTTCTTCAAGGATGGAAAACCTTGGCTTTCCCTATACAAAACTTACTGATGGACTTAGTTAGTTATGTAGAGCATGAGTCCTCTATAGAAGATAATTTAGGTGATGAGAAGAGTAACCAGTTAGTGGTTACCCCATCCTCTAATGCGATGGCATAGGCCGAGGTTTGCCTTGGTGTGGTCTCTATCCAAGAGAAATCATGTATAACCATCCATCAACCTAGAGAGCATGGAATAAGTATGTTGGAAGCTATGTCGGTCATGGTATCAACAAGTGATTATGATAAAGCCGTAGTGCCATGGGAAAAACTCGATACATAGTGGAGTGCAGTTATGGTTGAAACATCCCATGTGGTGGGGCATCGTGCAAAAATTTTAAGTATTGGAAGGATGTTAGAAGCCCTAGATGTAAAGGAAAGACCGTTGCTTAAAAGACATGGTCCCCAGGTCCTAAGTGCTAAGGATAAGTTTACTTTTGATGAGGGGCAGAAGCTCTTAGATAAAGCCATCATGGAACTGCCTAGGAAGGGGCAAGATATGGAAGATCCTCTAAGAAAGGATCGGAATGACATGCTAAGAGCTATAGGTCTCCCTAGACCACTTTATGAGTTGGCAGAAAGGGACATTAAGGATAATATTAACCTCCCTACACCAGTAAAGGTGGAAATGGAAGAGGTTGCAAACCCTAAGAAACTAGGGTTAGGCCATGATTACGAGGATTTTAATGGCCCAGTGTTGATCCCGAAGGAAAGTACTAAATGCCCTCCTCCTTATAGGGATTTCCCAGTGTTTCATGGGCTAGTTAATGAGGATCCGATGGTGCATCTACGAGAATATGGCCTAACTTAGCTTGCAAGTGGGTTCAATGATATTCATTGGATGTTGGTATTCTCAAGTACCCTAAAGGGAGAGGCTAGAAAATGGTACTAGAGCCTCCCAAGGGGGTCTATTAAATCCTTTGAGGAGTTGAGTATACCCCCTCGGGATAAAAAGATTCCAAGACTAGTATGTCCCATCAAGGCTTGCAACACTTCCATGAGAGGTAGTTGTGACGGTGGAATTTATAGAACCATTAGGTCTACAAGCTTAGATGAGCGTTCTATGAGTGGTTCTAGTTGTGCTCCTAGTAAGGCTCTTGAGAGACGTTTCCAATTTATAGATGAATCATGCTTTTGAGTAGATGCTGTTCCTTTTAGTAAAAGCATGGTTCCTATGGCTAAGCAGTTGTTGCAGAGTGAACCAAGGCAAGTAAAGACATCTCATGTAGAGAAGATGCGGAATGTCAAAGGTCCACTTGTACAAGCCATAAGGCTTTGAGGCCATATGGTAATGTGATAAATCCACAATGAGTCCATTGGACCAATGTGGGCAGATGAGGCAATCTAAGAATATGAAAAGGAATATGAGATGGGTTTGGATGCCCAAAACCCGTAAAAATACTGTTAGTGTGTCAAATGAAGGGCCAGGAATTGCCTGTGGACATGCTTTGATGGACTCCCAAGAGGATACGACTAAAGGCCATAATGCGACATCTGGCAATAGGGACCTCCGCCTTGAGATGCATCTATGTGATGGGTTTAGGCTTGAAGCTCTGTCTAGTTTGGATCGTATCATTGACATATGTAATGGTCCAATTGGAGAAGAGTTGAATGATCATAAATCCATGATTCTCCGTGTAGGAGGAGTTACTGGAAAGTTGGGACAAGCGATCCATTTGAATAACGACCAAGGGGATGAGATATATCAACCTAATGATGTCATTCATTCACCTCATAGTACCCAAGAAGAGATGGCCATTATTACTGAGATATCAGTAGAAAGGCTTGGCCTAGTGGATCTACAATGAGCATAAATCAAGCTTTTCGCCGACTCACATGAGTAGCATGATGCTAGTCCTTCTATTTTATGCTATCCTTGGTATCCTGATTAGTTTGATAGGATGTGCTGTATATGCCAAGGAGATCATATATTGCATGGATTAAAATAAAATATCCACTTTAGGCCAACAGGGCCAGCTAGTTTGCAGTGAAATGTGCTATTTATTTAGGCTAAGAAGTCCATTTGTCTATTTGGTGCAGGTACAGTTAATGGGTTTTTTGTTGTAGTGATTGCATCATACAGGTTACCAAAGTCGTCAGAGGGAGCCTTTGTTGCGAAGGAGCTTCTTGTGGCCATTCCAGGTGGTTTCTTCTCCTTTTTGAGTCTTTTCCCTTACACGATAAATGATATATGTGCATGTAAGGATTACATTCTTTTGTTTGTTGGGGACCGGCACTCGAGGCATGAAGTCCCAGGATTAGGCTCCGTATGTTTGGGGGAGGTTTGAGTAGTCATTGCCTCCTACAAGGCATTGTCAGGCATTATAAGACCTGTTTTAGATGGGAATTCTAGTGACCCTGTTCTGCTGACCTGCTAGGCGGCCGTTCTAGGAGTTTTTGTTAGTTGTAAGGCAGTTAGAGAAGCCTGCTAAAAATAACCAAAGGAAAAAAAGACCATGAATGTCTGAAAGATAAAAATATATGGAGGTGTGTAAAAAGGGGTTCTAACCCCTATAAAAATAGAAATGGAAAGAAAGAAAAATCTTTTAGCTGTTGTTTATCGCCTTGCGAAGGCTTGGTAGGTTCTTGGGGACGAGTTAGACCTAGGGCCGATGCCTTGTCTTCCTAGGGGTGGCTTCTAGCAGAAAATTAAGAACAAAAGAAGATTGGAGCAAAAATAAAAGTGAGCGTTAGAAAAGGATTAAGTGTCACCTTGCGCGGGCTTGGTAGGTTCTTGGGTACTGAGATAGGACCTAAGGCCGATGCCTTGCTCTCCTTGGGTCACTACGCTCATCTCCCTCCTTTTTACACACCTGAGTATGGAAAATAAGAGGCTAAAGACCCAATGAACCAAAAGATAATATTTGTTGATCCGGCTATAGGAGTCCTCATCTAGTAGGGGCTCCTAGTTGAGTTGTCCTTAGTTCGGTAGGTAGTTCAGACCACCACTGAGGATGACCTCTTTAATAGTTCTTATTAGCTTGGTTGTGTTCTCGGGGGGGGGGGGGGTCACTCATGACTATATGTATATATAACATGAGTTCAAAATAAGGGGTTTTTAAAACAACATTTTTTACATACAAAAGGGTGTCATATAAAGGGGTTACTTACAGATTGAATAGTAAAGGATTGTGCTTATTCAAGAAAAATTCACATATTAGGTTATTTATAAATAGGCCATGAACGCACATTATATAGAGAATATAGATATAGTGAACCCCCCGAGGTTGTATTGGCGCAGTTGGTTAGTGACTAGCTTTCGACTTTTTATCAAATTATGCTAGGCCTACTCCTTATGGATTTCATACCTTGGTTTTGACTAGGGGGTAGGGTGAGAGCTGTGATGTGTTTTGTTGTGTATCTATTTTGTATCAGCTTGATGCTCTTTGTGGTTGTGTTTATGTGCAGATTCGTTCGTGGGATTCGATGGGTTGAGTCGCCCTATCTCGTGGTCGTCAATGAGAGCTGGATTTTAGGGCCTGATTTGGACCCGTTCTTGAAGCGTTGAGGCTCGTTTTTGAGCCGAAAGTGCTCGAGAGGTGTTAAAGAGCCAATTTTCATGAGAAATCAAACGATGTCGGATGGCCGAGCTAGAGTTTTCCTAGATGTATTTCGACATCCTATCTGCAATAACTACAACAAGCTACGAGAAATCTCCTTAACACACAAAACTTTGTAGTTTGATTTATGTTTTTATTTTCTTTGCAATTAAATATATGATATCAATGTAAATATCTATGTAAATCAATATTTTATAATAGACAAAGACAAAACGTGGCTTTTGTCATGGGAGAGGTTAGAACTTGTATGTATTTTCTCTCTTGTTTTTTTGAGTGTATTAACTTTTTCAATTCTTTTATGTGACATAATATTGTCTATAATTAGTATTTGAGATGTTAGATTCATCATGTGGTCTTTTTTGTAGCATTTGATAGTGTTCAATCGGATGGATGGGAAAGTTAAAGGTCATAGTGGGGAACCACCTTCCAATCATTGGTTGGTGAAGAAACACTATAGTGACTTTAGCCAACTAGATTTGCACCTCTCTTCATGGCAATGCAATGACCAAGGCAAGTAGTTTTGGCCCATTTTTTAAAATTAAAAGCTTAAAAAAAGCCTTAAGTTTATTACTTTTGAGCTTTAAATAAAATCTCTTCACACTTTGGAAGAAATGTTGGCTATTATGTTATATGATTGGAGAATAAAAGGGTTGTTTGAATTAGAGGAAGTGTACAAGCATTAATAAAAGCAACAATCAATATAAGCATTGGTCAATAATGACTCATGAGGGACTATTCTCAACTTAGTAGGTATCATCAATATGTTGAATATCCTTTTATTTTTGAATACTATTAGTGAACAAGACATCAATTTACAGAGATTACGTGTAATATTTTTGCAACGAAATATTAATGACTCTTGATCTCGTGCAAAAGCGGTTCAAAGTAGTCTCCTGCAACGGAAAAACCTTGGGCTAAGTGCTCCTTCCGCGTGCATCAACAAACACCAGCTCCGCGTTGTGTATAGAAAGCCGTGGCTCCAAATCCGTAGTTCACCGTGGGAACACCCTTCATGGGAAAAAAAAGGGATAATTTTTGCAAATTTTTTAATGAATAAACTCCCTCCCCTTTAGCCGTTGCATGGCGGGGAGAGGAAGTATGTGTGGAGCTTGCATGGTGGAGGGGCATGGGGAGGAGGCATGCACCCTGCCACTTGTGTGGCTACCCCCCTCCCCCTTCAACCCTATATGACCCCCCCCCCTTCCCAAAGCTTGAGGGGAGGATTGATTGGCCGTGCTGCTCCTGCCCGTTGTGGGGGTCGTGCTACTTGTCGCCGTTTGCTTGATGCCACTGCGCCGCATGCTGCTGCGCCCCGTCATCATCATCATCATCATCTTCACCTCCATCATCATCATCTCCATCATCATCCTCAATCATCACTCTCTCTCCACGTCATCCCTATATACAGAAGCTTGGAAGCTTCTATTGGAAGCTTCTAACTAAAGCTTCCTTAGCCCTACTTCACCTTGTGCCTCCCGTTTTTCTTGAAACCGTGTCTTGCAAGGCCCAATTTCTATGCAAGGAAGTAATCTTCGGTAGAAGTGACTTCGTAACGTCTAAGAGAGCCAAAGGGAATTTTGCTGAGACGAAATTTACTACATCAATGGCTCCTAAGAAAAAGATGAGAGGAGCACACGTGGGAGCTTCCACCCAAAGTATGAGAATGGAGAACGCCCCAATTTCGAATACCCAGGTTCTGAGAAATATTTCCGCATGGGAAGGATGCATAAAGCATGTTTAATTCTCGTAGGGAAGTTTTAAATGCATTTACTCATTCGATTTACAAAGTTTAGTGCATATCGAGTATTTGCAATTGCTTGCACTTCCGTCGTCAAGGGTAGTTGCATTTTTGAATGTATGTTGCAAAGTTGAAAGATGAAATTGAGCGAAGGTGTCCCTGTTGCATCTCGCAAAGGATAGGGCTTATGTCGCATAATGCACTTATGAAATAAATTCTTGGTTGTGGTTCATGTAGAAGATAATCGTAGACGGTCATTAAATAATATCCGAATAGTCGCAATGCATGGAAAGGATTTATGAACTTTGCAAATTGCATGCGATGATAGTTACATTTTAGGATGGGTTAAGTGATAAAGGAAGGATGGACTCATGGCAATCGCTCATGCATGGGGTTCTCTTATCAAAGTTTGAATGCATCTTCATTAAAAATATTAAAGCTTTGATTTCGTTGCATCAACGTAGGGTTTATAGGAGTTAGTTGTGAATATCAATCATTATAGTATAGAGCAAGGGAAAGAAAGTTCACTGTAGATCCTTTAGTCGCATAAAGGCAAAAAGGTCTTTCATCTTGAAATTGCATGGAATGATACATCTCACTCGTCTTGCAGTTAATTACACCTTTTAGAAAGTATTTGCATCTTTAAAAAGGAAAGATCATCTTAAATCATCGGTTGGTTAGACCAACTAAGTAATTCGCGTATAATTGAGTAGCTTACATGAGAATCATAAAGGTATGATTAGTTAGCATATGACGATCACCTCAATGTGCTAGGTAGGGTTAAGCTATGATAAAATTCTGCCTAGTATCGCACTTCGGATGCCGACTTAATACTTCCAATCTTAAAAGTCCTACCCACATCGATGAGATGTTAGGATTATTTAATCGCCGTGCAAGAATGATCCAGGGTTCCCACCCTCAGTATCAGTTGACCAAATACTAGATCTCCACAAGGAATTTAGGAACCCTAGGGCCAAAACGACTATCAGCCTAGTAGGGTCAAGGTTTTGGATTGGGTCAATAGGACTCCCAAACCCTGCATCTTGATCAAAGGTATTCTTGACCAAGGAATACCATGTGATGAGAAAATAATCCCACAAGTTAGGTGCTGACACCTATCTCGTACAACAAGCTGCAATGTCATATGATCTTGTGTCTAAATCACAAAATAGTATTGCCACTCCTTAGACTAAATTTGGCGAGTTCAAATTACAAGTCTAATTTTCTAAAAGATGAGTAGTCATCTTGCCAGTCACTCTTCCTTGAGACTAATTTGCCAAGCCAAGGAAGTAATGAATTGCTAAGAAAGCAATTGACCAACAAAGTTAGGGCGACAAGGTTGCCCAGGATTTATTGACCTTAATATAAGAAAACTCAAGGTATTGACAATTTGGGTCAACAGGGTATAAACCCTAACCCAAGGAAAGAAGGGTAAACAAGCAACTCAGCTTACGAAACCCTTGGGAACTTGCCAAGTCGGAATTGATCCAAGATCGAATGCTAGAAGCATTCGGGGAGAAGGAATCACACCTTAGCAGTTAGCCGTACAAAAGACCACTAGAATGCTTGTGATTGTACACTTAGGTGCACTATTTGTACTTCTTTTCTCAAGGAACTAATTGAGGAAAAACAACTAATGCTTCAGCTTAAAAGCCTAGAGGGAGAGGTAGTACCAGTTACCTCCGAGTGTTTATCTGACCCTATCCAAGGGGGTTGTTAGCCGCGCCGAGTACATGGACCAAACTTGCCGCGATAGGTCTCTCTGTGGGTGCTACTTGGAGCACGAGGATGCTTGGGTGCCAAGGGAGGCTCTGGCCGTAAATCCCTTGGCTCTGGATCTTGCACAAGAGGCCGACATGACTCGAGATGGGATCTTGAGGCCCGCATACTAGTCAACGGGCGAAACTTGGAATAGCGATCCCTATGGATTGCTGGAATAGCCTTTGGGCATGTTTATTTGATGTATTTCTTAAGACTGATAAATAAAGATCAAATAATGAAAAGAAACTTGCTTGACATTGTTTTTCTGTGTCAGTGCTTAAGTTACATGAAGGAACCAGTGATTAATTTGGTTAATTAAGGAAGCTTTTTTTGCTTGTCAAACTAAATGTGGTAGGTAATTAGATAACTAAAGTATTAGCTATATATAGTCTGTCTATATATAGCGCCCTAGGTCCCCTCTATATATTCCTATCATGTGTGCTCAGTTGACACACTTCTAGGGTTCCACTTGCGATGTCTCATATCTCTCTTCTCTCCTCTCTTCCTTTCATCTCTCGTCTTCCTCGCAGTTTCCTACATAAAGAAACCTGAGGAAAGTGCGATGGATGTGACCTTGGGTCCGTCCTACGGAAGGGTGGTCCCAGTTGGCCGACAACTTTTCTCAAAGGAATTGAGAGCGAGGTAAGAATGACTTAGAATCTATAGAGCTAGAGTCCCGATTTATGGGGTTTTAGGGGAACGGAATGGGACTATGCCTTACGGGTAGAGAGGTCGAGCTTTGCATCCCTCTTATTTCCCATTCTCCTTCAACCAAGTGCAGTATAAATTTGCTTCAACCCTGATGTTCTACGCAAAGTGGTTCATCTGGGGCTCGACGCTAGCTACCTTCTAGGAACTTGACCATTAGGAAAATCCTGATTCAGGTCGGTCCTAAGTGGGAATGGCCGGAATGCTTGCGCTTTGTGGCAGACTCAGAAAGACCTAGATCGCAAACCCCGTGGCATTCCTTGGGAGTGTTGAGCGGCGCTTTCTAGACTCTCTTCTCGATGGGCTGCTAAGATGTGTCCTACAAGTGGACAGGGGGAGACGTTATAGTTGATATCAAAGCGAACCAACAAGATCTAATATTTACAAAGGAACTTAATGAAGGGAAATAGAGAAATGCTGCCATAAAGAACATTTCCTTACCTACTTATGGATGTTGGCCTAGAGAGTCACGAAGCATGGAACAAATTCTTGGTGTTCCAGGTTATGTTTATGATTGCAATGCGTGCTTCGGATTATTGACAGAGACTAGGCATGATGAATATTCTAGACCGTATCTACAATCCTTCACCCCTGTACATAGAACGGAGATAGATAGGTGAATCAGAAAAATATTACATAGCGGGCCACCAACTTGTGTACCTTCGGAAAAACTTGAAGAGAATCAAGTGGATGGAGGATTTAAAGATCATGAAGCTGTACATCTTTGTTGAGGTCTCAGCAAACTTCCCCTTGCTTCACAAATCATTCTTCAAGGTGCGAAGATCTTCTCAAATATAGATCTCAGGTCTGGATATTATCAGATAAGAATCAAGGAAGAAGATATCCCAAAGATGGCATTCAGCACAAGGTATGGACACTTTGAATTCCTAGTCATGTCATTTGGGCTGACAAATGCTCCTGCTATCTTCAACAGGTTAATGCAAGATATTTTTAGGCCCTATCTTCATGACTTCATACTCGTCTTCTTTGACGATACCCTAGTCTACTCTAAGCAGGGAAAAGATCATTAACCCCGGCTTCACATTGTCCTTGAAACAATGAGGGCACACAAGCTTTATGCCAAGAATAAGAAGTGTGCATTTTTCAAGCGACAGATTGAATATCTGGGATTCATTGTATCAATGAAATGAATTTCAATAGATCTGGCCAAGGTCAGAGACGTTTTGGAGTGGCCAACACCTACGTGTGTCGAAGAAATACGTAGTTTTCTTGGATTGACAGGATGGTATAGGGTCTTTATCAAAAACTATGCTTTGATTGTAGCGCCTCTGATGACTGATCTACTAAAGAAGCAAGTATCTATTGCATGGTCACCTGTTGAATAGTCCAACTTCGATAAACTAAAGCAAAGCTTGGTATCATCACCCATCCTGAAACTTCCTGATCTTAGTAAGAAGTTTGAAGTGATAACTGATGCTAGCGCACTTGCCTTAGGATGTGTGCTCATACAAGAAGGTCATCCCGTAGCATACTCTTCAAGGAAACTGAAGAGTCATGAAAGGAACTATGCTATCCACGATCTGGAGCTGTTGGCTATCATCCATGCTCTCAAACTTTGGAGACACTACTTGCTGGGTAACAAATTCACTCTAGTGACGGATCACAAGAGTCTTAAATGGATTTTCACCTAGAATGAGCTCAATATGAGGCAACGTCGATGGATTGAAGTGCTGGAAGAATATGATTTTGAAATCAAATACCGGTCTGGAAAGGAGAATGTAGTTGCCGATGCACTCAGTCGCAAGGCATTTCTGAATTCTCTAATTTTGCAAGATCCATCAACAGCAAGATCTCTAGCCACAAAGGTATCAATGCCAAACAACCCAATTCTTGAGCTAGTTAGAGAAGAGGCATGCCATGACCCAACCTATCAGAAATTGCTAAGGGAGATCCCCATCAAAGATCAAGGCCCGAAGCTACAAATGAAGTATCAAGAATTCTTTATCAATAGTGGACTTGTCTACTATAGGACAAGATTATGTATTCCGACAAGCCAATCACTCAAGCAGAAGATACTTTGGGAAGCCCATGACTCCCCTTTCTCAGGACACCCTGGCTATGCCAAGACCCTTAACGCGGTCAGGAAGAGCTATTATTGAGATAGGCTCAAAGGTGACATTCTCAAATATGTCATGCAATGTTTGTCTTGTCAACACATTAAGGCAGAACATGTCAAAATGCCAAGGAAATTGCAACCACTTGACATTTCCCAAATGAAATGGGAATTCATTAGTATGGACTTTGTTGTTGGCCTGCCCCAAGTTCAGGGAGGATACAACTCCATTATGGTCATGGTAGATATGCTCACCAAGGTTGCACATCTTATCCTTGTTAAGACAAACTATAAAGCCTCAGACATTGCAAGGTTATTCATCAAGGAAATATTCAAACTGCATGGGTTACCCAGAAGAATCATTAGTGATCATGACTCTCTCTTCACCTCACACTTCTGGAGGGCTATCTTCGAAGCCATTGGGACTCAACTCTGTTTCAGTATAGCTTACCATCCCCAAACCGATGGTCAAACAGAACGAGTCAACCAAGTCATTGAAGATATGCTTAGGACACAATGCTGTCAAAACGAACCCAAAAAGTGGATTCAATATTTTCCACTGGTTGAGTTTGCCTACAATGCTTCTTTCCAACAAAGCATTCAGATGACCCCTTTTCAAGCATTGTATGGGCACAATTGTCGTACTCCTTTAAGCTTTTCAGATCCAACCTTGAGGGTTGAAGCTTCAAAGCAGATGCTGGAAGACATGGATGACCAAATCAAATCAAAAAGGCAGGATATACAAGCCGCCAAGGACAGACAAAAGGCTTATGCAGACTTGAAGCATCAAGACAGATCCTTCGTTGAAGGTGATATGGTCTTCATTCGCGTACGTCCAAAGAAGAGTTCCCTATCCTTGGTTGAATGCAAAAAGCTAAGTCCAAGGTATTGTGGATCCTATAAGATTGTCAAGTGCCTAGGGCCTAATGCTTACAGACTGCAACTCCCTGAAAACCTAAAAGTTCATAATGTATTCCATATCAGTCTATTGAAAAAGTATGTGCCTAACCCTAGTCATGTGCTTGATGATCAACAAGTTGTAATGCCGAGCCAAGGAGTCCTTGAGCTACGGCCTGACAAGATCTTAGATGTTAGGGAGAGGCATTACAACAAGTTGTAATGCCAAGCCAACAAGTGGATCCACTGAATACCTCATCCAGTGAAAAGATTATCCCAAAGAGGATGCCACTTGGATGGATGAAAGTACTCTCAACCAACAATACCCCCAGATTTTCTCGAGATGAGGACATCTCGATTCCTCTAAGGGGGAGAGAATGTAATATTTCTGCAACGAAATATTAACAACTCTTGATCTCCTTCCTAAAGCATTTCAAAGTTATCTCCCGCAATGGAAAAATCTTGAGCTAAGTGCTCCTTCCGCGTGCATCAACAAACACCAGCCCCGCGTCGTGTATAGGAAGCCGTGGCTCCAAATCCGTAGTTCACCGCGGGAACAAACTTCACGGAAAAAAAAAGGATAATTTTTGTAAATTTTTTTATAAATAAAATTCCTCCCCTTTAGCCATTGCATGGCGGGGAGAGGGAGTATGTATGGAGCTTGAGTGGTGGAGGGGCATGGGGAGGAGAGCATGCACCCTGCCACTTGTGTGGCTACCCCCCTCCCCCTTCAACCCTATATGAACCCCCCCTTTCCCCAAGCTTGAGGGGGGGATTGATTGGCTGTGCTGCTGCTGCCCGCCGTGGGGATCATGCAGCCCACCGCCGTTCGCTTGCTACCGCCGCGCCGCCTACTGTTGTGCCCCATCATCATCATCATCATCGTCATCTTCACCTCCATCACCATCATCTCCATCATCATCCTCAATCATCACTCTCTCTCCATGTCATCCCTATATACAGAAGCTTGGAATCTTCTATTGGAAGCTTCTAACTAAAGCTTCCTTAGCCCTAGTTCACCCCGTGCCTCCATTTTTCTTAACACCGTCTCTTCCAAGGCCCAATTTTTGCGCAGGGAAGTAATCTCCGGCAGAAGTGACTTCGTAACGCGCAAGAGAGCCAAGGGGAAGTTTGTTGAGATGAAATTTACTGCATCAATGGCTCTTAAGCAAAAGATGAGAGGAGCACACGCGGGAGCTTCCACCCAAAGTACGAGAATAGACAATGCCCTGATTTCCAATACCCAGGTTCCGAGAAATATTTTCGCATGGGAAGGATGCATAAAGCATGTTTAATTCTCGTAGGGAAGTTTTAAATGCATTTACTCATTCGATTTACAAAGTTTAGTGCATATCGAGTATTTGCAATTGCTTGCACTTCTATGGTCAAGGGTAGTTGCAGTTTTGAACATATGTTGCAAAGTTGAAAGATGAAATTGAGCGAAGGTGTCCCTGTTGCATCTCGCAAAGGATAGGGCTTATGTCGCATAATGCACTTATGAAATAAATTCTTGGTTGTGGTTCATGTAGAAGATAATCGTAGATGGTCATTAAATGATATCTGAATAGTCGCAATGAATGGAAAGGATTTATGAACTTTGCAAATTGCATGCGATGATAGTTACATTTTAGGATGGGTTAAGTGCTAAAGGAAGGATTAAATCAACGATGGACTCATGGCAATCGCCCATGCATGGAGTTCTTTTATCAAATTTTGAATGCATGTTCATTAAAAATATTAAAGCTTTGATTTCGTTGCATCAACATAGGGTTTATAGGAGTTAGCTATGAATGTCAATCATTATAGTATAGAGCAAGGGAAAGAAAGTTCACTGTAGATCCTTTAGTCGAATAAAGGCAAAAAGGTCTTTGGTCTTGAAATTGCATGGAATGATACATCTCACTCGTCTTGCAGTTACTTACACCTTTTAGAAAGTATTTGCATCTTTAAAAAGGAACGATCATCTTAAATCATCGGTTGGTTAGACCAACTAATTAATTCACGTATAATTGAGTAGCTTACATGAGAATCATAAAGGTATGATTAGTTAGCATATGACGATCACCTCAATGTGCTAGGTAGGGTTAAGCTATGATAAAATTCTGCCTAGTATCGCACTTGGGATGCCGACTTAATACTTCCAATCTTAAAAGTCCTACCCACATCCACAAGATGTTAGGATTATTTAATCGCCATGCAAGAATGATCCAGGGTTCCCACCTTCAGGATCAGTTGACCAAATACTAGACCTCCATAAGGAATTTAGGAACCCTAGGGCCAAAACAACCATGAGCCTAGTAGAGTCAAGGTTTTGGATTGGGTCAATAGGACTCGCAAACCCTACATCTTGATCAAAGGCATTCTTGACCAAGGAATACCATGTGATGAGAAAATAATCCCACAAGTTAGGTGCTGACACCTATCTCGTACAACAAGCTGCAACGTCGTATGGTCTTGTATCTAAATCACAAAATAGTATTGCCACTCCTTAGACCAAATTTGGCGAGTTCAAATTACAAGTCTAATTTTCTAGAAGATGAGTAGTCATCTTGCCACTCACTCTTCTTTGAGACTAATTTGCCAAGCCAAGGAAGTAATGAATTTCCAAGAAAGCAATTGACCAACTAAGTTAGGGCGACAAGGTTGCCCAGGATTTATTGATCTTAATATAAGGAAACCTAAGGTATTGACAATTTGGGTCAACAGGGTATTAACCCTAGCCCAAGGAAAGAAGGGTAAACAAGAAACTCAGCTTACGAGACCCTTGGGATCTTGCTAAGTCACAATTGATCCAAGATCGAATGTTGGAAGCATTCGGGGAGAAGGAATCACACCTTAGTAGTTGGCCGTACAAATGACCACTGGAATGCTTGTGATTGTACACTTAGGTGCAATGTTTGTACTTCTTTGCTCAAGGAAATAATTGACGAAAAACAACTAATACTTTAGGTTAAAAGCCTGGAGGGAGAGGCAGTACCAGTTACCTCTGACTATCTGCGTGACCCTATCCAAGGGGGTTGTTAGCCGCACTGGGTACATGGACCAAACCCATCGCGAGAGGTCTCTCCGTGGGTGCTACTTGGAGTAGGAGGATGCTTGGGTGCCAGGGGAGGCTCTAGTTGTAGATCCCTTGCCTCCGAATCTTGCATAAGAGGCCGACGGGATTCGAGATGGAATCTCGAGGCCCAGATACTAGTCAATGGGCAGAACTTGGAATAGCGATCCCTGTGGATTGCTGGAATAGCCTTCGGGCATGTTTATTTGATGTATTTTCAAAGACTGATAAATAAATATCAAATGATGAAAAGGAATTTGCTTGACATTGTTTTTCTATATCAGTGCTTAAGTTACGTGAAGGAACCAATGATTAATTTGGTTGATTATGAAAGCTTTTTTTGCTTGTCAAACTAAATGTGGTAGGTAATTAGATAACTAAAGCAACCCGAGGAAAGTGCGATGGATGTAACCCTAGGTCCATCCTATGGAAGGGTGGTCCCGATTGGCCGGGAACTTTTCTCAAAGGAATTGACAACAAGGTAACAATGACTTAGAATCTATAGAGCTAGAGTCCTGATTTATGCGGTTTTAGGGGAAGGGAATGGGACTATGCCTTATGGGCAGAGAGGTCGAGCTTCCCATCCCTCTCGTTTCCCATTCTCCTTGAACTAAGTGCAGTATAAATCCGCTTTGACCCTGATGTTCTACGCAAAGTGGTTCGTCTGGAGCTCGACGCTAGCTACCTTCTAGGAACTTGACCATTAGAAAACCCTTATTCAGGTCGGTCCTAAGTGGGAATGGCCGGAATGCTTGCGCTTTGTGGCAGACTCGAGAAGACCTAGATCGCAAAACCCCGTGACATTCCTTGGGAGTGCCGCGCGGTGCTTTCTAGACTCTCTTCCCGATGGGCTACAAGTTGACAGGGGGACACGTTACATTACCTATTCAATCCGAATTAATGGACCCTATATCAAGGTTGGGGCTAGATACCCACATATTTCATCATCTATGTTGACCATATGATTAGTCTAGAATTTAGTTTATGGAGGCTACGTTGGGTTGAAAGGCTTCAATTAGTTTCTTTGTTCATGTTTCATAGAAGCTATGTTAGTCTTATGGTCCACAAAGAAGGTGAGGCAATGATCGTAAACCAATGGGTTTATTGCTATGTCACGAGGATTATTTGACCAAATCAACTAAATATAACTGGCCAATCTAGTGAAAATAATAACAAGATAAAGGATTTTCCTAATCTATCCAACAAATATCTAGCACTAGATATTTGCAAGGAGACTCCTACTTATTCCACCATACCTCTATATAAGGTCCATAGCTAAGGTTATATAACTATCAAAATATCCTCCAAAAACTCCCTTATGTAAATTTTTTTAGCCTTGTTTGGAAAGCCTCATGTAAAATATGTATAGCATGTGGTGCAAGAATAGTATGTAAATATAAATCTCTTTTTTGGATATGAATATTCTTATGTTAGCAATATATTATCACCTTTGGATCCAATGTTGTCTTCTAAATGTAAACTTAAGCAACAAATGCATTACATCCTAGGATGATATGAAAACATATTGAATATAAGATCTTCTTAGAGTGATGAAACTATTTTTTTTTCTAAACAATAATTTGATAAGTCAAGTTGAAATTTTTATGTTTTGCAAAGTATGGAAAAAAAAATTATTGGTCGAATTAAAAGATCAAATTGTCCTCAAGTTCACTTAACTAGTATAGCTTTCAACTCATACTAATATTGACTTGATTGAAAATGAGAGAGTTTTTTCTCAAGTAAGTTAAGCTACCTAAATTTAATGGATAAGAAATGAAGGTTGAAGTTAATGCCAAAACCTGGATTGAGCAGATGGAAGACTATTTCTCTGTTGTACGAACCAATAGAGAAAATCAAGCAATGATTGTATAATTAAGGTTTATAAAGTGAAGCACAATCAAGGTGAAATTAGTGATAGCATGATAAAGCTATTTTTGAAGCCACAACTCTGGGAGTTGAGTCATAAATATATGTATGTATCATCTGGATTCAAAATAAGGGATTTTAAAAATACCATTTTTACACATTTTTTACATAGAGGAGGACCCCATATAAAGGGGTTACTTATAGATTGAATTGAAAAGGGTTATGTTTTACTAAGGAAAATTTCACATATAAGGATATTTACAAATAAGCCTTGAAGGTATGTGATATAGAGGATATAGATATATTGAATTCCCTAGGAGCTACAATGACTTGGAGTTAAATCAAGGAGGCAGTTCACGACTAATACTTATCACATGCCTATCATACCGTAAGAATGAATGAGTTCTTCTTGAAGTAGCTAGGTTTATTGTGGAGTGATACTATTCTTGTTTTGTGACTTTGAAAAATACTCTCCCCACATATGCATGAGCAAACAAGTGTGTGCTTATGTGAAGGTTTAAATCCTCTCCTCAATGGCTAACTAGAGATGATGAGGTCTATTGATCTAGAAGATGCCTTAATAAGAGTGCAACCACTAGTAGCCATCCTACTAAAAAAAAATAACAACCTCACCCAATATAACAACATGTTTTCCTATGCAAAAAGGGCTCAAGTGAATTATTAGCAAATAAATTATAATCAAGGCCATGCTAATCATACCAGCACTCCTCCAAAACACACTACAAAATTAACAATAATAGGAATAAATTCAATAGACAACATTGTTTTAAATGCAATCAATTATCTTAGTATCCCAATAGGGTAATGAACACTAATCTCAGCATTCGTCATAATCCTCCGAGAGAAAAAAGCTTCAATATTAGAGGATGAGGGTATTAGGCACAGCATGGAGATAGGTGTGGAGTAAGACGTGGAGCTAGTGCCTTTGCATGTGTTGTTTCCATAAATGAAGTGGATCTTTCCCTAGAAGTGATAGATTGATGATGTTTTTGGAGGGTTCTTCCTTTTATAGCCCTAGAAGGTAGTCTAGTCATCTTGTCTGACCACATTATGAACCTTCCCTAGTCAACCAAGGAATATTTTAAGGAATATTTTCTTTATCATGGAGGTCAAGGGAACTATCCAAGGGTGGCCATTGGGCCCCTAAGACCCCTCTAGCGACAGGCCACTTCTGTTTCCTATGGACCTCAAAATAGGGATGCTTGATAATTCCCACACCCCCTAGCTTGCTATCAACATAAATATCTCTCTAATCCAAAGGTTAGATCCACAAAACAAGACATTTTTTCCAGCTAGTCACATAGATCTCATCTGACATACAAATTAGGACCCAACCAATGTTCATGCTCACACATGGCTTCTCCTCATAATGGAGCCCTCACAACTTAAAGCACCTTGGATCATTGGTGGCACCTAACAAGGGTGAGGCATTGAGCATATCTAATAACCTCTTCACATGTCTAATGAAATGCTCATATCCTATAAGGATGGTTGAATTTGAACCTCATGTTACACTAAGTAGCATTTAATGCAACCATTTTCCTTTTCAATCCAACATTCTTTAGCAAAAATATTTCTTCCATCTCCATAAAAGCACCAAGATCCTCATTATAAGTACAAAGATGAGGTAGTGTAAAGGGACTATATTCTTTGGTCTAAGTGGAGCCTATCTCAAAACTCGGGGAAGTTACTATATATATATAATCTGCATCACGTGCGTTCAAGGCCTATTTATAGATCTAATTATCTGTAAATTTTTCTTGAATAAAACATAACCCTTTTCTATTCAACTCCATATTGGGGAATATGGGAATTTCCCATAAGTTTGGGACACGTGGTCAAATCTTTGGATTTGTCATAACTTGAACACCATAACTCCAAATTGAGCGCTCTATAGCTCAATAGATTCCATTTTTCAAGAGCTTTCCAATGATAGGTCACATCATATGGTTTTGAGAAACTTACGGGCATGTTATCCGAGTGCCACCTTTTTAGTATTCAAAAAATGGGAATTGGGAGATTCCCAAACTTACTAATATTGTGTTATTCAATCTATAAATAACCCATTTATATTACATCCTTCTATATGTAAAAAATGTATAAAAATGGTATTTTTAAAATACCTTATTTTGAACCCACGTGATGCACATATATATTCATGAGCAACTTATCGGAGTCTCAAAATAGCCTAACCAACGAAATCATGTCTTTAGTAATTTCCCATACCAATTTTCCAACCAATGAAGCCCATAGTCATTACATGAACGATGAAACCATGTGAGTTACCATGGTTCATTCATTAGGAGTAATGTCATCAGATCAAAGAATATGTTATTACAATTGTCATAGTTTAGCACTCTCTTCTTTTCTGGATAGCTATCTATGATGTGAAAGGCCTCACCAAGGACTTTCAAGACTCGCTGGTTGATGTTGTGTCTTGTCTGTTGAGCTGAAGATGGCTTTGAAAGCAAAGATTCCTTGACCCTTTTCTTCTTCAATGTCTCTTGAATAACTTTAAAGAGTTGGGTGTAGCTTTGCCTACTAATCTCGATCCTCTTTAGGGTGCTTTGGATGTCCTATTTGTCTAGGCAAGACCTTTGTAGGAACTTTTCAATGCATTGCTTGTTGGCCTTCTTAAACCTCTTTTTGATCGAGATACTCCTTATAGCTTTAGAAGAAATGATATTGATGTAAGCTTTTGATTTCTCCATGTTCCTTGTTTCTTTTTTTGGATGGAAAATGGGCCTAATGGCTACAACAACAATGTCCGAGTGAGAAATAATACAAGTAGTTTAGGGTGAGTGACTAATTATGATCGTATTGCTGCTAATCTTCTCTTGAAACCTCAGCTTCTAGGCTTGAGAGTCTCAATATTCTTCAGAATTCTCTATCTCTCACACCTCTAGATCTTCATTTTCTTTTGCCTTGCTACATGTAGCTAGCTTTTCCTTGGCTCTCCTCCAATTTTTTCATCACATTGTAGCTCTTTCTTGGAGTAACCATTGGTTTTGCAGCTTCAATATGTTTGAATGTCCTACTAGATTCTGTGTATAAGCTAGAAGCACTTTCTTGTTGTCCCCAAGAAACCTCAGTAATGAGGAATATGACGAGAATGGATGGGTGCTTCTTGTTGTGTGATTGATATTCTTTCCACCTCTAATCTCATTGTCTCTAGCACAATTGGTCTGTTGTGACAAACACCTAGTTTCTCTTCCAAATGGATTCATACTCTTCTTCTAGATTAAAGGGTAGTTTCTATGTGATGGCAAATCATTGAAAGTGGTTCATGCAATGCCTTCAAAGTTAGTTGTCAATGAATGAGAGACAATGAAAGTGCCAAGCCAAAAGAATGGTTTTGTGGCACAAAATCACATGCCTTTGGTGAATTGTGTGTAGAATAAACCAAGTTTTAGTCTCTCGACGATTGTACTTTTGGTGAAACTCAACCCACACACCAACCACTATGCCACGACCCCATTGTCTAGAAGAGTTTTTTAAAAATAAATAAATAAAGGGATTAAAACATTTAAACTTAAGGATTAAAATATGATGGCCCGCTACAATGACCATCGCAACTAATTGTGGATTTGGCAAAGCTGACTAGGAGGGGTCAAGGTCACAACTTTGCATCTCTTCTCTCTCTCTCTCTCTATCTCTCTCTCTCTCTCTCTCCCCTCACTGCCACAATAGAAATCACCATATCTCTCTCTTTTCGTTTAGCCTTCCCCACAAGTAAGCTGCATGCATGGCTTGGTCATCACTACTCATAGCATACTCTCTCTCTCTCTCTCTCTCTCTCTCTCTCTCTCTCTCCCCCCCCAATCGCAAAAAAAAAACTAGGCTCACAATTTAGACATGTTATTGTAGGTTGAAGGGAGAAGCCCAAGTAGAAGCACGAACAAGCGAAAGCAAGAGAGATATGAGCTATGGTAGTGGATGGAGCAAGAGAGCAAGAGAGAGAGATTCAAGATGTGGTAGCTCCAATAGTCACAATGTGTGTCCATCCTTCCCTTTATTCAAATGTTATCTAAAGAATAAAGAATGAAGTGATAGTGACGGCTTGGATACCGGCCACACCTACAGTGTGCATGTGCAGGTAATATTAGTGTAGTAATACACAGTGACTATGCATAGGTGCCTTTACCCCCAACAACCTCCCACTTAAAATTCAGTGCATCTTGAGTGAGGAGGAAAAAAGAAAAAAAAAGACAAAGTGCAATGTCTACAAAGAGTACAATAGGATGAGAAATAGAGTACATCTCATCCAATGCCCATCAACTCCCTAAGGAAGGCAAAATGCTTTACTGAGAGACTTTTTGTGTGAGCAGATCTACAAGATTTTGGTTAGTTGAGATCTTGACAAGGTCAACAGACTTGTCCTCAATGACCTATCTAATAAAGTAGCACTCCACCTCAATGTGTGTCTGAGAGAGAACTAGAGAGAGAGAAAGAGGAGAGAGAAGACTGCAAAACAGAGAGAAAGATCGCAGGAAGAGACAAAAAGAGAGTGAGGAGGAGAGAGAAATACTAGATTTGGAGAGAGAAAGACACGAAAGAGAGAGAAGCCATGGAAGCTGTGAGCAAGATGGGAGAGAAGAATAGTAATTGTATTAATGTGTCAAAAAGATGTGAAAAACTACATGTCCTCTCCTTTTATACCAATGTCAGTGTGACATGGCATAATATCAATATTATTTTTTACACTAAGTTCTTATTCCTAGCTTCTTACAATCCATATAGATATATCAAAATAGAGCTCTTGAAAAGTACTTTAATCCCATGTAGGTAGCATAATTCTTAAAATTAGGCACGATAAAAACTGTTCTAAAACAAGGTGATGTCCTGATCTTGTCTGCACCATAACTAGCTCCATAATCAATAGGCTTCAACCATTAATGTATCCCTTAATAAAGGAAACTCATCTAATATAGAATCAAGCCTCCAAGAAGCTTCCTCAAGTGGTAAACTCTCCATTTTATCAAATATTCCATGATAGAATGAGATTGAAGCTTCTTCTCATGCACTGACCTATAATAGCCTCTGGAATGTATTGAATAAGACCTTCTTCATCAAAAAGTGGCAACTCATCAATTATATCCACTAGATCACCATAAAAAGGCGTGAGATAACTAACATGGAAGACATTGTGAATCTTTGTGGAAGAGGGAAGCTCTAATCTGTATGCCAAGTCTCCACGATAACAACGTTCCAATGGAAGCAATGACCATTGTAACATCCTGTAGTCAATTTTATTCATGACAAGAGGTTGCCAGATATGCTTCAAGGTTTCTGATCCAAGCTTCAAATATGAATTGCAGGCTATTGAGACTGGGCTTGATGACAAAATTGACTTCTTACTTTGTCCTGATATCGTAAAGTTCAGACCATTTGAGGTTGCTTTTCACTGCCATTACATTCTTGCAATAGCTACAATATGGATTGCCTCTTCAGTGATTGCACATGATTCGACAGGTTGCAAAGGTATTGCCTCAAGTTTTGAAAGGCTCATACGATGATAGTTGTGAAGTCATTCTAGACCAGTATATGCAAAACCTTCCTGAGGAAGACATTTTGGAACTTAAATGTGTGGTTGTTCCTATCATGCGAGATGGCTTTGTATCTGGTATCAAAACTGATTGATTCCATTTTGCAAGCAATCTACTGTTCAAATAGTTGTTCATGAGAGTAAATGCAAGCTGTTGCAAATCTGCACCGCAAGGCTTTTCAATGGATGAAATATGGCAAGAAAAGGTAAGTGAAGCACCTTTCAGTTGTTGACATCTATGTCTATGGAAGAAGCAGTGGTTCGTTTGTCTGGACGAGCTACCTCTCTTGCTGGGATATCACCCTTCTGTAAAGGACATGACCTGTGCGGTGATGTCACTCACAGAGATACAACTATCAATAGTTTGCACTGCTTCTGGTGGTGCTGCCATCAGTATTTGATTTTGGGTAGAAAGATTTATACCCAAAGGTTTAGCAACATTAACAATGTCTTTATTGAATGTGCCATCAGCTAATCTGGTCTTCTTCCCTGTGCCTTGTTTCTTGCCTTTGGACTTCTTTTTGTTGCTACCTATATGACCAAATGTCATCAAAGGAGGTTTATGATCATCAGAATTAGTAGACTCACAAAGCAAGTAAGGAAATGCACTAAGCAAAGACTGTGTATCATTTGAAACATCTGACGACCACATGCCACCCATAGTCTTCTCATCAAATATACCATCACGACTAATGATAACCTTTTGAGTAGAAGGATCATAAAATTTGTAACATTTGGAATGATCTGATCGTCCTCGTTCGTTATTCCATTGATGAGTGTCTATATTCTAGCTTATGATACATTGTTTCGTTTATATTCTTTCCAACTGATGAGGGTCTATATTCCAGCTGATGACACATTATTTCGTTTATATTCTTTCCAGTTGATGAGCGTCTATATTCCACCTCATGACAAATTGTTTTATTTATATTATGTTCATGGGGCCCCACATCTGTTATGTTGTCTATAGAGTGGTGTCGTGAATCGTCTCTATAGACCTTGTGTTGTTCTAAATGTCACTGTAACATTTTTCTTTAAGTTTTGATGTGACAGATATACTGCTTACATCCCAAGTTCAGTTGAAGGAATTTCTTGGAGATTTTATCTTTTGCAGCAATGTCGCTTATCCTTATTTTACGTGTTGTATATTAAGGAGTGATAAAGCTCTTTTGATGCCTCTGAATAGGCTGTTGTAATTCAAGAGTGATGTTGTTGTAATTCCCGAGTGATGTAGCTTATTTGATGCCTATGTTATGGTGTTTTCGATCGTGGTTCCAAGGGCGGAAAATGAAAAGAAGAGGAAATAGCAAAAAGGCGCAGGATAAAAGCAGAAAAACAGAAAAACAGAAAAAGGCGCCTTGACCGGCAACCAATCCATGAAAAATTCAAATGATCAGACACGACCCGCAAGAAGCTTCGGTGTCGGGCCAAGGCAACGAAAGAGGAAAAAGGCACACCATTAAAATGCGGAAGCACCCTTGAATCTGTGTAAAAGAGTGCCAGGCTCGCTCCTGTGCAAAGTGTAGGCATTAGTTGGGAATAGGATAAATTAGAAGGGTGGGAAATGGGAAAAAGGGCCTAGGCTACGGCCGACCATGTAAAAAAGGAATGACCGCCCAAGAAGAATTTAGGGCTTTGTATATAAAGTTGAAAAAAGAGAATGGGAAGCTCATTCTTTGGTGTGTGGCAAAAAGAGTCTTCTTCTTCCTCTCTTTTTCTCTCCTCCTTGCTTGTGTGTGCTCTTGAGAGAGGGAGTGTGAGAGTGTGAGGGAGTGAGTGTGTGTGAGAGTAAGGGATCAAGAGGGTGAAGCTCTTCACCATCTCCTCTCCTCTTCTTCTCTTCTCTTCTCTCTTTTTCTCTTGTGCGCGCGGCTATGGAGGATAGAGCTTGGAGATGGAGGAGGCTTGAGGATGCTTGAGCTAGCATCAAGAGTCGTGGAGCTACCGGAGTGCAAAAGAGAGGAGGGTACTCGATCGGGCATCAAGGTAAACTCAGAACACTCGTAGAATCGACGGCGCGTCGGCTAGGTGAGAGATAGCCATTAGAGCTCGCTTGGAACGCTTGAAACGATAAGCGGTCCATGGGTCTTGGCGGTTGAGTGAAAGCTCCCACATTTTGGTTCCGTTGCCGGGACCAACGGATTCAAGCTTGAGCACTTGCGCGCCTCATATCGAGCATCGAAGTTGGGTATTCATCCCTGAAATGGAGCTTGAGATAGGTAGGAAGTCGGGTGTTTTCGATATTCAGAACATGTAAGTATTTTGGGATATTCTTGTTGTTCGACGATTGGAAAACATGGAGAAATTAGTTCAGTGTTTTGCTTTCGATTTATGTTGTGTTTAGGGTAGGTTAACAGTAGGAAATCACACCCGAGAGGCAGAGGGTTGCTACTGTGAAACAGGGAGAAAATCGGGGAAAACAGGGGGAAAATGGAGGAAATGCGCATGTAAATGTGTAGGAAATGCTAGGAGAGTGATTTGTAGTGTTCAGGGAATGATCAGTAGGGTATAAGTTCTGGAAGGGCAAGAGAATCCTCATTTGCAACCAGCTGAGAGTGAGAGAGAGAGAGAGAAAGAGAGAGAGAGAGCAAGCTTGGGCGACCGTTCAATCGACCAGGGCACGGAGTGACATTGCATTCGGCGATCCCCAGGTACATAGATCTCTCCCTCACCACTCCAACCCCATTACTGGTGAATTTCGTGGTCAATAGTAATAGATATCTGGAGATCTTTGGGCGAATCCGTGCTTGCAAGTTCGTCGACCCGGCAGAATCGGACGCCCAATTTAGTGTCCAAAATGACCGTATCTTGTATTGAAGGCAATTTTAGAAATATCTTCATCCTTGATTCTGATATGATAATATCCTAACCAAAGATCGATCTTAGAAAAGATCCTTGCTCCTTGTAGATGATCAAGAAGCTCATCTATCCTCAAGATCGGGTACTTATTATTCACTATTACCTGGTTACAAAGATGGAGAGTTCCATTTTTCTTCTTCTAGAATAATACTGGGGCTCCCCATGGTGAACTTCTTGGCCGAATATACCCTCAATCTAGCAGTTGTTTGAGTTGCTCTTTCAGTTTTATCTAGAGGTAAATACCTTCATCTTATAGCTTCTTTAAGCAAATCCCAAGTAATGGTATTCTCAGGGACACCTTGATCTCGGCACCACTGCTTCCACTAGAGTCGAGCTTCGCTGATTAATTTTAGCTTAGCTATCATGGCTTGGTTGGCTGGGACAAATCCAACAATAGTAAAATAATCTTCCATGGATTCAATCCAAATTTCTGGCTTTGTTGGAAATTATTGTGGGCGTGCGAACACTCGGACAACCCGTCCGATTCGGACACTCGAACAACCCGTCTGATTCGGACATTCGGACAGCCCGTCCGATCGGACTACTCCGTCCGATTCGGACGCTTGGAGACTCGGATGCTCGGACTCGGACCCACCCTGTCCGATCAGACAAATTAGGACAGACCACGTGCCCGGTCCGAGTCCCAGAATTGGATCCGTCCATAATCGGACACTCGGACCAGTCCGTCCGATTTTAGAAATCGGACCATCCTGTCCGATCGGACCATTCGGACGAATTGGACCACCCAAAATCAGACCAGCCCAGAATCGGACCCCACCCTGGCCCGATTCATTGAACACCTGCCCATCCGATTTTTGAAAATCAGACACTTGGACTCTGAGACTACCACTCAACTCTGACACACCTAGTCCGATTCCCAGAATCGGACCATTGGTAAATCGGACCACTGGTAAATCGGACGTCCGATTCCCAGAGTCGAAAAAAAAAGAAAAAAAGGGGGGAAAACATCAGAACTTGGCCCACTAAGGGACACACTGGAGCATTCCCCAGCGACCTACCCCCTAGTGAACAACGAGAAGCAGCGCAGACCCTAGAACACACTAGAACGGCCAGGACTTGAGTGACAAAGCCTATCAGGCCCGAAACGAGCGAGAGTGAGTAAGACACCGGGAAATTGCTTGCAGCACTCACATTGAATTTCCGCACTTAAAGTACACTTAGGAAAGCTGAAAGCCTGATTGAGCACAAGTGCACAAGGAACAACACACTCACAAGTGACCAAAAGTTGAGAATTGTATTCAGTAATTAAAGGAACTCACTCAGATAAATCGCTCAAAAAACCCACCAATAGGAGAGGACCCAAGACGTAGACAAACACGTGAAGCGCAGGGTAGAACCAAGCAAGGAGCGCCAACGACCGACTAGTCAACCTGATCGAGAGCGCAGCGGGGCGCAAGAATTTGACCATGACAGAAGAAAGCTCAGACCATCGGTCTACTGAGGAGCTCGATGTGAGTGTATTCCCAGACGCTATACAGCAGATGGTGAGCAGTTACGATGCACATGCCTGATACGAGCACCGTGGCAGGACAGCATATGCAATCATTGCAGACCTAGAGGAGGAGAGAAGGCTAGCCCATAAGGCATTGCAAGGCATAGCTGAGTATAATAGGGATCAACAAGCTAGGAGCCAAAGGCAAAGCATGGAGCTACATGAGGTGCAGCGAGTACTGAACTTGGCTGCTGGCCGGAACCGAACAGACCATGAGAGAGCACTAGAGGGAGACCTGACGTTGAGCGAGCTCCTCATGAAACGGCTGCTCGATAACACTGCAGTAGAGCAGAGTGCCACTGCACTAGCGACGTCTCTGCTTGCAAGATTAGGGGCAAACCAGGGCTCAAAGACCCAGGCCAAAATACCGGTTGTTGCCAAGCAACTCAACAAGTACCAACCGCACGACGATCCGTACAGGTTTGTTGAGCAGTTTGAGCAAGTCTACAAAGCCAACGGCCTCAACGACCAGACTCAACGTTTGCAAGTATCCGAACTTTGCTTAAGCGATAAGGGTAGGACATGGTATATAAGCCTGGATGCCACGGAACGAGCCAACTTCAATAATCTCAAGGATCTCTTCGTCAAGAGGTTCGCCGAGCCCGGATACTCCGACAACCTGCTAGTACCCTTGATGAATGCCAAACAAAAGGAGAAGGAGGACATCCACGACTATGTGACCCATGTGAGAAGTCTCTTTAAGAGAATCCCTTTAGGTGAGCGACCGACTGACAGAGCAGTTTCAACTCTATTCATCAGCGGAATTAGAGATGAGGAGTTATATAAGGCATTGGCAGGCAATTCAAGCTTGCAGCGGGACGTGGTGGCTAGAGTTTTTGAGGAAGCCATCAGAGTCGATGACCAGCTAAAAGAGCGAAGCTCTAGGAGCTCAACTCTGGAAGAGACTAACCCACGAAGCTTAGAACGAATGTCAACCTCTAGTGAGCGGTCAAACCCATCATCCCAAGATAAAGGGAAGACCACCGGGATAGACCAAGGCTTGGCTGAGGTCAAGATGGAATTAGCCAAAATACATGTTGAGATGACCAACGTGTTGAGTGTTGAAATGACTTGTTTTTTGGCTGATTTTTGTTGTTTTTGAGAGCTGAATGGTGGATTTTGTGGGATGATTGGTTGATTTGGAAGTGGATTGAGAGTGTTTTGGATGATATTGAGAGTGTTTTGGAAGATCATGATGTTTGTTGATGGTTCTGTGATGTTTTGATAGGTTCTGAATGGTTCTGTTTTGGTTCTGTTTTGTTCTGTTTTGGTCTGTTTTTGTTCTGATTGTCTTCTGTAAAGAGGGATGGAGTATAGATTGATGAAGAATGAGATATTGTGAAAGCTTAGTGAATGGTTTGTGAGAGTTTTGAATGGTTTGAGAGTGAGTTATGTAGTTTTGATGACCTTCTGTAACCTTCTGTAGGTCTTCTGTAGAGCTTCTGCTTCTGTTCTGTTTCTGTTCTGCTTCTGTACTGTAACTGTTCTGGTACTGTTCTGTAGACTGTTCTGTATGCTTCTGTAAGTGTTCTGTGGAATGTATGTGTGACTTTGAGGAAAGTTTTCTAGCCTTGGAAAGAGGTGAATACAAGTGTAAAAGAGCTGAAGGAAGTGGAAGAAGTAGCTGTTGAAGACTCAAGAGAAGACTAGAGTGAAGTGACAGTAGTGAGCTGTGAAGAGACACTGTAGTGGCTCTGGTGACCTTTCATATCAGACATACCTCTTGGGAGGGGTATCCACGACCTAAGAGTGATTATTGAGAGTAATTTTTGAGAGATTGTAGTGAGGATATGATGTATGATTGATGGAGTGTGTGAGAGAGAGTCAGAGATAGCCAATTCTACTGAAACAAAGTGATTGTATATGAGAGATTGAGAGAGAAGACTATGAAGATATTGAAGATGAATACTATGTGATGTATTTCCATTCAAAGATGGTGTACTTCTTTTCTTTCTTTGTTCTATTGATGGATTTTGTGAAGATGTTGAAGAATATGGTTGATTCTATTAAAAACCGTGGGAGATTTACATGATGCTGCATGAAGATTTGTTGTGCTTGGTGTTCTTTTCTTCATTGTGATCATATGAAACATGATAAACAAGCTTGTTGATGTTACAAGATAGATTTTCTTGCAAGAGAATTCCCTTTTCCTTGGTGTTCCTCTCGGGGCTCCATGTTTTTGGTGCGCAGCCGGGGAAACTTGCCATCAACAAGCACCAAAAGAGGCTGAAAATGAAGGAATTGGCATTGCCAAGAAGAGAAGAATTCAATGGATGTTTGTAAAATTCCTTCTTCCACTGAAGAGTTGGAATTCCTTATAATAAAAGCCACTTTTCACAAGAAGTTCATCCCACAATGGCGGAAACATATCACCATCATGATGCATGCTCTATGTGGTGGACAGTTTCCTCTTCCTGTTGAAGCAGCAGAAACTTGCATCTTGGTGGCAAACTGTTTGGGAACAAACTGAAGAGCAGAAACAGAGAGAATGAACATCCATGGAAGATTTGGCATTCATTGAGAAGTTTCCAGACAACATCAAGTGGGAAATTGTGAAGAAGCTACAGGAGTCTTGGTCTGTAGAGGTTCACAGGGACAAGAAGGAAAAGAGTTGGAATTTGTTCGTGGATGCTCAACAGCAAGATACATGGGATGCTTGGTGTACTGATAATCTTCTGTTTGTTCAATTAGCAACCCACTGGAAGTTGGTAGACAGAGTGTTTTTCACAACATACACTATTGAAACCATCAGAAGCTGGCATTACTATGATGATGGCACCACCACAATGCTCAGACGTATGCATTTTGACACCTTCAGAACCGAATACCTTCCTCTGTGCAGTGGCATGAAAGCAGAATTTAGGGACGTTGAAAAGAAAGAAGTAGAAGAAATGTTGGCAAGAGAGTCCTCCAGAGACTGAAGCCTTCTGTTAACCCTCTGTGGAGCACTAACAACATAGTGGAGTCAACCCCCTGATGAATGACGCAATAAAAAGGCAAGCGTTAGAACGAGTCCAGAGGTACGTGAGAAGAGAGAAAGCAAGAATCAGAGCCGAGAGCGAGCTCGCAGCAGAAGCCGCCTTTGACGCCCTTGCGGAACTCTTTACAGAAGTCCCAATGGCACATCAAGCCCTTCCTCCTCCTGCTGGAGGTCCACTTCCAAGCCAGATCCGTCCTGGAAATATTGATGACAGACCAGCGAATGTAGTCCCATTGCCAGTTTTTAAGGGAGAGTACAATGAAGACCCCGATCTTCATGTAGCAGAGTTTATGGTAGCATGTGTGGCTAACAATGCCAGAACCCCTGAGCATTGGTTAGCAATATTCCCCGCCACTTTCAAGGGCGCGGCGTTTCAGTGGTATGAGAGACAAGCAGCAGGAACTTTTGGCACATGGGACGACCTGAAGTTGGCCTTCCTCACTAAATTCAGGCGTGAAGGTTTTGAAGAGCGGATGAGAGAGGAATTTATGAACCTAAGTCAGTCCTCTGGAGAAAGAGTAGAAGCCTATGTCTCACGAATGGAATCCATCCTGAAGAGATGGACTAACCATAATCTAGATGATGGCATTCAGAAGGGAGTGTTTCTCAGAGGATTACAACCAGAAGTCCGTAAGTTTGTGGAGCTACAAAGACCAGCCACCCTGCAAGCTGCAACAGAAGGTGCAAGACTGTACGATGAAGTGGAAGCTAGATTAGCAATGAATACAGGAAGAGGAGTCCTACCTCCTCTGGTGCCAGGAATGATGTACCCACCAAATGCAGTTCCAGGGACTGTTCCCTATCCCTACCAACAGATGCCCCCGGTATCACAGTACAGTGCACCAAATCCTCAGTGGCCACAATCCATGCCTCAAATGATGGTTCAACCGCAACAACAATGGTCCCAACCAATCTCCTCAATGCAAAATCAACAGCAACAGTGGAATCCTACCAACTGGAGCCAACAGCCAACAGTTCAAACAGGAGCACTGAATCAGAACCAGAACAGAGACCCCTCTGTACCAACCCAACCAGTTTATGCAGTGATTACAGAAACTCCTCAAAACCCTCCTGCCAGTACGTCCGGAGGAGAAAGCTTGAAGGATTATTTATCCAACTCAGTTGCAAACATCAAAAAGGAGTTGATGGATGTGATTACAGAGCAACTACAGACGCTGAAAGTGAACACAGCGAGCATATCCAACGTTGCAGGAGCAGGAAGAGATGTGATGCGGTCAAATACTTGGTGTGGTAAGTGTCATCAAGCAGGCCATTTAGCCACTGAATGTACACGAAAACCAACCATCCCTGGAGCCTTCTGTTCCTACTGTTTGCGGAAGAACCATACAGAGGACATTTGCTCTCTGAAGGAGATGCATGATAGACGAAGAAAGGAAGAAGACGCAAGATTCAACCTGCTGGAATCCAAAATGACCACACAAGATATTGGACCCAAACCGAGAGAGTTTGGTCCTAATTTCGGACCCAGAAGATTTCCTTCCCAAAGTTACAGAGGAAGACAGTCTGGCGGTGGTCAGAGATCAGAAGTGGAGTGTTACAGATGCGGAGAAAAGGGCCACATCTCACCAAATTGTCCAAATCCTCGAAGGTCAGTGGATTACAAGCCCTTATGCAGTCGATGCAAAGGAGAAGGCCACACTGCAAAAGACTGTCCAAGCCCAGCCCCAGTGAAAAACAGTGCTACTGATAGTCCGTCCAAGGCCCAAGAGCCTACCTCCAATTTAGTGGAATTGGAAGTTGCTGCCATCACTCGTGCAAAGCAGAAGGAACCACCTATCCAGAAAGAAAATAACCCTCCTGCCAGAACAGTGAAGTTCAGTCTTCCACCAGAAGAACAGAACAGAACAGAGCCTAACAGTGCCGTACAGAGCCCTACAGTGCCACAGAGAGTTACAGAGACAGTTACAGAGGCAGGACCAGAGGTCCAGGATACAGAAGAGGAGGAAGTGCCAGAAGTGGCAGAAGAGGTTTCTGTAATGCCTCTGTTGGAAGAAAGAGGGAAAATGAAAATGGGTGTTGCCCCATTTCCTAACCGGTTAGAGAAGCCAGTGGATCCTATTAAGGAATACGATCTAGTTAGAGATCTAGATACCTTTAAACCAAACCTCACATTCCGACAATTATTGATGCTGTCCCCCAGTTGCCGGAAAAGATTCAAAAGTATACTGACGAAAAGACGTGGTTTAAGGATTGCTCCCTCAACAGTGACAAAGTCCAACAAGGCTCCAGAGCCTGTAAAAGAAGTGGATGTGGCTAATGCTTTTTTAGATCCGGGTACCCCAGAGACTGGCGTGTGGATAGAAGGCTGCTTCATTGCAAATGCACTGATTGATGGTGGTTCATCAGTGAACATTATGACGGATGTGACGATGAAGGATCTAGGCCTACAAGGTGTGCAACCAACCCAATGGCTCATCAGACTGGCGGATCAGAGTAGAATCAAGCCTTTGGGCATTCTCCCATATGTGAAGACTACAGTGGCTGGAAAAGATTATTGGCTGACCTATTTGGTGGTGAAGCCAAACTCTTATGGTACATCCTATCCTCTGTTACTAGGCAGACCATGGCTTTTTGAAGCCCGAGCAAGGACGGATTGGTTTAAAGGAACTTTGATCTTGGGTAGAGGACCCAACAAAGTGGTGCTGAAATTGTATGGTTCTCAAAAAGGACATGGATCCACCTCCTTGGAATTATCTTCTGACTCCCCTAATGAGGTTACGGATGGAACATCAGCAGACGAAGATGCTGTCAAACAGATCCTTCCTAAGAAAACAGTGGCACATTCCTTAACAGTGGATACAGTAAGCCGACTTCCAAAAGATGCAAAGCCATTATCAATGGGTGAATACTTCCTGCCTGAACCAGGAATGACTTCTGAAATCACTTCTGACAGTGAGATAGAAGCATGGATGTACTGCTCTCCCTGTTACATGGCCACAGCAGAGAGAGAAGCAGAAGCAGAGACAGAGGCAGAAGAGGAAACAGAGAATCTATTCTTCTGTTACAGAGCTCCTACAGAGACAGAAGCAGAGACAGAAGCAGAAGCAGAAGCAGAAGCAGAGACAGAGACAGAGACAGAAGAGGATGAATATGATATGGATGAAGAGGATTATGCAAGTGAAATGGAAGAGTCTATCCCACCTGAAGAGGATACATTGGAGGAAGAAGTTCCAGAAGCATCAGAAGCCGATGAGCTTATGCTATGGGACAGAATGGCGATGGTACCATTTGGTCTGGTAAATGGATCTTCTCATATGCAAAACCATTATAAGAAATGGATAAAGAAGAGCAAGCCGTCTTTTAAGTGTGGCTCATGCCGTCCTAACCCATCCTTGCCAAAGAAAGATGATGATGATGCACCGTGCCAACAAGCACCAATCCAACAAACCCAACAGGCATCAGAGGGTCCCTGTTATGTGACGTTCCTGGATGTATCTTCAGAAGATGAGTCTTCAAGCCAGGAGGTAATTAATTTTAAAACCAAACCCGGAACGGCTCTAATTCCATTTCAACATCTTAAGGAGCAACCTAAGTCTACACCAAAAGAAGAAGTGAGTTCTAGTGGGACATCAGAAGAGGACATCACTCCTTTGAAGGAGTCGGATCTGTATCCAGAAGCAGTCCGCGGGACCTTCATCCGTGAAGTAGAAGGTGAAAGGCAGTTAACCTTTGTGGATGCAGAAGGCACTGAACGCCACTTAAAGGTGGGTAGCAGTCTCCCAGAAGAGGAGTTGTCAACTTTGTACAACTTGTTGAAAGAAAATTTGGACGTGTTTGCATGGTCTTACAAAGACCTAAAGGGGATTGATCCCACAATATGTCAACATCATATTGACTTGGAGCCTGATGCCAAGCCAGTACGGCAACGACAGAGGCGAATGAACCCGAATTATTCCACATTGGTGAAAGCGGAGCTGCTGAAGCTTCTAGAAGCCGAGTTCATCTATCCAGTGGCAAATAGTGAATGGGTTTCACCCATCGTGGTTGTACCCAAGAAGAATGGCAAATTGCGAATATGTGTGGATTTTCGAAAGCTTAATTCCAAGACAAAGAAGGATCACTTTCCAATCCCTTTCACAGACCAACTGTTGGACACAGTGGCAGGACATGAACTTTATTCCCTTCTGGATGGATTCAGCGGATACAACCAAGTCCAAATCGCAGAAGAAGACCAATCCAAAACAACCTTCACCACAGAATGGGGGACCTACGCTTATCGAGTGATGCCATTTGGACTCTGCAATGCCCCTGCTACTTTCCAACGAGTCATGATGGCTGCATTTCAAAATCATCTGCATGACTTTATCGAAGTATATTTGGATGACTTCTGTGTCTATAGTTTGATCAGTGAACACTGGGGACATTTGGAACAATGCTTTGACCGATGCCGGGAGTATGGGATTTCCCTCAACCCCGACAAATGCATCTTTGGGGTCTCTTCTGGAGTCTTGTTGGGCCACATTGTCTCAGCACAAGGGATATCAACAGACCCTGCAAAGATCGAAAAGATCTCAGCTCTGCAAGCACCCACCAACCTCAAACAGTTGAGGGGATTCCTAGGCCATGTGGGTTACTACAGAAGGTTCATAGCCCATTTTGCAACAAAGGCAACCTCCTTGCACAAGCTCCTGAGGAAAGATGCAGAGTTTACTTGGACGGAAGAATGTGACAAAGCCTTCCACACTCTGAAACAGTGTCTGATAGAGGCACCCATTCTGCAACCTCCTGATTGGACGAAAGAGTTCCACGTACACACTGATGCATCAATTGAAGGCTTAGGCGCAGTCCTTTGCCAAAAGGGCTCCTCGAAGCTGGATCAACCGATCTATTATGCAAGCCGAAAAGTCACTGATAGGGAACGAAACTATACAGTGACAGAGCTGGAGTGCTTGGCAATGGTGTTTGCCCTGGAGAAGTTTCGCCACTACCTCCTATCTACCCACTTTAAATTTTATGTGGATCATGAGGCCCTGTCCTTCTTAATGAACAAAGCAGATGTGAAAGGACGAATGATGAGATGGCTCCTTTTATTCCAAGAGTTCGACTTTGAGGTGATTACTAAGCCTGGTCGTTCCCATGTTCTGGCTGATCATCTGTCGCGTATCCCACAAACTGCAGACGAGGAGCAGGATGATCCAGACCTCCCTGATGCTTCCCTATTCTTGGTGGAAACTGTAACTCCCTGGTATGCGGATATTGCCAATCTGCTGGCAACCCAACAATACCCTCCTGGTATCTCCAGTCGGGAAAGGAAGAAGCTCATGCTAGAATCAGCCCCATACACCTTGCTAGGTGGTGCACTGTACAAGAAAGGCAAAGATGAAATGCTCAGAAGATGTGTTGCAGGAGATGAGATTGGGATTGTTCTGAAGGCTTGCCACGACGAGCCATGTGGAGGTCACTTTGCAGGAGAAGCTACAGCCAGGAAGGCTCTGCTAGCAGGATATTGGTGGCCTACCATCCACAAAGATTCCTATGATTACTGTAAAAGATGTGATGCTTGTCAAAGAATGGGGAAACCCACGAAGACAAGTGCCATGCCGCTGCAACCTATCCTTCCTTTGAAGCCGTTTGAGAAGTGGGGCATTGACTTCGTAGGTCCGATCGATCCTCCCACCAGAAGGAAACAGAACAGATACATCCTCGTATGTACGGATTATGTCACAAAGTGGTGTGAAGCTAAAGCCCTCAAGCGGGACGATGGTAACAGCGTGGCCCTGTTCATGTACGAGAATATCATCACCCGGTTTGGCAGTCCCTTAGAGCTGGTAAGTGACAGAGGCACTCATTTCCTTAACAAAGTCATGGAGGAGTTGACAGAGTTGTATAAGATCCGCCATCGCAAGTCCACTCCCTATTACCCCAGAGCCAACGGCCAAGTTGAAGTCACCAATCGCATCCTCTGCTCGATTCTGACAAGGACGATTGCCGCACATCGTCGTGATTGGGATGATCGACTTACAGAGGCCCTCTGGGCGTACAGAACCTCCCATAAAGCAGCAACGGGACAAACACCTTTCCAGTTGGTGTATGGTACAGAAGCTGTTTTTCCTGTTGAACTGGAACTACCCTCTTTGAGAGTGGCGATCAAAGAGCGGTTGGGGGATGATGATTCACTGCAACGCCGTCTCTTGCACTTGGAATGTTTGGACGAAATTCGCAGGATGGCTCTACAGTGCATGGAAGCCACGCAAGCTCGACGCAAGGCTTACCATGACAGCTTCATCAAGCACAAGGAGTTCAAAGAAGGTGATTTGGTCCTAGCCTATGATTCACGATTTGGCAAGTTTCCTGGCAAGCTCCAACAGCGGTGGATGGGCCCCTATAAGGTACTTGCAGTCAACCCTAATGGCTCTGTCCAAATACAGACCCTGGATGCCTCTGATGATCCCTTTTTGATCAATGGATATCGCCTGAAGAAGTACTTTCCTCCTTGGGGATCTTGACAATTACGGACACTGGATCTTTTCCCTCGTTGGCGCGGCACTGTACTTCTTATGATGCTACTTCTGATAGCCGTTCTTCAATCACTCCTGCTGAAGTGGATGCAACCCTCTGTTCCCTTAAAACCTCCTTTCAGCCTTGATCTCTTATCTTCTATTTTCCACCAGCGACAGTGGCGAGGTGGTTTCTGACACATGGTCTTTCTACCATTCCCTTGTTCCATTTGAAGAAAAGAGAAAAAGAGAAGAAAAAAACAAAAAAAAAAAACAAAATATATCGGTCATGGGAGAAAAGGACTTAGGTCCCTGTCATGCCGACCTATTCTTCGAGAAAAGGTGGAAACACCCTCGGGGATAGGGAAAAAAGAAAAGAAAGAAAAAAAAAAAAAACAAACAAGAAGAAGAAAAAAAAAACAAATAAACAAATCTGTTATGAGAGAAAAGGAAGCAATTCCCTGTCATAGCAGGCCTCGTTCCGAGAAAAGGTGATAAACACCCTTGGGCGAGAAGCTGGCTGTGGAAAAGGTGGTAACACCCAGCAGTCCAGCAAGTGGATTCATTGATTGATATCCCTAGGATCCAATTCCGAAGCTGCCTCCCTTGGTACGTTGTGTCTTGGGTCTCTTTGCAAAGTGACTAATTGTCCTCTAGCAGATGACATGTTCTATTCACCACAATATTCGATTTGATGGCTACCTCCCTGGGTACGCCTCCTCAACAACTGATGACGCGATCTTCATCGACAACCCCTTGAGTGCTGTGAGCTTTCATCCTAACCGGATGGGGACGTGAGTATGGTTGCCCTCTGTAACTATCAACAGAGAGTGAGACAGAGGGTGGGGCGAGAGACCAGTCTTTTCCCTTCAAATCGAATGAGAGGTGAGAAGTGTGAATGAAGTGTTGCACGCACGGGGTGGGCCTCTCAATGCACAAAGCACAATTTGTTTCTGTGCACTGCACCATAAGGCTCCCTGGCCTTCCTTCTCGCACCGTATGCCGGCACAGGGCGGGATGCACAGTTGCACCATCAAATGCGCACAAGGCATACACCCTTTGCACAAGTGATTGTGAGGATTACATCAATGGGTTTCAGGAAAAGGTTGCCCTCCTGTATTTATCAACAGAGAGTGAGACAGAGGGTGGGTTGAGTGTGACTGGAGTTTCTTCAATCAATTACCGAGAGGTGAGATTGAGGGACATTACGACATTTGGAGTCAGGTATGTTCCCGTTTCCCTATGCACCCACGGGATGGGTCTTTACCATCAACACAAGACACATCACCCTGTTCTGTACACTGCACTGTAAGGCTCCCTTGCCTTCCTCCTTGCACTTATGCCAGATGGGTTGGACGCACTAATGCACCATCCACTGTGCACCCTGGCATACTCCTTCTGCACCATTTCCCCCTTTGTTGATTCCTCAACCGGGTATGAGATATGGGTTTTAATCATTCTTTCTCGTGTGATATTAGTCATGGGGCGAGTGACTGTTCTTTCATTTCGTTTGAGTGACTGTGAGTTGAGTGCAATATCCCTCATCATCGACGGATTTCTTGCGATTCCTTCCATCAGCTACCTCCCTGGATGCTGCTGCGTGGTCCCTGCCATGACGAACGTGTGCCAAGAAGATGCCTTGGTCCCTCTAGCGCCGACAACAACATTGGACGTGCCGTCGACATTCAACCCTGATTTTTGACGAAACGGGCCAAGTTTTTCTAACCCTACAACTTCTGTTTCTTAGTGATGGTCATGTTTTAAGTGTGGGGAAGTTAGTGGATGGTCTGTGGCATGGTCCTGGGTTCCTAATGCTCGGTTAACCCTATCCGTTAAGGTCTTAAGTGTGGGGACGCGTCCCTGCGCGTCTACATTGCATACTCATCTACATATGCCTTATCTTGCTCATGCATGTATACCATGACTTGCTTTTACCCTCCTGGGGTCCCTTCCCACCCGCCCGGTTATGTTTCACTCACCCTTGGGGCTGTTTCCTTGCAGTTTTCCTTCATTCCCTGATTTTGAGGTTTTTCTATGTGAATGCACCCTACGTTCACTTAACTCCAAATCCAACCTTATAGCCCTGTTCCTCCCATTGAACGGTCCATTTTTCCTTCTTACCTACCCCTGTTCCGGTGCACGGTTTTTGAGTTATTAATTTTTGAAGCATTTTACGCAATTTAGACGGTTTTCCATGTGAACGCGCTTTTCTTGCTTCGAAACCGTGATCTGACGTCATAGCCCTGACCAACGCTTTTCCCCTGACATTTTTCCTTTTTATTCCGCATCTTTCCGATACATGGTTTGTCCGTTATTAATTTTCCGGGTTTTTAAGCCTTTCTCGTGCGTATTTTTGACATTTTTTCTATGTGAACTTGCCCTCTTGGCATCGGAATTCCAATTTGATTTGACAGCCGTGTCCGCTGTGCCTTCCCCCACCTTTTCCCTTTTTCCTCTACCCTTTTTCGATGTTCGGATTTTTACTTATTAATTTATAAATGACTTTTCGGGGGTCTTTTTGGAGTTTTTCACATGTGAACCCCTCCTATTTCTGCCGGAACTGCGTTTTAACGTGATAACCCTGTGCCATTCCTTCCTGCGGCCATTTTTTCTTCTTACTGCATGTTATTCCGGTAAACGGTTTGTTCGATTTTAATTTCCGATCCCATTTTCGGGTTTGTTTTTTGGGTTTTTCCCATGTGAACGCGTCTTACCTCAGTCGGAATTCTGTTTTGATGTGATAGGATTGTCGGGCACATCTTTTTGCCTAGTTTTCCTTTTTGCTGCACCTCATTCCGATGCACGGATCTTTCGATATTAATTTTTAAATTGCGTTTTTGGTTCGTTTTTTGTGTTTTTTGCACGTGAACGCCCTTTACCCCTCCCGGAACCCCCGTCCCGTATTTTCCCTGTTTCCCTCCTGTCGTCCTGCCCACTTTTCGTTTTTACGCTATTTCGTTTTGACATCCGGATTGGGAGTTATTAATTTTTCTTTATTTTTACGTGTATTCGCGCGCCCCTTTTGCGCGTGAACGCGCCCGTTTTCGATTTAACGCGTCTCCACGCGCCCCGGTCGTGTCCGCGTACCCCGTACCGTCATCCCAGCGTCGTTTCACTCCCGTCACGGCAAATTTTTTTACCCCGCCCCGCGCACGTGCGCGGGACGGGGATACGTCCGCCATTGCCCCTGCCCATCCATCTTACCCCCCGCCCATTGCCCTTACCTCCTTTTTACAAAAAAACAAAAAAAAAAAAAAAAAAGAAAGATGAAAAAAAAATAAATAGAAGAATTTTTCACCAACGGCCACCTTTCCCCCCCGCCTCTCAACCGCCTTCTTCTCTCTCTCTCTCTCTTTCTTTCTCTCTCTCTCTCTCTCCCTCTCTGCACGTCTTCTTCCTCTCTCCCTTCTTCTTTCTTCTCTCTCCTCTCCCTTCTCTCTCCTTCTTCTCTCCTGCCACCATCGCCTTTCCTTCTTCTTCCCTCTCCCTTCTTCTTTCTTCTCTCCCCTCCCTTCTCTCTCCTTTCTTCTTTCTTCTCTTTCCTCTCCTTTCTTTCTCCTCCTTCTCCCTCCCTGCCCGCCATTGCTCCTCCCCTTCTTCTTTCTCCCCTTCTTCTTTCTCCCCTTCTTCTTCCTCCCTTCCTTCTTCCTCCTTCTTCCTCCCTCCCCTCCTCCCTTTTCCTCCCCTTCTCCTTCCTCCCTCCGTCGCCGCCGCCGAAGCCGTGGTCGACTGCGCCCGCCGCCGAACCAGTGGTCGCCATCGCCGCCCGCCGTAGCCGTGGTCGACTGCGCCCTGTCCCAGCCGCCGACCGCCCGCGCTGCCGCCGCCACCTCGCTGCCGCGCCGCCGACCGCCCGCGCTGCCGCCGCCACCTCGCGCCGCGCCGCCGACCGCCCGACCGCCATCGCTCCTCCTCCCTCCCTTCCACCTCCACCCTCCCACTAACCTAGGTTAGTCACCACCTAACCTAAGTTAGTTCATAACTACCCTAAGTTAATAACTAACCTAACCTAAGTTAGTTAATCAGTCACCTAAGTAACTTAACTAACCTAAGTCACCTAAGTAACTTAACTAACCTAAGTAACCTAAGTGACTTAAGTGATTAATGTGCCTTGTGACTAATGTGACTAATGTGACTAATGTGACTTATGTGACCAATGTGACCAATGTGACTTACTTAATCACAACCTTAATTTTTTCATTAAAAAATTTCAAAAAAATTTCTAAAAATTCCTTCTGTTTTTTGTTAATTTTTGGACCATTGTCTGATAGAAATTGCCTTTCCTATAATTTTAGAAAAATCCCTCTTTCCTAAATTACCCATAAATTGCCAAAAAAAATAGGAAAAATCAATTCAAAAATTATAAAAAATTCTAAAAATTTCTACAAACATTCTAAAAAATTTCCCTCACCTCCCTTGCTCATTTTTTATTTATTCCAACATAAAAACATCACAACTAAAAATCAAATTAAATAAATAAAAATAAAAACCCAACATCAATCAAATTCACACATCTGCTAAGGTGTTATTTGTTGTTTCATCAGTGCTTTTTGCTTTTCCTCTCCTGGGACTCTTCCGTGCGCTTTCCTGCATTTCATACACACCCTGCCAGGTATTTATTTTCTGTTATTTATTTATTTATTTTTTCCCCTTAATCACAATTAATTGTTAAAATAAACCCTTTAATTCACCCACCATGGCACGCGCATTCGCGCTAAACACACATCCTTTTTTTTAAATTAAAATAAACCAGCCGTTCACTTAGCACGCGCTACGTGCGCTACAGAGGCACTCTAAAATTTAAATAAAATCAACCAGCCGTCACATGAGCACGCGCTGGCAAAAAAGCGCTCCACATCACCTTAATTATAATCAATGAATTGCATTTAGAGACCCAGTCGGGAATCGAAGTCCGGGAATCGTATAACTGCACCGTTTAACCTAATAATTGGTAATTAAATTTGTAATAAGGAACCGCCGTTTTCTTATTAAGGTTTATCACCTAATAAAAATTCAACCATTTTTAATAATTGATTAAAATCAACCCTTCATTAAATAATCCCCCCCTCACTGCACTTAATCCCCTTTTTTAATGAACCGTTTCGTGGGATGGGTATACGCAGTTCTTAGTGATGTTTTCGATGGTCCCGTCTTGGTTTATCACAGTTGTCGTATTGATATGTGTTGGATATGGTATGGTTTTGGTTTCCTGTCTTAGTTACGGTTACGGGTACGGTATGTAGTTTTTTTTCTTTTATTGCCTGATACGGGGTTCAGGGTGTTTGTTTGATGCATCGCATGAAGCTTTCGGTCGCATTTGTCTCAAGGTCATGTCAAATTTTTTCTAGGATGTGGTTTGCCTGGGGTTAATAGGTCGAGTTACGTTTTATTGGTAATCCTCTTATCCTTGGTTTTTGTCTGTTGCTTTGCAGGCATTCACCTTGATTGTCTGTGTTTGTGGTGTGTGTGTAACCATCTGAATGGCGCCTTCTCATGCTCCTCCCCCTATTCAATACGTCCCACTAGTTAGTAGGGATTACTCGTCCCTACTTACTTTTGAGCCCCTCACGAAGGCAGGACTTGCTGCTTTTGTGGCCACTCCTTTTCCATTACTTCCAGAGGATCCGTCCGTCTGTGATGAGTTCCTGGCCTCTTACAGCAAGAAGACAGGAGTAGTCCAAGGCATGTCTATGACATTGACATCTCGAGGCTTAGGGAAGGCTCTGTCTTTACCCTTCAAAGGAGAACCTTTTGTGACCACTCGACAGCTCTTCTCTAATGAAGAGATTCTCAAACTGTTGCAGAAGCAGACAAGGGAGGTCCTTGATGTTAAGAAAGTGATAAACTCTTCAGGAGTTTCGTTTTCTATGATCACTGATCCCGTCTGGAAGACCATGTGCCAGTTCCTTCAGGACAGGTTCATGCCTGCCAAAACGCCATCCCACTATTTGTCCAAAGAGCTTTTCACAGCTTCCAGGATGGTGCTGAAAGGAGTTGCCATTGATTGGAGCACATACCTCCTTACTAAGATGGATCAGCATTTTGTTAAAGTCACGAGGGGTAATGTTACCAATGTTACCTACGGATCCTATTTGTCTGCCTTCTTGACCTATTCAGGTTTACAGAAGACTGTACCTCCACCTCCAGCATCAGATCCAGTACCTCCTCCTCCACCTTCAGAAGAGTCCGCACCTATTGACATTGAGGATGATGATTCTCCGCCTCCCTTGGTCATACAGCGCAAACGCTTGAAGAGGGTAGCGGATAAAGCCCCTGCTGTACTTCCCTCAGTACCTATCCCTGCTACTTCTGGCAGTGACCTCCCTGGGTTTCTCACTTGCAATAACCTATTCAGGGCACATAGAGAAGGATCCTTGGAGATCTCCGTTCCTTCCTTAAACAGTCTCGTTTCAGGAGATGCCATTCCTTTCCTCTGCAAGGATATTCAAAGTTCCATTGAGTTGTCCGTGACAGCCTGTGTTCAACAGCTGTACGCATCTTTCTATGAGGAGCTCATGCAGTCCAAAGACCAGTTGCATAAGGCAACATCTGAATTAGCTTCTACTAAGGATACCCTAGCAGATCTATTCAAGCAAATGGAACAGCAAACCCAACTGGTTGCCACTCAGAGTGATGAGATTTCTTCATTAAAGACTCAGTTATTCGAGGCTCAGTCACAGGTTACTAGCCTTTCAGCAGAGAAGGAGAGGATGTCCAGTGAAGCGAAAGAATTCCAAGTTCTTTTAGATGACAAGCTTTCAGCTTTACAAATGGCTAATGACACAGTGGCCAACCAAGCCTCCCAAATCCAGCAGTTGCAAGATCAGCTTGCAAAGTCCCGCTCTGTTCCTCTAAGCCCTCCTGTTCCATTCATTCCTTCTCTTTCACAGCCGGACTTGGCTGCCTTACAGAGACAGGCTACTTTGTGCCCTCTCTTCCAAGACAAAGTGGAAAGATTGCAGTCCAGAATGGACTTGTTATGGTCTACCTTTGAGCAATTTCAGGACTATGTCTTACCAGACCATTCTTTCTTTGTCCACTACCACTTACAGAAGCTGGTCTTCTATATGCAGCTTTCCACGATGGATTTACCTTTTCCAGAGGATGGCTGGAGTGGGGCTTGGTCTGCTGAGTTGTTGACAGAGGTAGTCAGAATGCTCTTTGAAGATTCTGTCACGCCAGACACCATGCTGATGTCATACATGTATCTCCGAGGAGATTTGTTAATTCCAGATGAGGTAGATATGGCATGGTATGTGGGGGATGTGGTCTTACAGGCTGTTCTCTATGTCAATCATTTGGAGTTGCGCATAGCTGATATGTTTCATAGTTATTCCTCCAAAGTAGCTGATTGTCGGGATAATTCATGGCATCCCATGATTGAGTCAGTGGTCCTAAATCAAAGACAAAACACAGCTCCTACCTTTGTACAGAGTACTAACCAACTGAGGATGGATCTCTTAACTTATCTTTCCAAACATAATCCATTTGATGCTACTTTCTTTGATGCCTATCAGAGACGATCTCTTTTGGGACCTTCTGTTCCTACCCTCCTTTATTACCAACAATTGGCTCACCGCTATGCTATATATTTCTCCCTTTGTCAAACAAATTCCACAGTAATTTTACCACTTCTTTTCCAACCTTCATCTTCCCCTCAAATTCCTATTTTCACTTATTGTTCCTTTATTGAGGATAGGGTATTTTCCCCTTCTCCACCCTGTCCTTCACCCCTCATAAATGTACCCTCCACGTTTCCTATTTATCAATTAACACCATTCCTTAGTGATTCCTTACAAATTTCTGCCACTCCTTCTTTAACATTTTCTTCCTTTTATGATTTTTCCTATCCTTCCCTACATCCACTTTCTCTTATTCCATTACCCTCTCCTAGCACTTCCATATCTCAACCACCTCAGTTGGTTAGTGACTGTGCTGGTTTTGATACTCAGATTTCCAGAAGAAGGGGATGGAGTTCAGATGATTGCCTTACAGGACCGCAGATTAATTGGCCAGTAATTCCAGGGGAATGGACAGTTTCAAGTCAAGCTTATCAAAACTATGTTCATTTTGCCCAACAATATTCACAGTCTGCAGATCCCTCAGTGAGATTAACTGCTCACTTTGCTTGGTACCTGGCGTATATGCATAGGCACTCCCATACTGATTCCAAGCCTATCCCAAAGTTGTGCATGAATGTCAATGTTAGCATTGATTCTCAACAGTTGGAGATATTGTATTTTCATGCCCTTTGTTTGCCTAGCAGATACCTAGTCCTGTTGGAAAGGATGTGTTGTCTCCAATTTTTTCAAAATCCTCCTAAAAACTTTGTAGATGAATCCTTATCTATGGATCGATTCAGACAACATCAATCTTTTAAGAGGGATCATCTTCATTGATGCCTTTCCAATGTATGGTGCAAGCTTTTTAATGCCAAACTCTTCTTTTTGAAGAAGTCATTCAGATGGTTGTGTTGTGTATTAGTGTTTGTGTTGTGAGTTCATTTATGTCAAACGAACGTATTGGATCTTGTGTACGAGCTATGTTTTGGAGATTTGAAAAGTTGGGGTCGTGGTTGGAGAGTTGAAGCTGATGCAGAAGAAGAAGAATCAAACTCTTATATCCTTTACAAATTTGTGGTGATTTTTAGTTTGATAAGAAGTGTTACTGTAAAAAGGGTTTTCCTTTCTTTGTATTTTTATATCAGAAACAGGTTATAAGTTGGGGTCGTGGTGGATGGATTCTTTTTGAAAAGATATTGAAGATCAAAGTGAAGCTTTTCCTTGAACTTGTATTACCTTTTTCCTGGGTCGCGAGGACGCTTCCTTATTAAGTGTGGGGATATGTTGAGTGTTGAAATGACTTGTTTTTTGGCTGATTTTTGTTGTTTTTGAGAGCTGAATGGTGGATTTTGTGGGATGATTGGTTGATTTGGAAGTGGATTGAGAGTGTTTTGGATGATATTGAGAGTGTTTTGGAAGATCATGATGTTTGTTGATGGTTCTGTGATGTTTTGATAGGTTCTGAATGGTTCTGTTTTGGTTCTGTTTTGTTCTGTTTTGGTCTGTTTTTGTTCTGATTGTCTTCTGTAAAGAGGGATGGAGTATAGATTGATGAAGAATGAGATATTGTGAAAGCTTAGTGAATGGTTTGTGAGAGTTTTGAATGGTTTGAGAGTGAGTTATGTAGTTTTGATGACCTTCTGTAACCTTCTGTAGGTCTTCTGTAGAGCTTCTGCTTCTGTTCTGTTTCTGTTCTGCTTCTGTACTGTAACTGTTCTGGTACTGTTCTGTAGACTGTTCTGTATGCTTCTGTAAGTGTTCTGTGGAATGTATGTGTGACTTTGAGGAAAGTTTTCTAGCCTTGGAAAGAGGTGAATACAAGTGTAAAAGAGCTGAAGGAAGTGGAAGAAGTAGCTGTTGAAGACTCAAGAGAAGACTAGAGTGAAGTGACAGTAGTGAGCTGTGAAGAGACACTGTAGTGGCTCTGGTGACCTTTCATATCAGACATACCTCTTGGGAGGGGTATCCACGACCTAAGAGTGATTATTGAGAGTAATTTTTGAGAGATTGTAGTGAGGATATGATGTATGATTGATGGAGTGTGTGAGAGAGAGTCAGAGATAGCCAATTCTACTGAAACAAAGTGATTGTATATGAGAGATTGAGAGAGAAGACTATGAAGATATTGAAGATGAATACTATGTGATGTATTTCCATTCAAAGATGGTGTACTTCTTTTCTTTCTTTGTTCTATTGATGGATTTTGTGAAGATGTTGAAGAATATGGTTGATTCTATTAAAAACCGTGGGAGATTTACATGATGCTGCATGAAGATTTGTTGTGCTTGGTGTTCTTTTCTTCATTGTGATCATATGAAACATGATAAACAAGCTTGTTGATGTTACAAGATAGATTTTCTTGCAAGAGAATTCCCTTTTCCTTGGTGTTCCTCTCGGGGCTCCACAACGCGCCCGCACATCCAGTGCGTGTACTGTGGTGGAAACCACTTGTTGCCAGCAAAGTGTCAAGACCCTAGGTCAAGACTTACGCTAACTGCGGTAGGTTCTGCCACGATGCCGCACACTGCAAACTACCACGAAGACTTCCATACTCGCAACCCTACGGCCAGCCTTATCCAGCTAACAGGCCGCAGCCATTCTTTGGAAGGGGAGCCCCGTTAGCCCTACCTGCGCCTAACGATATGAAACCAGCTGTCACTAGAATGGACATAAATCCTACCGGCATTCCTAGACTGCCTGGTCCTTATGTGACCCACCCACCGAGCGACGCTCCCGTACACTACGTGGAGGAGCCCAGTGACGAAGAGACCTACATATACCCTTACGTCTCGCATGACGACGAGGGCAACGTGGTCCTCATGGATTATCGACACGTGCCGGTGATGGCGTTAGGACGAGGATGGGGTAGAGGTCTAGGAGGGCAGCCATAGGATCCGGTCACTTGTTGGACTTGCAAACATCCCGGTCATGTCTGAACACGCTGCCCTGAAAGAGAGTAGCAAAACAGGGACAAAGCTGACCAAAGGTGCGCAGAGTGCAGAATCACCCATCTTTTCATAGACTACCCAAAGCGGAAGTCGTCCTCCGGTTCAACTAATTTGCCGTCCGTCCCATTGGGGCTGTTTGGTATTGAAAACCCCGATGGGGAGGCCACACCTATTCCCTTGCGAGTTATGACCCGAGCCCAAATGAAGCAGGCCGGCATCTCTCTGCCAGGACCTAGCAATCTTGACGCGACCTTAGTAGGAAAGAAAAGCGGAAGGCGAAGAAAGAAGAGATCGGAAGCTAAGGTCGCATTAAAGACCGACAGTGCTACGACCCTACCTAATGGGAAGAAAGTCTCAAATGCAGAGGCAGAGACTTCAGCCCCTAAAACAACCCAAAAGGGAAGCGCTAAGATAGGGAAATATCCGCATCCCAAGCGGCAATTAGAGGCCATAGAAAAGGTGAAGGAATGGGTGAGGGAGGCTCAGCAGTATCTCAAGGATGCTGAACCCATCATAGAGGACGAGATCGATGATCTCTTCAGCATGAGCATGCCAATGTTGCCATCTCAACCTAAGTCGGCCGAAGCCATGGCGCCACCAGCAGTGCCGTTGAGACCATGCAGCCGCGGCCAGTGGCCAGGACAATCTAGGCTAAGAGAAGGACGAGTGTTTGAAAACCTCCTGACCACGTTAGTGACCACGCCTGTAACACTTAGCCTGGGGGACCTGCTTAAGCAACACCCTGCCCTATGGCAAGACCTTAAGCAATGGGTCGAGGGATCGCAAGAGCAGGCCATGGCAGACCCTCAAGACCAGGATGCGGAAACACAATTGCCAAGTTTGATGCTACACTTCGTACCTAAATCCTTGCATGTCAACACCTTTTGGGAGGGCTCTGAGATGCACGCAGTCCTACCGGTCCTAGCCTTGGGTGACACAACAAGGAAGGGAATTGTAGACACGGGAGCCGGGGTTAGTGTGCTTAGCCACGCAGTGCTGCAGACTTGTCATCGAAGATTGGGATAACAGCCTGATCTTCCTTGGCAATAGAACTGACGCCGTAAGAATAGAGATGGACACTTGGAAGACCTCACCAGTCGGCCTAGACGCCATCTCTGCTATGCTCAAAGAAAACACTCAGGTCAGGGAACCCTATGGGTCCTTGACTAAGTATATCCCATGCCCAGAGGATGAGCGGGATTGGATGCACGTTCTCGCTACAATTGACCTGCCATTCTCAGACCATGAGGCGTATGAGCAGGCCATCAAGACAATTGGCAAGACAAATGAGGCACTCTCTACACCTGTCTACATGATGGCAGCAAGCCTCCATGAAAGGCCTAAGCCTGTTACCTTCCAAGTACCATCCAACAAAAGGGAAATCTAGGGGATACTGGAATACCTAGCAGACCAGCTAGCGGGTAACCCAGCTACCAACTTCAAACTACTCGAGGATCTCTTAGAGGATCCTAAGTGGCAATGGACCAAAGTGCACGAGCTGAACCTCGTGTATAACTGGGCCTTGATTCCAGACCAACAAGACGGGGCATTCCAAGCCCTAGGAGACGATGGGCAGTTGAATGACAAAGATTCCTACGATGAATACAAAGACTGCAAATCCTTCAGTGGTGGTGAGAGCGAAGGTGAAGTGGATACCATAGAATACGACACGGATGGACGAGAAATTGAGCACATACAAGCAGACACCAAGCCACAGAAGAGGCAGGCCCTTAGACTGGAGCAAGGAGTCATGCGCATGGAATGTGATCGTGCGTGATTGGAATGTATGGGGGCTATAGACCTGGAGCAAGCAGGCCTAGCCCAATCAGAAATGACACTTAGAACCGAATCGCCATCCGAATTGCTGCCACCAGGGGATACCACCTCTTCTAGCGAAGATGGAGGGTTTGACTCTGAATAATTGGAAGTTACTTCGGATAGCGACCCAGAGATCCCTAGGCCGCCCATGACCAGACGCACCAAGGGGGACTTACCTGTCCACCTGAGACGCAGCTGGTCACACCAGGATAGGGCAAAGCACCCCAAAGATACACAATCAGAAGGGCAGTGAAAGCCGCATGACCTCCCTAAGTGATTCACTAAATTCAAAAAAGGGGATAGGGTAGTGGTTCTGCTAGGTGCCAAGTGCCAAGGGCAAACAAGCGAACCGATCGAAGGACCAGCCAAGGTCAAGGAGGTAAACCTAGCCCTGGAAGGGGAGATACCTCGACCAGTGTTCATTGCCGATGACTTGACTGGTAAGGAAGAGTTGAGTCTTGTCGCTCTCTTGCGGGAGTTCATAGACGTATTTGCCTGGTCCTTAGAAGAGCTACAGGGGGTAGATCCGAGTGTTGTGACTCACAACATACCCATGACGTCGGACGCAACGCCGGTCAAGCAGTGATAGTACCCCATGAATCCAAAACATGCCCATGCTGTCAAGGAGAAAATTGACAAGCTAATGAGAGCTCGATTCATTTATGAAATTGAGCACACAGACTGGGTATCACCCATAGTCATTGTGATGAAGAAGAATGGCAAAATCCGAGTGTGCGTCAATTACAAAAAGGTGAACGCCGCTTCAAAGAGAGACAACTATCCTTTGCCGTACACCGAGCACATGCTTGAGAGGGTGGCAAGCAAGGAAGCCTACAGTTTTCTGGATGGTTTCTTAGGGTACAACCAAGTGCAAGTGCATCCTGCAGACAGGCACAAGACCGCCTTTGCCACTGAGTGGGGCGTCTTTGCGTATGTAGTCATGCCCTTCGGGTTGACCAATGCCCCCGCCACCTTTCAACGCCTCATGTGCGCCATCTTCAAGGACATGCTTCGCAAGGAGTTAGAGGTATTTGTCGACGACTGTGTGTCCATTCGACCTGGATTGAACACCTAGACAAACTCCATGCAGTCTTTGAACGGTGCCGCTTATATCGTCTTTCCCTGAACCCCTTGAAATGTCAGTTTTGGGTGAAGCACGGATGCATCTTAGGACACGTGGTGTCGAAGAACGGCATTGCCATAGACTTCTCGAAGGTCAGGGTTATCGTTGATCTTCCACCCCCAAGTAATTACAAGGGAGTTCAATGCTTCTTAGGTCACACAGGATACTATCGGCGGTTTGTACTGAACTACACACTGATCACTAGGCCATTGTACAAGCTGCTAATTGTCTTCGAGTGGACCGAGGCATGCCAACATGCATATGAAGAATTGAAAAAGGCTTTGAAAACGGCACCGATTCTACGAGCCCCAGACTGCACCATTACCTTCCACGTACACATTGACACTTCTAAGTTTGCTGTGGGGGTAGTGTTGTGCCAACCTGGTGAGCATAACCTAGATTACCTAGAGAGTTTTTCTAGCAGGCAACTCACTGAGACAGAGATGAATTATTCGACAACGGAAAGGGAGGGATTAGCCATGGTGTTCACCGTGAAGAAGTTTCGGCATTACCTATTGGCCACCCGCTTCGCCTTCTTCGCGGAACATCAAGCCCTACTCTATTTAGTGAACAAACCTTGTGCTACAGGACGTATAGCTCGATGGCTCCTCCTGCTCCTAGAATTCGATTTCTTCGTGGTGGTGCGGAAGGGAAAACAGCATTACATGGCTGATCATATGTCCCGTATACCCACAGGAGAAGCCGCTGGACAAGGAATCATGGAGAGTTACCTGGCAGCCACTTATTCCACCTGTCCAGCGAAGGAGATGTATTTAGGGCCGATCTGACACCATACTGGGCAGACGACATAGTCCAAGTGCTCAAGCATGGACTACCCGAACGACCAATAGAACGGGCATGACTTAGGCGCTTGATCCTGAAAATCCAGCCCTAGCTGATTGCAGGCCAACTCTATAGGCTGGGGCAAGACGGATTGCTGCGTAGGTGTGTGTGAGCATAAGATGCATGATGTGCTCTCAGAGGCGCACAATGGCATTGCAGGAGGACACTTTAGCGGAGATACGACAACACGGAAGGTGCTGCAGTCCCAGCTATGGTGGCCCACACTTTTCCACGGTGCTAAGCAATTCTCAAGCATTGTGACGAGTGCCAACGGACAAAAGTCCCGATTCGTAAGGATAAAATGGAGTTAACCCCTGTTATTGCTCACCAACCCTTCGAAAAATGGAGGATTGACTTCATAGGACCCATCAGCCCCGCAGCGCAATACTCACAAGCCAAGTACATCGTGGTGGCCACAGATTACCTCACGAAATGAGCAGAGGCGAGAGCCACACGAAAAAACGATGCTAGGACGACTGCCAAGTTCTTATGGAAGCAAGTAATCTCGTGCTTCGGTTGCCCCATCGAACTGGTTAGCGACCAAGGAACACACTTCATCAACGAAGTGATAGCCCATCTCCTATCCGCCTTTCTTATCATCCATCGCAAATCCTCACCATAATACCCTCAGGCTAATGTCCAGGCGGAATCAACCAACAAAATTCTCATCAACGTCCTGACTAAAGTGGTCTCAGCCTCACGAAGCGACTGGGATAACAAGTTGATGGCAGCCTTGTGGGCCTACCAAACAACTTATAAAACAGCCGTTGGCCAAACACCTTTTAGGCTGGCCTATGGGCTGAAGCCATTCTCCCATTAGAATTCTTCGTCCCTAGCCTGAGAATAGCGCTCCAAGAACGATGGAAAGGGAAGGAAGCATGGACACAACGCTTGGTTGAGCTAGAACGCCTATCAGAGACTCGTCTTCTAGCCATCCACGCACTTATCTGCGAGAAAGCCCGACGCAAGAGCTGGTTTGACAAACATGTCAAGAAACGGGAGTTTGAGCAGGGTGACTTAGTGCTCCTCTACTCAGTAAAAGGACATAAGCAAAAGATGAAATTCAGAGGTCTCGGACCTTTCAAGGTTCGGGCAATCAACCGAACTGGTAATGTCGAGCTTGAGACACTGGACGGCGAAGGAATAGGCTTCTTCAATGGCAGCCGTATCAAGAAGTACTACCCTCCCACTCATCCTTTGCATGAGCCACCAATGTTAGAACCTCCTATCCAAATACGAGTAGCCACAATTACTAAAATCTACGATAATGAGGAGGAGGCTGTAGAACCCGCCTACCTTCATGTCACGATCACTGCCAAGCAAACGTGCTCCTTCAACGCCTTGATTGATGAGGGGGCAGATTTCAATGTCTTAACGCACAAGCATTGGATCCAACTTGGAAAACCACTACTTCATCCCACAATGGCCAAATTAAGCCCATACGGGACTCAATCCTACGCGCGTCTCGGCAAATGCAGAGTCGCCATTTCTATCGAGTCTGAAACTGTCCCCATGCTGTTTTACGTATTGCCGAGTACCACGGACACAGGCATGGAGTCATTGCTTGGGTGAACCTTTAAAAAGCAGACTCACTGCAATGTTGATTATGAGTCGTAGCGCATCCACTTAGCAATCGGCAACGTGCGCATTGTCACAGCTTTCAGCAAGGGCCTCGTAACACCATCACCGTTCACAGGGCCACCGATAGAAACACCCGTAGGCAAGACTAAGGAGGGGGGTAATGCATGTCTGCTGCTCCCAGATTCCCATAAACTGCAGGCCGCAGCAACCAAAGAAAAACCCCAACAGCCTCGCTTGCAATGGGTGCCTAAATAACCTTGAGAACCACCTAGGACTAGATGCGCATGTCTGCATAAGACCTACAACTCTAAATCTAGGAAACCAAGACGTCATCACCGGAAGCGCCACGTGATTAAGCAAATATGGGTTCCTAAAATCCTTCTGCATGTGCAAGGCTACTATGAGGGGAATGCCTCGCTGTGGATCCCTAAAGCCCCTACTGCCAAGGGCACTAGTCCTACGCCGACCTCAAGTCTCATCAACCCATGTCCCCCGATACCTCAAAACCATAGGCTGCAGTGCTCTCCAGAGTCCCAGCCATCCGACTCCTCTATGTGTCGGCCCAAGAGAGTCGCACACACCTATCGACCCAAACAACTGCCACCACCACAGGTGGCATCATCCAACCAGGTCAACCCGCCTCTCTGCAACCTAGCTGACTGTAGTAGCCTAGCTGCTGTGACCGAACCTAATCCACCCATCTTGCCAACAGCCAGGTTGCCGACTCAAAGGGACTCCCAGCAACTCTGTACAGTCAAAACCTCTAGTTCTAGCAAACCTCAACCACCCGTCGGCCTTACGTCCTCCTATGAACGAAAGTCATTTCTAACGCTGGCGCTGACCTTGCAGAGGACATCGGAGATGATGTGGTGGACTGCATCAAACATCTCGATGCCACCTTTGTAGCTCTGGCTCTCAGCTATGACCGCTTGGACTTGGGTCTATTAGCAGAACCCTTTGCAATAGAAGTGCGCAATATGCCTTGCTCTTGGGAGACTTTTGAATTCGCCTTTGCGCAGGCTTCTCGTCTGTCGCTGAGTTGCTCGCTAGCGAGGTCTCCAAAGAGCAAGCCATTAAGCAACACCTCATCACATCATATGACCCACGGACAACGTCTGCCATCACCGACCAAGAGATCACAATGTTATCCCACCTTACTGATACGGGATCACCCTTCTTGAGGTAGTGGTACGCTCTTAGGTTGCCATGGGAAGTTGATGGATGTCGCATAATGACCAACGCCGAACAACGTCGAGCCATCAAAACGGCCGAGTATGATCCCACCTACGTCGCGCCTACCTCGTATAGAGTGTTAACCACTCTTCGGGGTGGACCCATGGACGAGCATACCACAGGGCACCCCTATCTTGACCGCCTCTTAACAGAGGAAGAGCTCCACATCGCAAGCTGCGTTGACTCCGGTGATTTCCTCACAGATGTCCTCACGTACATCACACATGTAGGAATTCGACCCTTTGATCTGGACTGCGCTGCTCAACTAGAATATAACCCCAACTTATACGCTTGGCTCCTACACAAATAAAGATGAACGCCTTGGCCTCACAACCTCCAATCCTAGGACGGATTCTTCTTTTCCAAAGGGGGGAAGGGGTAGTAAGGTGGATAAACGAAATAAAATCTAAAAAGTAAACCAAGTGTGAAACGCTTAAATTGGAGATGCAAAAGTAAAAGGTGGTGATAGAAGTCTGAAAAGCAAAGTTAAGGCTAGGTTCAATAAAATCTGCTATGCTTTTGTTCTTCCAGCAAATTAGTTGCCAAAAAGTACTAAAAATGAAAATGGCTAAATGTGTAGGTAGCGACCATGGCAAGCCAAGAAAAAGCAGACAAGCTTCCCTTCTCGGAGGAGGAACAAGTAAAGTACGGCCTCACGGTGGAAACAAGAGCTTTCAACCAGTTAAAGTTTCGTCACGTCTTCAACCTTGAAGACGTAGCCATCGAAGAACCGGCGGTACGTCAAATCATAGAGCAGTGCCACCTACAAAAGTACCTGGATGCAGTGGGCCGGAGGATAGATTACACCCTGTGCGCTGATTTCTTGCGTACCTTCAACAGAAACAGGGGCACCGTCACGGTGCATGACAAGGAAGCTACCAGACAGGTGCAGATCGAGCTAAACCCCAAGTTGAAGGAAAGGGCACTAGGGCTGCCAAACAAGGTGGAAAGGAAGCAAAAAAGAGACATCTATGCCATGTTGGGGATGGATAAAGTGAAGGTTCACACCAATGACGGAATTAGCCTAGCGGACATCCCCAACCAATAAATTCAGCTGCAGGCAAAGATGGTGCACGCCCTATTCTCAAGCCAGAGATACAACAGCATTATGACTCGAATCAATGTACCTCTGCTCGACAGCATTGCGGCGCAATCGTTGGATGAGGTGAACCTTAATGGGTTCGTGAGAAAGACAATTGAGGCCTCGGCGAAGGCCCTGGAGACAGGAGGAAGAGCCGTGGCAGGAGAGTCCCCGTCGTCCCGATCGACCCGCAAGGCATCATCCTCCAAGGCCTCCACCATAGGGTTTGGAGGTGTCCTTATGGAAATCATCCAAGAAGCGATAGGGCAGGGACAAGCAGGAGAAGACAAAGAGGGAGGTGATGAGGAAAGTGGCGAGTCACCATCACAGTCCCTGCCTCACATAGAAGAGCAGCAGAGGTCGTCTGATGAAACAGAGACGGACGCCGACGAAGAGGGACAATCCCAAGCTACACCACAAAGGCGTGCGGAACAACGAACCAAGGCCCTGCATGGAAAAAGAGAGGAGGAGCGAAAGAAGAAAGAGAAGGAAGATCTGGATAGGGCTCGAAGGGAGTCGGTGAAGAATAAGGAGGAAAGAAAAAAGAAGGCCGAGGAGGAGCTGAGAAGGAAGGAAGAGGAAGAATTGGAGCTGGCAACCCGTCGCTCCATCGAGGAGCAGCACAGAAGAGACGAGGAAGGAGCAGAGGGTCCGCACCAACCTGAGGAACCCGGTCCTAGTACCGGTGTGCCGGAAATCGCGCCCCTGCCCCCTGCAAAAGGAAAAGGAAAGGACCTGATGCTAAGGAAAAAGAAACCTTATGAGCTTTAAACATGAGGGGGTCTTCAATATGTCACAAGGGAAGGGAGATAAGGGATTTTACACACGGGGGTTTTCAATATGCCACGGAAAGGGTATAAAGGTTAAGTCATGAGAGGTATGGAAGGGTTTTTGAAAAGGCACAAGAAAGGGGGGGTGAAAGGGGCTTAAGGGGTTTTAAAAACGGGGGGGTGAAAGAAGACTTAAGGGGTTTAAAACCCGGGGGGGGGGGAGGGGTGGGTAAAAAGAGAGTCTCATAAAGGCCAAGGGGAATGGGGGCTAAGATGGCCCCCCTTTTTGGAAGCTTCCAAGCTTTAGGGAAACGACACGTGGGGGAAAAGTAAACTCCCCAATCGTGATGCGACGGCCAGGAGGTGGCCGCGACGGATTTCCATGGTGGATCAGGGTGGCCGCTGGCGTGTCTATTGTCCAGCGGCCAACAGGGCTGGCTCCTCCCTCTCCACGACCACCCTCTGCCTCTAGCTCGGCGCAACAGGGTGACGACACCCCTCTCCTCTCGGACCACTGCAGTCTCAGGATTCCCTCCCCCTCTTGTTCAGCAGCGACGCCTCCACACTATACCCTTAGCCTGCCCTTTTTCTTATGGCAACAACCCCTTTTCCATTGTCTCATCATCCCCGGCTTAAATAGCTAAGGGGGGGGAATCCTCCCTCTCGACGTGGCGAGAGGCATGGCCTCCTACACCAGCAAGCTCCCAGCGAGGAGCTTCCACTTCCTTGCTATTCCCCTCCCCTTCCAGCACATCAATCGGCTAGGGAGGGGAATATAAAAAAATTTATATTATCCTTTTAAAAAAATATGTTTACATGAACGTTACAAATATATGCATATATTGCTTTGCTTTAACGTTATGACTTTGCAAGATTAAATATAACAAACGTTTTTCCAAAAGATTCACTATCTCAGAGCTTCATTAAGAGTGCAAAGGTAGGAATGAGCACTCATAGGCACTCCATAAGATGTGAATGATATATAACAATAGTTTGGAGATATTTACTTGCTACAAATGGTGTCATTAATCTAAATATGAAGACGATAGGTAGTAAGTGGACTACTGCAAATGATGGCATAATGCTAAATATGATGGCGATAAGTAGTAACTAGACATGACATGATAATCTAGATGGTGGAAATAAATGAGAATTAGCCATCAATGTTGATAGAGCAACAAGATAGTTAGATTCTCTCCCCCTTAGTGGAATCGAGATGTCCTCATCTCGAGATAAACTGAGGATATTGGTGGTTGAGAGTGCTTTCATTTATCCAAGTAGCATCCTCTTCGAGATAATCTTTCCACTGGACAAGGCATTCTCTCAGGGTTCTGGATCTTAATTATCTCTCCCTAATATCTAAGATCCTATCAGGCCTTAGTTCAAGGACTCTTTGACTAGGCATTACAACTTGTTGGTCATCAAGTACATGGTTAGGATTAGGTACATACTTTTTCAATAGGCTGATATGAAATACATTATGAACTTTTAGGTTCTCAGGGAGTTGCAGTTTATAAGCATTAGGTCCTAGGAATTTGAGGATCTTGTATGGCCCACAATACCTTGGACTTAGCTTCTTGCAATTCCCTAAGGATAGAGAACTCTTTTTAGGGCGTACGCGAATGAAGACCATGTCTCCTTCTTCGAAGACTCTTTCTTGACGCTTCAAATCCGCGTATGCCTTCTGTCTATCCTTGGCCACTTGTATGTCTTGTCTTATTGACTTTATTTGGTCATCCATCTCTTCCAACATTTGCCTTGAAGCTTCAACCCTTAGGGTTGGATCAGAAAAGTTTAGGGGACTTCTGCAGTCATGACCATATAATGCTTGGAAAGGGGTCATCTGAATGCTTTGTTGGTAAGAAGCATTGTAGGCAAATTCAACCAAAGGCAAGTATTGAATCCACCTCTTTGGCTCACAACAGCAGTATACCCTCAGCATATCCTCCATGACTTGATTTACTCGCTCTATTTGGCCATCCGTTTGGGGATGGTAAGCGGTGCTAAAGCAGAGTTGAGTCCCAATAGCTTCAAAGATAGCTCTCAAGAAGTGTGATCTGAAGAGAGAATCACGATCACTAATGATTCTTCTAGGTAAACCATGTAGATTGAATATCTCCTTGATAAACAATCTTGCAATGTCTGAGGCTTTATAGTTTGTCTTTATTGGAATAAGGTGTGCAACCTTAGTAAGAAGGTCAACCAAGTCTCCTTATCACATGATTCATAACATGGTATCAGTAGAGATGCACCATTGAGATAGGTTTGTTTTAAAGTTTTAAGTGAATGACAAGGTGCAAGGATTCAAGCAAGCAAGCAATTAGTAAGAAGCTCTCATTCTCTCTCTCTTTTATTTGGATAGTATCTATGGAGGCATAGAAAATAAGGCAAAGAAAATTTCCCAAATCACTCTATGAGATTTGGTGAACAAGTAGAATGATGTATATTTTAAAAGACTAGCCCCTTAGGACTAAGCCCCTGCATTTTCGGCCATTTGAGGTTATTTCAAGTCCCATTTTAGCTTTATAGAGTTGTGAAGAATAACAATTTCAAGGCATATTGTAATTTTGGCTCTATCAACCGTTCTCTGGTGCATAGATTTAAAATCTAAAAGTTATGAGGTATTTTTCAAGAAGAAAAGCAAAAGGTTTATTTGCGAATAGGTTGCGAATTGTATGTATTATTGAGCACACAATAAAAAAAAGGTTGCTTTGGTTATTATTGTGCATATTATGTGTAGGGTATTAGAATATCAAGCTTCCATTACTCTTCAGTCAGTCTATCTTTATGTGTGTGATTGACACTAGCTGGATACACCTGCACACATGTGTGACATTCAATAAGTCAGTGTAATCAGTGACTTAACCATAGTTAGTCTTACTTAGTCATACTTATGTGTGTAAGTCTCTTTTAGTGTGTATGATGGAAGAATAATGCAAGAAGAACAACAATGAGGTGAGGCTCATCTTCTGCTCCACTTTGTCTCTCTTGCTCTCTTCCAACATGGTATCAAAGCTTGAACGCTTGAAACATGGAGGCTTGGTAGTGGCTATTTGACATCAAGACATCAGATCTGAAGAAAACATCATCAAAGGAGACTTTGCTTGCAGTCCATTTTTTGGCAGAAGCTATATCTTGCTACTGAAATGGTTTTTGGAGAAACGGACCACCAACTAGACCATTTTGATGTGGTCTACAACTTTGTAGAATAAAGTTTTTTCAAATTCCTCACAGATTTTAAGATATTCAGCATAGACTTGTGTAGACTGGTCTTTACTACAGTAAACAACAGGTGATTCTAGGACACTGGTGGCTTTCATCCTAGCAATGTATATGCCCTTATTATCATGAACTTGAGCATGATATTGGAGTGTTCAATGCTCAGTTTTGGAGCTTATTTGCAAGCTAGAAACAGTGAACTAGTTGTTGTTCTGAATTTGGAAACAATATACCTACAGGGTTGAAGTATCTGTGATGCTTATTTGCTACTGACAAATGCTTGGATCATACCACTTGAGTGGTAGATGCTTTTTGGGATATTGTGAGTACTGAAAGTCCAAAGTATGGACTGATTTTGTGCTAATTATACCAGGGTGTTGACGACGGGTAATTGTCTATAGGAAGAATACCTATAATCTTCACTTGACATACATGCAATATATTCTAACCGGTTGGACATATATCAACTCTTGGATAGAGTGACAATTGAATTAGATGTTTTGGGGCTTTTTTTGAGGTTCGAATACTCTTTTTTTAACAAAGAAAATACTTCTGGTTATAGTAGTGGGCTGACTGTATTTGGTACTGCTACTTGCATATAGTACAAACATTGATACTTGTATGGACATAGTTTGTTGCTGAGATGTTTTGCAACTACCGTAGAATGTTTTGAATTGATTTGAGCTTGGTTTATGCTCAGTTGACTGTATTTTTTCATTGTTAGAATGCAATTTATAGCAAGCACGTTGTTAATTAAACTGTCTTGAATTGCAGGAAATTGTCATGAATAGCAAGAAACTGGTCCTGAACTGTAGGAAAAGGAGTCAGATACTTACAGGTTGTATACATCACTGAATACCTAAGCTGCAACTATGGAAAATGTTCAAGGCACTAACAATATCATTCAAATTGTGGGAGAAAATCTGGACAACAAAAATTTTTCTTTATGGAAGTTTCACATGAAGAATTTCTTGGTTGGCAGAGATTATTGGGACTTATGTACAGGTGATGAGGCTGAACCTGAAATGCCTGAAAGGAATCCAAAAAATGATTAGAAAAGGGCTCATAAGCTATGAACTGAGAGAGCATGCAAGGTGTTACATTGGTTTTCCTTATGTATATCACATGTTATGACTTTACAGATTACTGGATGTAGTTTCCCAAAGGATGCATGGGACATACTCATGAAGAATTATGAAAATGTAACACATGCAAGAAAGATTTAGCTAAAGGAACAATTCAATAACATGTCTAGGAATGGCAGAAGCATTCAGGCCTACACTGTTGAGATATCGAGCTCCACTCGTGATACGCCAGGGTGACCGTTGTGTATTTATGTCACCGACTTGTCAGTTGCAGACGCAGTTGGTACACCGCCCATGAATAATAGCTACATGATAAATATCCTTATCTACTCTAGTTCGTGGCTCAGTTAGTATGCCACCTTAGTTAGTTGAGTTTGGTTTGAGACCCATATATAGGGTTCTTCTATTTCTTTGTACTTGAGTTCTTTTGGCTTACACAACTAAGAAGAGGAAAACTGTTTTCAGCCTCCATCCTTGTGTGTATTCCCCCATTGTGCAAGCAAGAAAGCTACAAGTGAGACTCCTTCCTTCTCTCCCACAATCTTGACATGGTATCAGAGCCTTGTTCGTGGTAAGGAGCTCAAGAAAGCAAGCCAAGCTCGCGGTGTTCTGGTAAGAGGAGCAGTGTTGCTTTCATTTTCTGTTTTGGGAGAAGATCTCTGCACGTAGCACAGCCGGAAAGTGCAGGAGTGCATTGTCTCAAGTTGAGACGCCCTTCGCGGTGAAGCAAGAGGGTAGTATATGCTACGGGAGAGGGCTTTACCCCTTGGCGACCTTGTTTTTTTTATTTGAGGCCATTTCGGGGCCTGTTTTGGAGACGGAAGTTTTCTGCACGCACTCAGGAAAAGGCCCAGTTTTATGCTTTGCAGCCACTGTTCTACAGGTCAATGAAAAGTTACTGTAGAAATTGCATCGTATGCTTGTGCGCAGAGACATTGGGAGTTACAGAATCATCCCTGTTTCCTGTTGATGCAAAATCGTCACTAGGAAGTGACTGTGTGGTCAAATACCACTCTCGTCAGTTTTGCAGATTTGCCTTTGTGAGGCTGAAGCTGTGTTCTTTGCAGTGACAGAATTTTTTGCAGTGTTCTGTAATGGCGTCTGATTCTCTCTCACAGATTGTCACTGAAAAGCTTGACAAGAACAACTTCCAAGCATGGAAGTTTAGAATGACGAATTTCCTTATGGGAAAAGGATATTGGGAATTTGTTGCAGGAAATGAAGAAGAACCAGTTCTTCCTGATGTTCCCAATCAACAGCAAATGCAGACATTTAAAGCATGGCATGAGAGAGCCAGGAAAGTTATGTATTGGCTGTCTATCAGCATTTCAGACTCTATGATTGTACATATTCAAGATGCAAGTACGCCAAAGGAGGCATGGGATACTTTGTCAAAAATGTATAGCACAAATACACAAGCCAGGAAAATGCAGCTCAAGCAAGAGTTGCATAATGTGTAGAGAGAAAATATGAGCATCAATGACTACCACATGAAGGTGAAGAAGATTGCAGATGCACTTGCTTCCATTGGGTTGCCAGTGGAAGATGATGATTTAGTTTCTGTGACCTTGAATGGTCTAGGAAAGGATTATGCACAGTTTCGGACATCCATTTCAGTTCGTGAAAGATTTTCTGATTTTGAGAAGCTGATTGCTCTTCTAATTTCTGAGGAGCAAAGAAATGGTGGTGCATCTTCTTCAGGAGGAACTTCAAAAGAAGCTGTCTTCTACTCAAATGCTGGAAGAGGTAGAGGCAGAGGTAGAGGAGGCCGATTTGGAGGCCGTGGTAGAAATCAGAATATGCAGCAAACTCAAGAAAACCAGTCCTATGGAGGAGGACGTGGTAACTCTAGAGGCAGAGGGAGCCAAAGAGGTCGTGCTGGATGGCAAAGAGGCCAAAATGCAAACAGTAATATTGAATGCTACTACTGTGGTAAAATGGGTCATATGGCTAAAGACTGCTATAAAAAGCAGAATGACATCATGAATAGAAAACTGCAACAAGGGAATTATACATCTTCTAGTAGACAGGGTGATGATAGAAATGAGCATCTGTTTATGGTGCAGCACATGAACAATTCTGTGACAAGTGCAGAAGAAAGCAACGATGTATGGTATGTTGACTCAGGTGCATCAAACCACATGACAGGTCATGCAGAATGGATGGAGGATGCAAGGAAAATGGAAAAACAAGGATTTGTGGAGACTGGTGATGATACTGCACATCCTATTGTGCAGATTGGAAAAATTCATTTGTCTATGCAGGATGGAAAAACGAAATACCTGTCCGATGTATTTCATGTCCCGAATATCACCAAGAATCTGGTTTCTGTTGGTCAAATGGTTGAGCAGGGCTTGCAGGTCAGATTTAATCCTCATGGATGCTTTGTTGAGGATATGAAAAATAAAGGTCGCTTGATAGCAAAAGGAAAGAAGAAGGGCAGAATGTTTACATTGGATGCAGACATGCCTGAATTGAGTGTAGCAATGTTTGCACATGGGACTGGTGTAGTTGCAGATATTGATATCTGGCATAAACGCATTGGTCATGTTAATGTACAACAACTTAAATCAATGCAGGCCCAAAATATTATTGCAGGATTGCCCAAATTCAAGGTTGCAGAAATACACAAGGTATGTGAAGCCTGTCAGTTTGGAAAACAGGCAAGGAAACCATTTCCTAGACATGTTCAAGAGAGTAAGAAGCCATTGGAATTAATCCACTCTGATGTGTGGACTACTAAAGCTGCATCTCTTGGAGGCTGTCATTATTTTGTCACTTTTATTGATGACTATAGCAGAAAAGTTTGGTATAACCCTTCTACTCGTAAGTTTACAGTGAGAAGGGTTATTGATGAGGGTTATAGCATCTTTTACGAGTAGAAGGGTTAAGCTGAGTAGAAGGGTTATTGATGACTATAGCAAAAAGGGTATAGATGCTATAACCCTTCTACTCGTAAGTTTACAGTGAGAAGAGATGTTGTTTTTGATGAGATGAGTAGCTGGTATAAACCAGTAAATGTGATTGATGATGTAGATGCACAAAATGGTAATGCTGCACAGAATTCACAGCAGCAGTCACAAAATATTAGTGGATCTGGAGCGTCCTCTAGCAGTGGTTCACATTCTTCGCCATGGACAGGCAGATTGAGATCAGGAGAATCTTCTCAAAGTAACGCAGATAGTGGTATGCAGGTATCACGAAAAGGAAAAGAGAAGGTTGATCAGCCCATGTTTGATGTGAATGCAGGTCACTCTTATGTGGATGGTGAATCCAGTGGCTCAGAACAGAGCATTGATGATGAGTTGGGTATTCCTTCTATTGTTACACCTGGAGTAAGGAAGACCAGGATGTTTTGAGAGCACCTGGGAGTGAACCTACTTTGCGCAGGTCTACGAGAGCTAGGTATCTTGTGGATAGGCTGAAATATGATGGATTTATAGCCATTCACTATGCATATATGGTCAAAGTGATATAGGAACCAGAACCCACTTCTTTTGAGCAAGCCATGGGAAAAGAAAAATGGGAGAAAGCCATGGATGAAGAAATGGATGCCTTGGAAGCAAATGCTACATGGGAATTGGTACCTTTGCCTAAAGGTAAAAATGCAATTGGCTGTAAGTGGGTTTATAAGGTGAAGCACAATGCAGATGGTTCTGTGAACAGATACAAGGCAAGATTAGTAGTCAAGGGGTATGCACAAACATATGGCATTGACTATGAAGAAACATTCAGTCCGGTTACAAGGATGGCAACCGTAAGAGCAGTCATTGCTATGGCTGCATCAAAGGGATGGCCTTTACATCAGATGGATGTAAAGAATGCCTTCTTGCATGGTGATTTGCAAGAAGAGGTCTATATGGAGCAGCCACCAGGTTATGTGCATGCTGTTCATCCTGAGTTTGTTTGCAGGTTGAAGAAAGCCTTGTATGGCTTGAAGCAAGCACCTAGAGCATGGTTTGACAAGATAGGACAGTATCTTGTCACTATTGGCTTTCAGATTTCCAAGGCAGATTTCTCACTTTATGTGAGAAAAACAGAGAAAGGTATTATGCTACTTGTCATTTATGTTGATGATTTGATTATGACAGGTGACAGTGATGAAGATATCCTTCATGTGAAAATGCTATTGAAGCAGAAGTTTGAGATGAAGGATTTGGGAGAGCTACGTTATTTCTTGGGCATTGAGGTGATTAGATCACCAAGTGGGATACAGCTCTTGCAGAGGCAGTATGGATTGGACATGCTGTCCAAATATGGGATGACAGGCTGTAAGCCTATTTCAGTTCCTTTGGGGCAGAATGTGAAGCTGAGCGCAGATGCAGGTGAGCTTCTGGAAGACCCTACTATGTACAGACGCATAGTAGGAAGCTTGATTTATATGACTATTACCAGGCCAGATTTGAGCTATGTTGTTGGATTGGTAAGTCAGTTTATGCAGGCTCCAAGGAAACCGCATTTGGATGCGGCTAGACGCATACTCAGGTATGTGAAGTCCACATTGCAGTATGGACTATTTTATGAGACTGGGGTTCAGATACAGTTGCATGGATACACTGATGGTGATTGGGCTGGTAGCATTTCTGATAGACGATCTACCAGTGGATATGTGTTCTCTTTTGGGAGTGTTGCACTCACTTGGAGCAGCAAGAAACAACCTACAGTTGCCTTGTCCAGCACAGAGGCTGAGTACAGGGGTGCAGCAATGGCTGCATGTGAGGTAGCTTGGTTGGCAAGTAAGCTACTTTATGATATGCATCAGCCTACAGATGGGCCAGTTGTCATTTATTGTGACAACATGAGTAGTATACACTTGGCAAATAACCCAGTCTATCATGCTAGAACAAAGCACATTGAGGTGCATTATCACTATGTGCAGGAGAGGGTTTTACTAGGTCTTATTGATCTAGTTTATGTCAACACAGAGGATCAGGTAGCTGACATATTCACGAAGGCATTGGGCGCAGAGAAGCTGCGCAAGTTTAGAGACCTGCTTGGTGTGCAGGAATTGGGATTGAGCTCGAGGGGGAGTGTTGAGATATCGAGCTCCACTCGTGATACGCCAGGGTGACCGTTGTGTATTTATGTCACCGACTTGTCAGTTGCAGACGCGGTTGGTACACCGCCCATGAATAATAGCTACATGATAGCTATCCTTATCTACTCTAGTTCGTGGCTCAGTTAGTATGCCACCTTAGTTAGTTGAGTTTGGTTTGAGACCCATATATAGGGTACTTCTATTTCTTTGTACTTGAGTTCTTTTGGCTTACACAACTAAGAAGAGGAAAACTGTTTTCAGCCTCCACCCTTGTGTGTATTCCCCCATTGTGCAAGCAAGAAAGCTACAAGTGAGACTCCTTCCTTCTCTCCCACAATCTTGACATATACCACAAAGATCAAGAATATAGTGGATCAGCTTGCCACCATTGGATCTTCAGTGTCTGAGGATGATATGATTACAATGACATTGAATGGACTTGGCAAAGAGTATAAAGCTTTGATATGTCTATTTTTGTGAGAGCTAAATCCCCTGATTAGGATGATTTGATTGCTTTGCTGTTGCATGAGGAAGTTAAGCTTGGGCTGAATACAAGTTCTAGTACGTCTCAAACCAGAGATAGTGTTCTTTACACTAGCTAGCGTGGTAGAGGCGGTAGAGGCCGTGGCTCTTTTTGAGGTCGAGGAGACACTCAAAACACTTATAGTAGACAATATCAACAAAATGCCTAGCATGGCAAAAATACATAGGACTAGTGTCAATCTACTGGCTTTAGAGGCAAGGGAAGATAACCCCATAGTAGAGATGGTGGATCCGGTTCATGCCATTCAAATGATCAATCAAATAGAGACAAGAACTTTCATTATTGCAGTAGCTATGGGAATATAGCCAAATATTTTCATAAGAAGCAGGCCTACATGAAAGCCAAGGGTAGATAGGATAGAAATTATACTTCACCTAGCGGAGTTCCTGATGATCAGGGTGACAAGTTGTTTGCTATGCAGCATGTGCCTAAGAATGCATCTAGGCAGAATAGAGATGAGACATGGTACATTGATTTAGGGGCTTCAAATCATATGACACCCCATGGAGAATGGTTTGATGATATGGTCACAGGTTCACATGGTTATGTGTGTATTGGGGATGACACCCAACATGACATTCAGCACACAGAAGTTATTCTGTTGTTGATGCCTGATGGCAAGAAAAAGAGCATCTTGATTTCATCACCCTCTTGCATACAGATCTACTGATACCTTGACCTCAAGCCAATCTTTGTAAAGAATCTAGTCCCCTTGAGCTCATGAAGAAAATCATCAATTCCTAATATAGGATACCTATTCTTCATTGTGATCATGTTAATATCCATGCTCGAGGAAGTTACTATATGTATATCCTCCACATCGTGTGCATTCAAGGCCTATTTATTTATATCCTTATCTGTGAATTTTCCATGAATAAAATCTAACCCTTTTCTATTCAATCTCTAAATGACCCATTTATATTATATCCTTTTGTATGTAAGAAAATGTATAAAAATAGTATTTTAAAAATACCTTATTTTGAACCCACTTGATACACACATATATTCATGAGTAACTTCCCCGAGGATCCATGTAATCAATACACATCTTGAAAGATCCATCTTTCTTTTTAACTAACAAGACCGGAGATGCATAGGGTAAAGAACTAGGTTCAATGAATCCCATTTCAAGAAGCTCGTTGTTTTTCTTGGCTACTTCTTAATGCTCACACTTGGACAATCTGTAGGGTGGCTTATTAATTGGCTTTGAGTCGGGCTCCAAATTAATGGAGTGATCTACTATTCTCTTAGGAGGAAATGAAGTAGGCACCTCAAACAAATCCTTATACTCCTCAAGAAGAGCTTTCAAGGCTAGATGACTTGTTGAATTTGTGGACTGATCTTCAACCTATGTATTCAAGTGCAAAACGAAAATCTATGAGGGCATCTTGTACTCCTTTTTGAGTTGTTGAATGGTGATAAGCTAAAAATCTAATTTACTAGGAATTACCTGTAAATGGATGAGCTATCCATCAAAGATAAACTTGTTGAGATATTTGCAATCACACCTAGTATAGCCTCTTTGTATGAGGTAGTTTGGGCTTAGGACATGCAGGCTGCAGTAATCCCATATGCACAGAGAGGGAAGATTGCTACCCATCCAACAACTATAAAGCATTGTACTTGACTACCACTTTTCATATAGAATGAATACAATGTCATGATGCTTTGTACTTTAAGTTAAGTGTCTTGTCATTGTCAGTCATACACAAGATTGTGTTTATGATCCCAAGTCTCAATATTGGAACCTAATTCACTTGTGTAACAAATAGTGTCTTTCTCTCTATCATCATGAGTTTATTATTCTTCTTCCATCCACCATAGCTCACTGCCATGTCCTAGATCCCGCTCATTTTGACAAAAATCCATATATAACTATGAGAAATCCATGGTGACTTTGCTTAATGTCATCGACTAATCACAACCTAGTTTAATATCTATGGGCTGCATTTCCAAGGTTATCAGATTTACTTTTGCTTCATAATTTTCAGCCAGCTGTAAGGAAACTTATAGGCATATTTGAATGCTTATTATTTCTTCATCATTGGCCATTTGAACTCTTATGGGTTGTTGTAAGTCAGTGGGAAGACAATTCAGGTTTAATGGACTTATTCACATAACTATGTGTACTGCCACTATCTATTAGGATGAACAAATCCATCCCATGAATGTTATCCTTCATACAAAGTGTATTAGGGATTTTAAACTTGTGCAAGCATCCATGGAAATGAAACTAGTGGCAGCAAGTTGCTCATCATAGATCCCTCCTAGGTCAAAAGGAACACTCCCACCTCAATCAAAAGGAAAAGAGTGGGCCCGATCATAAAAATGTTCTTCCCCAACTTTATTCTCAATATCATCATTTTCACTAGTAGGAACAATTGCATTGGCCTCATCAATGTCATCTTTCAAATCCTCAAAGACTAACATACTATGAATGTTTTCTTTTGCATTTTTGTATATACAATTAGTGGCATGATTAGCTGTATACTTTTCCCCACATGTGAAGCATAAGCCTTTTTCATTTCTTTCTTTATAGAGGTCCATATGAATAGACTTTGGACTCATATTGGCTAAAATAGATTTAGATTCAATCTCCCCTTGTTTTAAATCTACTCTTGGATTGTTTGCTTCCCTGAAATTGCTTTGAGGTCTTGAAGCATTGAATGATGGATAAGTCGGCACTCTTAAGTTGTCCTTGGTGTCCATAACTAGGCTAAAATGGGGACTGCATTATATATTTCCTTCCATAGCGCTTCGCAAGCTCAATAGCATTGAGAAGAGTGGTATGGTTTTGCGCCATAGCATTAGCTAATAAGGATGGCTCTAAACCATACATGTACTTGTGGAGTTTAGCTTCATTGCCAATGCTCTCTACATACATAGTAAGATTAAGGAATTGGTTGGTATACTCTTGTACACTTAGGCTTTTTGCTCTAATCCATACCATCACCATACCAATTTCTCTTTTCCAAGAGGAGAGACAAAGACCTTAGCCATAAGTGTCTTGAATGCATCCCAATTCTCTACAAGTATGTTCTCCTTCTTAATGTATCTCCACCAAATATGTGCAAATCCCTCCAAATACAAGGAAGCAAAATGAATCTTCATATCATCAGTTCTAGGGAATATATCAAAGTAAGATTCCAATTTGGAAATCCATTCCTCTAGATCAAATGGTGAAGATGATTGACCATTGTTCTTTGCTAAAATGATCTTATCTTTTAATATCTTTCATGAAAGGGCTGTTGTCCCAAAATAGACTTGCCATAAGTCTTAGGTATGGAACTCCCAAAATAATATGGGGCTGAGAACCAGTATGAAACCTTCCCATTGGTAGAGAACCTCTAGGAAGTTGGGTATTCAACCCAAAAGCTCTGGAATTAGCACCATTTAAATGGCCCGAATAGTCACTTCTAGGGAATATATCAAAGTAAGATTCTAATTTGGAAATCCATTCCTCTAGATCGGATGATGAAGATGAATGACCATTTTACTTTGCCAAAATGATATTATCTTACAGCTCTCTTTCATGAAAGGGTTGTTGTCCCAAAATAGATTGGTCATGATTATTAGTTATGGAACCCCCAAAATAAAATGGAACTCTCCCAATAGGTGGCTGAGAACAAGTACGAAACCTTTTGTTTGTAGAGAACCTCTAGGAAGTTGGGTATTTAGCCCAAAAACTTGGGAATTAGCACCATTCAAACTGCACAAATAGTCATCATGCCTTTGTGAAGTCTTACCTACTTCATATTGGCTATTTGGAATACCCCTTTGTCCAATGATACCATGAACTTGACCATTTTAGTTAGGTGGCTAAAGTGGGACTAAGGGTTCGCTGTTTGAATGAGCTTTCTCCTTAGCTTCTCTGGTTCCCATTTTCATTCGCATCCATTGGGGGAATTGAACCATTATTTGAGTATTAGATTCTACTAACCTGTCAATGTAAGCCTTTATTTTGATAATGGAATCAATCAATTTTGCAATGGAAGACTTTGTTTTGACTAGTAGACAATACTATCTGCCCCGCTCTTGATAATAGCTCCATATGACGTTGGGCATGCCTATTCTCATGTTCACACATGGTATTATTGAGTGCACTAATTTCCCCATGCACTTAAGGCTCTTCAAGGCCCTCTTGAGGTTTATTATCCAACATGGAATCTGTGATTTGTTATGCATACTCATCCTGGGCCTTATTCTTGCATTTACATTGTGCCATAGTAGTGCAATCTTGTAGTATCCCCTGTCACAAAATTGGATATAACTTGATCTAGGAAAATCTTATTCACAAATTTTTTAATTCAAAACAAAGACAAGGATTCCCTCTTTAAGATGAGCTATAGCATGTCATAATAGGTTTAGGACAAAAAAAATCTACAATTCAATCTCTCTGAGTCTGAATTGTCCCGGCCTGCACCTTCTTTCAACCTGTACATATCCTATTTTCACCTGTAAGAGTAAAAATGGTGGTCCCCCAAATGGCTACCAAACCTTGTAGGAGGTTGAATAGGATCTGTGTGGCACCCTATAGTACTCGCACCTATATTTCACTAATGAAATTGGTTCCTATAAAGAGCTATATATACCCTGTAGTGTCTTATAAATTCCTTATTTTGCTTTTGAAGGTAGTTGAGTCTTGAAAAGTGCTTCAATCTTCAATTATCCACTCACTATACCTATGTGAGGGATAAAATAGCAGGATGGACTCCCTACACGTGCTCTTGATCATCGAGAGGTGGGCAAAGTTCCCCCCGCGTCAGTTGGCTACAACCCTTTGGGATCTTTAATAGTGAGAGACGGTCATCTCTCTTTTGTCTCACTATCTCCCCTGGCATCAACCTTTTTCCCCAGTGGGAATATCAACATGGCAATAGTATACTACTCTAATCAATCAGCATGAGATGATTACTAGAATATCCATCCAGTCCTTTTCATGAAATGCGATAGGATGGAAATTTTGACAAAATGGATGGAAAGAGGGTCTTACCAATGCAATTCAAGGACTCACTGATTTCTTGTACTTACCCTTTATAATATTTTAATCTTTGGTAAAGGAAATCAGCTAATCAAGTCAAGGTTATATATCAAAACATTGTAAATAATATACATGTTAGAACAAGATTGAAATGAATCCTCAAACTCAATGTAATAAGATCTAATTAATAGAAAGAGCACTAATCTCTAATCTATTGATCAATTCAGAGAATTAATTGACCAATAATCTCTCATCAACAAGTGGAAAAGCTAAAGCAAGTGGATTATTGAGAAATTTTAGAGATTAAGCAAATGGAATACCTTGATTAAGCTTGAAGAGGATGATTGATGTTAGCTTCAATCCAAATAATAGAAAAGTCCTCCATAATCCACCATGAATCCATCATAAAGCTTGAAAGATCCATAAGATCAGACCATATACGCTCCAATATGGTTGAATCCATGAAGAATCAATACCTCGGGCTTGCTTGAACATTTCAATATCAAATATTCAAGCCTCTCGAAGAAAAGACCCTTCAATATGAGCTTCAAGGTCCTTAATAGGCTGAAATCATTGCAATGTCTTCAATCTTGGAGTCCATTTAACTTCAAAATGATGGTAAAGAATCTGTGGAGGTCCAGAAGGCCCCAAGATTGAAGAAATTTAAGCTCCTAGGTCTGTGGCAATGGCTGCCCTGTTGTGTTTTAGGGTTTTTAGCAAAGGGAAGGAATACAAGGGTTCAAATCTTGTTGGAACTTGCTGGAGATGTTCCCAAGTGAGTGTACTAGGATTTTTCAACCAACCTTGAAGAGATTAGAAGCAAGAGAAGTGTGAAGTAAGAGCAAAAAGATTAGCACATTTTTTGGCACAATTTTCGGGTTGCTACTTAGTCTAATCTCTGCATCAAGTGCCTAACATAGGTGCTCTATTTGATGTACAGGAGATAAAGAATATTTGCCCCATGGTTTGACTGGAAAAAAATGTCACTGGAGAGAAATTTTGATGGAATTCTTGGCAACCACCATTGAATCTTCCATCAAAATCCTAGGAGAGAGAGAGAGAGAGAGAGAGAGAAACTCCACTTGAAAAGGAACCAAAGTTTATTTCCATTCTAAGCCTGGTTAACTTCCAATTGACCAAGTTATCTCAGTATTGCATGAAAATTTGATGATGACTTGCTATTTTAGCCTTCCACCACCATATATGTCCTTAAAGATCTCCAGATATAATCTTCATCTAACTGGGGATGTCTTGCAAGCCACTATACTCACTCTCCATGTCTAGTACATGTAGTACTTGTCTAAATTTGGTTTTTATGGTGAAAAATTAGAATGAAATAGAAGAAAAAAATGGATCGAAGACCAATGCTCTGATACCACTTGTCGAGAAATGAATTAAAGAGAGAAAGAGTAGAGAGAAGACTGCAGAAGAGAGAGATGGAGTGCAAAAGTGAGAGAAAGAGAGTGATGAGGAGAGAGAAATACTAGAATAGGAGAGAGAAAGACAAAAAGAAGTAAGAATCCATTGAAGTTGAGAGCAAGGTAATGAGGAGAAGGACAGTAATGTATTAATGTGTCCAAAAATATGAGAAAAATTACATGTCCCCTCCTTTTATACCTATGTCAGTGTGACATGGTATTACTATTATTTTCACACTAAACCACTATTCTTCCAAGCTTCTTACACTCATTTTACACCATTTAGATGTTTTATGCTTCATTGTTACACACTTGCATATTACTATATTAGTATATGCATACTTATTACTTAACAAATGCATTGGTCAATTTAATAATCTATAATAGATAACTTTTGTCATCGGAAACCCTTGTAGTAGGCTAAATATAAACATTTTATGAGCTATAAAACCTTACAAGTGCATCTATATCAACTTGCTTACGTATGCATCAAATGACTCACATCTAAGATTGCATTTATCTTGCATAAAGCAAGCATGTTGAGGGCTGAAATGATGAACGGGTTGCCTCTTACCCATCCAACCTCCAATCCTCACTAAGAGAACTAAAGAGGGGCACCACCTAGCCAAAGGGAGGATGGGCTAGGACATCCCTTTTCTCAAAGAGAATCAAAAGAACCAAGACACAAATTTACAAGAGAGACTATATGTACTAGACACCCTATTAGAATATTAGAGAGAGAGATGAGAGGGGAGGGAGACAAGAGAAGAGGAGGTAAAGGAAGCTTTCCATTATGTATTTATGGAATGAGAAGATGAGAAGAGAGGGAGACAAGAGGAGAAGAGGTAGATGAAGCTTGCCATTATTCTACATAATAAAAGAACTTACTCATAGCTTACCTCAAAGAGATGGACTAGCATGAGGGTATTTTAGTGTGCACTCATGTGCTTGTCATTGTCATTTTTTTTCTCTCCATTCTCCATGGGCTCTTTATATTGCCTCCATGAGAGATTAGATTAAGCTAATCTTCTTGATTAACATAATCCTAGATGATGTATGGCATCTTTGAAAATATAGAGAATAATGGATGGGACAAGTCTCCACCTTGGTCATCATGCAAGAAGCCAAGGGTGGTGGTAGACAAAATAGAGAAATGGAGCTAGATTACAAGAGGTGGGTGCCCAAAGCACATTATTATAATATATTTACAATGAGGATAGAGTGGAAAGTTGGTGTGGTGAAAGAGAGAAGAAAATTGCATGTGGCCAGCAGTTTGCGCCTTCGTAACTTCAAATCCGTGAAGAATTTGAAAAATGTTTCTTCTATAACTTTGTAGACCAGGTCGAAACCGATCAGGCAACGCAGGAATTTTCTTGAAATTAACTTTTTCTTGGGAGTTATTGAGATTATAAAAAACCGCTTCCAAAAGCTGCTTTGACTTTAGTCCCCCATATATATATAAATACATATAAGCATGTGACAGAAGGGGTCCATGCTTGTAAGCTTTTGTGTAAGATCCAAATGACACCATGATGTGGATATTGACTTGTGTGCTTGGGTGAGATGTCCTCTAATGATGGTGATAGATTCCAAATCTTATTGATGCAGGCGGAACCCATGTGTAGTTGGAGGCTAGTCCTTTGAAAAATCTATGCACTCACTCAACTCCTAGGTGTAATCCATTTCCATCTTCACTAAGATAACCATCCCTTTTACGCTTTACATTGACATGCCTCCTAAGAACTTATTCTCCCAATTTACTAGAGTTATCATAATCAAGAAGTAATGTAGCATACCTAGTGCTCGAAGAGTAAACCCAAAGTGATATGGTAAGCTCTTGATAGGGGTTTTGGCCAAATTTTGTGGTAGTAATCCGGGTTGTAAAAAACCTGGATCATTAGCCCTCCCCTTAGGCTAGAGGCAATCATGCCTCTAGCTTGCTAATGATGGTCCAATAGAGCAAGGAGGACTGCACCCCCTCATTTGTGGCTCTTCATTGAATGACTGCTCCAAAGTATTCATATTTCTTTGAAAATAAGGCTTCAGTCTCACCATCCATTTACCCTTGTCTTGTGAACCTTCCCATCCATGTCACCTAGCTTATAGCTACCATTTGGATATCTCCTTATGACCATGAATGGCCCTTCCTACTTGAACACAAGTTTAGCATCCTTTCTGTTATCAAAGTGGTTATCATAGCGTAGCACAAGTGATCCTTCCCTTATGTGTTTGCTAGCCAGCTTCTTATTAAATGTCTTCCTCCTCTCTTCAGCCTGCATGGAGTAATGTTGGACTGCTACTTCTCTGTCTAACTCAAGCCTCTCTAGATCCAAGATCCTTTCCTCTAACTTCTTATCTTGATTCTTCTCTCGACTGGCTACTAAAACATGCAAATTGGCCAATTCCACCTCTATAGGAAGCAAAACCTCTTGGCCACCATAGACGAGGTGAAATGGAGTATAGCCAAGTGAGGTTTTGAATGAAGTCCTGTAGGCCCAAAGAGCTGCACTCAATTTTTTTTCCCAGTTCTTGGGGTGCATGTGTACTTGCTTGGTAATTATCTTACAAATCAGCCCATTCACTTTTTCGACCAAACCATTACACTGTGGGTAGTAGGGAGTAGAATGCCTATGCTTGATTTTTAGCCTTTCCATTAGCTCCCCTACTAGGTTGGCCCTAGAATTAGGACCCCGATCAGAGATAATTTCCAAAGGCGTGCCAAACCTGCAACAAATATTTTCAAAACTAATGCAGCTCCATCGACTAGACAAGAATAATGGGTGTACCCAGAGCTCCTTTCTCTCAAAAAGCTCTTTATGGACATGAATTATACCATTGTCTCCTTCTGTTATTTGCATATTCTTATGAGAAACTTCTTAGTTGTGAGAAGCCCTTGAACTCGAACAGATTCATGTGCATGTATTCTATAGGTACATATTCCGACCTCAATTCCAAGCTAGCATTGTTGAGTTCTGTAGGGCCACCTACGCTGATCCCGCTTATGGCTACGACCGGTCCCCATGGTGGAAGTCAAGGGGCATTGATCGATTGGCCAATAATTCCGACTTGCAGTTTCAGTTGACCAGGTCTTGCTGTCGCAACCAAAGGGCTCCTTCCCGGCTTGTAGTCCTTCTGGATTGTGAAGGCAAGGCAAGAAGCAGGCCACTCAAAGTGATAGCTAACTGCTGACGAGTTGGATGAACTCCCCACCACCATGGGTCTTGTAGGCCTCCCTATGATAAGTTGACATTGAGTGCTCAACAGTCTTCAGATGACCATTTCAATATCCGCAGATGACAAGTGCTACTCCATATTATACGACTTTCGTGCACTTTGATTTCTACTCCTTTAAGCTAATGCAGAACAAAGGCAACCCTATGTGAGTCATAAATGTCTGTAGCTTCCCATGATAAGGAACAAAATTTCCCTACCCTTCTTTTGTCATCGTGCCATGCTGGAATCGTCATCCTCTCCTTTCCATTTGAGGTGGCCAAATAGGATATTGAAACGGTTTTTCATCTTCGTCTTTCATCCTCCTCTTTTGTTGTCGTCGACTTCGCTCTTCTCTTGTCACCCTTGTTGTCTCTCCCTTTGATGTCCTTCTATCACAGCAGGAGTCACTGATGCTTCGATGCAATCTTTTGCTCATCCCCATCCTCGTCCTTCTTCACCTCCATCATTCCCTCCTTCAGTTAGTCGTTGATTCCTCACCATCTGTGTCGTTGTTATTGTCCCCCCTTCATCCTGTTGCATTCTTTCATATTTATAAAGCTTAAGAAAAACCTTAAAACTAGAATATCAATCTGCTTATTTTGATAAGCAGTCAACAAAAAAAAAATTCAAAGAAAACATTCTTAAAAATATTGTCCTCCTTTTGTTTGAGCATAGAAAAACATTCTCCAATTGACATTAGAGTTTATGTCAACGTGCCACCATACATTTGCCAATTTTAGCAATACCAGCATCCTCTTTTTCTCTGAATTGAAGGGTTCAATCTTTTGTATTTCACATCGAGATCTTATTTCTTCCCATTGCCTATAAATTTGGCACAACATACTTTCACAAGGGTCATATGATTTTTATCACTACAAATGCATGTTGTTGAGCCCATGGGCCTGCAAGCTGCTAGATTCCAAACAAGAGCTTTGTCATTCATTATCTACAAACTACATTGTCACCCCTTCCAATAAGTATGTCAATTTTTGTAGGACACATCATACAAATCATAAGCTCTCCTTTAGCAATACCTTCAGATCAACTAGAATGTATGGGATTTACATTCCAAGAACCACTAGGGCCATAGTGACCCATCATAGAGCCACCTGATGAATAAGTAGAATGATATAGGGGGCCACTAGAAAGTGAGGCATACTGAGTGTTCATTGGAGGCCTATGCGCCCTATTATGAGGATTGTCTTAGAACATTGATGAAATATCATACAATGTTTTTCTTACAAGGGAAGGAGTCCCACACAATTGCATTAGATCATTGATGGATAAGGCACACCGAGAAAGATTTTCTTTTGGCATCACACAATTCTGAGATGCAATAACCTTCCTTATTCAATCAATAACCCGACCTCCTCTACCAATAAGTCATCTGATTTGGCTGTTTAGCACTTATATTGTGAGAGTGGTCAGTATCTTAACACAATTTGAGAGAAAAATAAAGCTCTTATTGAATTAGCTGTTCCAATCTGATAAACAACTCAATGTTTTCCACAACCTCTTTTCACGTTTTTCAAAATCAATGATTCCAAGCACATCGTTTTATTGACAATTATATTGAAACAAAGTATGTTCCCATTAATGAAGCTAGTCAAAGTATCTTACAAGCTCTTTGAGTACCAAGAGTTCAGCCTCTCCAAAGCTCTAATACACAAGCAAAGTCCAAAACCAAGATGGTCTTTTCCTTGGATCCTTGAGCCTTCAAAAGAGTTACCTTTTTTTCCATGCAATGTGCCCTATCGAGAATATGTTTTGAAAAAGAACTTCGTGCCCAATCACTCGTGCGGTTTGCAAATTAGAATCCATGCTATGCAATCAATTGAGTGATGCTCTACACAAAAAAATTTGAATGCATTGAAAATTTTGTGTGTAGCCTAACTACATGTGCTCATGTGTCATGTAAATGCAAACACAAAAGAAATACAAAACAAATGACAAAAAAATTCATAATGATGCTGACTGCTGAAGAGTTCAAAATCTTGGTAGAAGACTCCACCCTTATGTTTGGAGTGGTAGACGTGCATCGTCACGGCATATGCCCCCTCCAAACCTGCACATCCTTTGGCATGTGCCAACTTGTTTACCACTTACATTATTATTCCCACCAGGATCATATGGATAATCATCTGGTTAATATGACAAATAGGTAAGTTGACATAGGTTATCACAACATCCTCTTGGAACATATGGACAAATCAAGGTAGGTATATCTTCATAGATCATCTCTACATCTAGTGGCTTGTTGTAGATCATCATAGCATCCATCATCTTTGGTTGATCATCAAACCATCTCCTAACTCTAATCTTCTCCATATCCACCTTCATAAATGGTGTAAAATTTGGAAAATTATCAACACTATCCAAAGGTCATTTAACCTTATTGTTTCGCAATTGTCTTATATTTTCATTGTACTCTGGCTTCTTTGCTACAACCTACAATTTTCACCCCTTGATGAAAATACCTAGATAAACATAAAATTTGTTGTGTATAAACAACAACACCCAAATCTTTTTGTTGAAATATGTCAACAAACAATACTTTTTTCTAGGAATCCTCAGCACCCAAATTCTTTTGAAGCATAAAACCAACAATTTCGTAATTCATTGTCAGAGAATTGACCTGTAAGACGTATGACATCTCTTGATTTTCAGTTTTCAACAATGCTAGAAGATTCTCAATAGTATCCAAGCACAATAGCCCATCATCAATAATCTTTTCATTAGAATTATTGTCCGCAATCTTCTTCAAGTCAATGTCAGGAAGCAGCTTAAATGTATGTTGTCTTTCTGTCTTCGAATCTTTGGTTTTCAAGGCTTTCTAATATTCACGTACTTACATCTTCTGAACTTCATCCATACTCTACCTGGTTCTGAATAAGAAGGCTGGGAAACTCAATCTTCTCTTTTTTTCTTCTCCTAAACAGGCACTTTGACTCCTTGAGAGTTCACCAATTTGAAAAAATTTGCAAGGGTAGATGAAATTGGGAATGATACTAGAGTTGGCTGCTGTAGTCTTCTAATTATCTTGTTTTGAAGGTCTTTTAGGTTCTTTAATATCTCCTCCATCATATCATTGAGAGTCGGTATTTCAGATGGTCTGTCAACCGTAACAAGAATAGGCATAGGCATGGACATAGAAGTAGGCATAGACACAGGATGAGAAATAGAAGAAGTAGTGGACAGTGCAACATGAGAAGTAGGAAAAGTCGAGGTAGGAGAAGCCATCACTAGAGTTGTTTGCATACTGTCCTGCAAGAGCGAGCCTTCCATCTCCGCCTCTTCGTCAATGTGGAAACCACATCAATAGCCTCTTGCCAATCAGTCTTCAATCCCATAGGCTGTGTATGGTCTTCCAGAATCTCTCCCTACTCATTGTGAAGTGTAGGATCAGTCACTTACAATAATAACTCCACATTGTCTGAGTTTAGGGCTCTTTGCTGAAGTGCATCCAATTGGTTATAACATTCTTCAAAATTGCGCAATAACTCGGATGTTAGGATGATAGACCCATTCTCTAAGTGTCTTTCACGTAGCAATACCGTAATCCTCCAGGAAAATATTTATCTTTGAGCCCCTTCTTGAAGACATTCCAGTTTGAATCTTGCATAAATAAATTAGTCACTCTGACCGGCAAAGCAAGCATGACAAGCCATAGGAAATAGTTGCTCAGTTGGTAGGAAGTCCAAAGAAGCGCATTTGGCTTTCAAAAGATTTAAGATAGGCTGAAACATTGTGGCCATCAAATAATTTATGCTCACTTACCACAGCCTCAATCACTTTTGTTGCACCATGCGTATGCACTTGTTCTTGATGCAACATTCATTGTTGATCCAATTGTTGTTGATGTAGCTATTGTTGCTGCATAAATAAGTGCATCTGCTAATTCTGCATCATAATAGCCGAAGAAAGAGTTTGCAATAAATTCTTCATCTCATCAGTCAAAAAAGAAGAAGCACTCGATAATGAGGTGGGTGGAGTATTCGAAAAGTCTCCCATCTCGATGATCAGAAGTGACGCTTTCATGTCGGGTTCAGCAGGTGTTGCTCAGAATTTGCACAGGGGGATTCTTGAAAATCGCTCACCCCAAGGACACTTTGCGAGATGGAAGCAAAGGATGATGAAGAGCACTCAACTCAAGGTAAATACACAAAGAAAAATAATCCATGGGTTTCTTATTCGATCGATTACATATATTGACAAAGAATTCACAAGTACTCATACATAGATTTCTTGATTTGAAGCATGCAAAGGATAGCCTAGAAGAAGTTTAATAATTCCAATCACAAGAAATCTTCAAAGTTTGGACACAAGAGACCATCATGAAAAGAGAAGCAAATTGGAAGTGTATTTGTTATTGTTGATATGCTACTTTGAAGTAATAAGATTCCATCACCCAAACCATTAAAGGTTTGAATATTGTGATAGGTTTATCACCTCATTTCATTATCCAAGGCTAGACATAATACTCATCATCAACTGCAGAGCTCCTTTCTCTCGAAAAGGTCCTTATACACATGAATTACACCATTATCTCCTGCTGCAATTTGTCATATTCTTTTAACGAGCCGATTGGTTGCGAGAAGCCCTTCAACTCGAACAAATCCACGTGCATGTATTCTGCTGGTACTTATTTCGACCTCAGTTCCAAGACAATATCATTGTCTTCTATAGGCCCATCTGCACTGATCTCGCTTATGGCTATGGCCAATCCCCATGGTGGATGTCAAGCGGCGGTGATTGATTGGCCAATAATTCCGACTTGCAATTCCAGTTGACCAAGTCTTGCTATCACAGTCAAAGCACTCCTTCCTGACTTGTAGTCCTTTTGGATTGCAAAGGCAAGGTGAGAAGCACGCCCCTCAAAGTGATAGCTAGCTGCTGACGTTTTGGATTTACTCCCCACCACCTGAGATCACGTAGGCCTCCCTATGATAAGTTGACGTCGAGTACTCAAAAATCTTCAGATGACCACTTCAATATCCGTAGATGACAAGTGCTACTCCATATTATATGACTTTTGTGCGCTTCAATTTCTCCTCCTTTAAGCTGCTGTAGAACAGAAGCGACCTTATACAAGTCATAAATATCTGCAACTTCCTATGAGAAGGAATGAAATTTCCCTCCCCTTCTTTTGAAGTTGTGCCATGCTAGAATCGTGGACCTCTCCTTTCCATTCAATTGCTTCGTTGCACCATGCGTATGCTCTTGTTCTTGATGCAGCATTCGTTGTTGATCCAATTGTTGTTTATGTAGCTATTGTTGTTGTTGCATACATAACTGCATCTATTGATTATGCGTCATAATAGCCAAAGAAAGAGTTTGCAATAAAGTCTTCATCTCATTGGTCAAAAAAGAAGAAACACTCGATGATGAGGTGGGTGGAGTATTCGAAGCTTCTCGCATCTCGACGATCAGAAGTGACGCTTTCATGTCACGTTAACCACGTGTCGCTTGGAATTCGCACGGAGGGTTCTTCAAAGTTCCTCACCGTCGCAAGGTCGCTTTGCGACACTACAAGGAATTGGACAATTAGCGACGGCGGATATCGGCGTCGCTATTGGCGTCGCTATGGGCGTCGCTATTGGCATCGCTATTTGCGTCGATGCAAATAGCGACGCCCATAGTGACGCCATTTGCGACGCAAATAGCGACGCCAATAGCGACACCCATAGCGACGCCGCAGGAAAAAAAACGCGGCCGAAACCCGAGCGCCGTTTGCGTCGCAAATGCGACGCAAATAGCGACGCCGCAGGAAAAAAAACGCGGCCGAAACTCGAGCGCCGTTTGCATCGCAAATGCGACGCAAATAGCGACGCCCATAGCGACGCCGCAGGAAAAAAAACGCGGCTGAAACCCGAGCGCCGTTTTGATTTCTTTTGTTTCGTCTTTTGAGAGCGAGAGCGAGGGAGAGAGCGAAGTCTTTGTGAGAGAAGAAGAGGAAGAGACTTGCTTCCGCCACGGCCGCCGCCGCCGCCACCGCCATTGTTCGCGAAGGAGAGGAGGAGCCCTCGTTGCAAAGAGAAGCCGCCCACGCTCGCCATATCTCATTGGTGAGTCTCCCTCTCTCTTTCTTTTGCTTGTTGAAGGTTTAAATCGTTCTCTTTTGCTTGTTTAGGAGAGGAAATGAAAGAGAAGGAGAGGGAGAGGGAGAGAGAGGGAGAGAAAGAGAGGGAGAGAAAGAGAGGGAGAGGGAGAGGGAGAGGGAGAGAAAGAGAGGGAGAGTGCATTCTCTCTCTCTCTCTCTCCCTTTTGCTTGTTTAATGTTTAAATTACTTTCTTTTTTGCTTGTTTAGGAGAGGAAACGAGAGAGTAAGAGAGAAAGAGAGGGAGAGGGAGAGGGAGAGGGAAAGAAAGAGAAAGAGAAAGAGAAAGAGAAATAGAGGGAGAGGGAGAGGGAGGGGGAGGAAATAAGAGAGGGAGAGAAAGAGAAAGAGAGGGAGAAGGAGGGAGAGTGCATTCTCTCTCTCCCTCTCCCTTTTGCTTGTTTAATGTTTGAATCACTTTATTTTTTGCTTGTTTAGGAGAGGAAATGAGAGAGAAAGAGAGGGAGAGGGAGAGGGAGGGGAAGGAAATGAGAGAGGGATAGAAAGAGAAAGAGAGGGAGAGTGCATTGTATCTCTCCCTCTCCCTTTTGCTTGGAGGATGTTTAAATCACTTTATTTTTTGCTTGCTTAGGAAATGAGAGAGAAAGAGAGATAGAGAGGGAGAGGGAGAAAAAGAGAAAGAGAGGGAGAGGGAGAGGGAGAGGGAGGGGAAGGAAATGAGAGAGGGAGAGAAAGAGAATGAGAGGGAGAGGGAGAGGGTGAGAGAAAGAGAGAAAGAGAGGGAGAGGGAGAGAGAGGGAGAGAAAGAGAGGGAGAGGGAGGGGAAGGAAATTTAAGATAATAGACTTATTGATAATGGTATGCAATGTGCTTTGCCATGGGCCACGTACTTCATCAAAATGAACCCAAAAGTATTGTTATAGAAGAAGAAACCCTTAAATTGAGTATAGGATAATTTCTCTCAGGTCTTATGACTATGAGTAGAATTGATTGAAATAAATTTTATTACTATAGTTATAAAATTTCATAGATGGCGCGCATTAATTTTAAAATGGATTACTTATACTCAAAGCCGAGATATAACAAATAATTATCTACCGGGACAAACAAATCGTTGAGCATGATACAAGGCCAAGATATAACATCGGAAAATCTCTCAACTACTATATACAATGCAAGATTTATGGTCAACTTGCAACTTGACGTACATCTCCATAAAGCTATCCATTTAAGCCTCGTTTGCTATAATGTAGATAAGATGGCAAATGAAGAAGGTCTTATTGTTCAAGACCGCGAGACGTATCTTAATCAGCGTGTCCCATGTCCTTGCTCTCAATGCAAGTTGGCAATTAGACGAAAACGCCGATTGTCTATAGAACATGTACGACGATTTGGCGAGTTTCAATCTGAGATCATTGATCAGGCGATTGCGGATTTTTAGCAAACGGTAATTTGAAGTTAGCATTTTTCATGCATTGTACTCTGAAGCTAATTGAAAACCATACACAATAAGATTGGGTCTTGTTGGCAAATTTTGTATCCAGGGGGTGATGTCTCGACCCAAGGGGGAGTGCACCCTTTGCGGCCAATTAGAAGAGTTCGTGGACGTGCGATGGATGGATTGCAGGAGCCAATCGACCACTCGCAAGGCCCATCTATACCGTCCATGCCAGAGGAGATAGACAACCTTCCCGACCTGCCTACAATCTTGGAGCCTGAGATGGAGACAATGATCGATACATTGATTCCCATGGATGTTGAGACATCTGACCCGCTTAGAGAGGAAGCATCCATACCATTATATGATGGGTGCCGAGTATCTCAGTTGAAGACATTGCTTGCACTCTTGAGTGTGCAAGCAAAATACGGTTGGAGCGATACGAGTGTGATTGAGTTATTCAGGTACCTTGCACACACGCTTCATTGATTTTTTTTTTAACAGTATTATTGCAAACATTTATGTTTTTTCAAGATGTTTTATGATTTTTTTCAGGTTATTGAAATATCATATATTGCCACCTGCAAATACCATGCCTGAGTCTCGTGATGATGCACGACATGTTTTACGGAAGCTTGGCATGGACTACAATAACATCCATGCATGTATCAACGACTGCATATTGTTTCGAGATGAATACGAGACTATGGAGACATGTCCAAAGTGTGGTGCTCACAGGTATCGACAGGACTTGCAAGGGCAAACCATCCCTCAAAAAGTTCTCAGACACTTTCTGCTCATCCCCCGCATAAACCACATGTTTCGCACGTCTGCCATGGCAAGCTTGACAACGTGGCATGTGCAGAATAGGTCTACGGATGGAGTTCAACGAATATCAGCAGATTCACGCGCATGGAGCCACATTGACTCTACCTTCCCAGGCTTTGCGCGAGAGCCAAGGAATCTTCGGCTCGGTCTCGCCATGGATGGTGTGAACCCATTCGGTCTGCGCTCGACTTCTTACAGTGTGTGGCCTATAGTGCTTGTCAACTACAACATCCCTCCATGGCTTTCTACGAAGAAAGGACATCTCATCCTTAGCTTGCTCGTCCCGGGCCGCTACAAAGTAAAAAATATGGACGTGTATCTTCGTCCATTAGTCGATGAGCTTAAGATTTTGTGGGAGGAAGGGGTCACGGTGCAAGATATGAGCAGGCGCAATGGTCGGCAGTCAGCCAACATTCGAGCCATTCTCATGTGGACGATGCATGACTTTCCGAGATTGGGAGAGTGCTCAAGTGAGCAGACCTTTGTTCTCGCTGGTAATATCTATATTTTATTTCATTCAATCAACTATGCACTAGGTCGTGGATCGCCTTGTAGGTCTGGTTACCTCAGGTTATCATGTATGTCCATTGTGTGGGCCACGGTTAGACTCCCGAAGGTCACGAACCATGAAGAAGTTGGTATATCAAGGACACGCCGCTTTCTTGCCGGAGGATCATGAACTCAGGGAAGGTTTTCTTGGACGACCTCTAGCACGTATGAACGCTGCAAGCTGGTACGAGCTGAAAATGGTAAACCCGGAATCACATCCAAATGGAATTTGACGGTTCTCAGTTTTCTACGAGTTGCCATATTGGACCCACTTACAGGTCGATCCCATGCATATTTTCAAAAATGTGGATAGCTTGCTATGGGACCACATCACAGGAAAGAGAGACACTATAGGGTCACTAGCCGCAGTCGAGTGCTGAAGGGGGAGTGCAGCTTCCTCGTGCTCCCTGGGTTTTGTCTACCAAAGAAGAGCGCATTGTGAAGCAAGTAATCAAGTCTATCCGTACTCTGACGGGTATGATGCGTTCTCTCAGGTCCGCATTTTCTAAAGATGACCAAATGTCTGGGCTAAAATCCCATGATTGGCATAAGATATGTCAGGTTTGTGAACAGAATGGATTTTAATTAGCGTGGACATTTTGAAATTTGAAAAGTGACCATTATTCTTAATGCTTTCTCATTTGTGGCAGTTTGTCCTACCGATCGCGATCGCGGGATGCTTAACTCCAGAAATTCGTGGGGCCATTTACAAGTTGTCGACTTTGGTGCAATGGATCTCACAGAAAGAGATTAAGACGTCCTCTATTGAATCCGCAAGGCGGGGAGCAGTTGAGACGGTCTGTGTCTTTGAGAAATACCTGCCCACTAGCATGCTCACGATACAAGTTCACCTTCTTGTGCATCTTGTGGACGAAGTGGAGATTGCTGGACCTGTCCATACGCGATGGATGTTCTTCCTGGAGCGCTTCATGAAAACTTTGAAAGGCTTTGTGCGACAACGAGCTCGTTTAGAAGGTAGCATGGCGGAAGGTTGGTTGGTGTCAGAGGTGTTAGTGCATATCTCACAATGGCTACCAACGGTGGAACCAGACAATGAAATGCTATGGACGCTGAAGGACGATGATAGGCTGACTGGAGATGTGGTGGTTGGAAATGGGGTAGAAAAAAGAATGGATGCCTCAATGGAAGAGAAGGTGAATCGCTTTTGTATGTTGCACCATACCTTCATGGAGACGTGGCTCGCCAAGTACCAGATTGCAAGGCAAGATCGAGAGGAAGCGCGAGCTGAATTCCGACGCAGTACGCATCACCGACCGATCCGCAAGGCCTTGAGACTCGATATGCAGAGAGGCACTGTTTCAGGGCATTGATCGACCGATTGATAGACGCAGCGGCCCTGTAAGTCACTCATCTTTCTTGTCCGTAGTTACCATGAGATATTTGAATGCATTATTGTATGGTGGATTGATATGTTGTTTCTTTTTCTGCAGAATCCGTTTGATGCTCCTTTGCAGCGGGACGAGCTTTCAGGGGACGAGGATTTGTAGCTCGCCCTTGGATCCTTAGAGCTCACACACCTTTAGTTTTTAGTCGCCCGATCTATGTAGACATTTTTTATGTATTAGTGATATCGTTTCATGATTGTACCAATCGCATTTTATGCGATCATGTATTTATTTCATGTATCAGTTTTATGATTTCAGTATACATTCTTTTTGTTTGCAAACGCTTTGTATGCAGCAGTGCATAAACTATTTTGTATGGCTCTCATACAGCACACAGGCCCTGCCACAAAATTTTTTTTTTCTCTGTTACCGTCGCTATTTGCGTCGCAAATTTACTGCACGCGTCGCTATTGGCGTCGCTATGAGCGTCGCAAATTCTCTCTAACCGTCACTATATGCGTCGCTATATGCGACGCATACAGCGATGATTCTATGGCGACGTCAATAACGACGCTTTTTGCGACGATGGGGGCAAATTTTGTTGTTTGTATTTTCGTCGCTTTAAACGTCGCTATAAGGTCTATATCTTGTAGTGCGAGATGGAAGCAAAGGATGATGAAGAGCACTCAACTCAAGGTAAATACATGGAGCCAAAAGAAAAGAATCCATGGGTTTCTTATTTGATTGACTACATATATTGACAAAGAATTCACAAGTACTCATACATAGATTTCTTGATTTGAAGCATGCAAAGGATAGCCTAGAAGAAGTTCAATGATTCCAATCATAAGAGATCTTTGAAGTTTGGACACAATAGACCATCATGAAAAGAGAAGCAAATTAGAAGTGTATTTGTCATTGTTGATATGGTACTTTCAAGTAATAAGATTCCATCACCCAAACCATTAAAGGTTTGAATATTGCACCAGGTTTATCACCTCATTCCATTCTCCAAGGCTAGATAGAATGCTCATCATCAACTACACCTTTATATCTTGTTTGGTTAGTTGCCATGTATGAGTTTCAGATGATCCACAAGGAATATGATTTTGTATCCGGTGATGAGGATTTTTGGGATTAATCCAATGAGTAGGGAAGAGAAAGAGATATTAGTTAAGCTTTTCAAATTCTCAAACTTTGGGGCGCCCCACGCTCAGCATGACAACTTGCAAAGTGGTCAAAAAGTTCGTTTAAAATTTTTAATACTAATCCAGCTCCACCGATTGGACGAGATTAATGGCCGCAGCATTTCTAAGAGCTCGCTTCTCTCCAAAAGCTCTTTATACACATGAATTACACCATTATCTCCTTCTACAATTTGTCATATTCTTCTGACGAGCCGCTTAGTTGCGAGAAGCCCTTCAACTCCAACAGATCCACGTGCATGTATTCTGCTCGTACATATTCCGACCTCAGTTCCAAGCCAACATCGTTGACTTTTATAGGGCCATCTACGTTGATCCCGCTTATGGCTACGGCCTGTCCCCATGGTGGATGTCAAGTGCCGCTGATGGATTGGCCAATGATTCTGACTTGCAATTCCAGTTAACGAGGTCTTGGTGTCGCAGCCAAAGCACTCCTAGATTGTGAAGGGAAGGCAAGAAGCAGGCCACTTAGAGTGATAGCTAACAGTTGATGAGTCAGATGAACTCCCCCACCACCCCGGGTCACGCAGGCCTCCCTATGATAAGTTGATGTCGAGTGCTCAACATTGTTATCTTCAAATGACCACTTCAATATCCGCAGATGACAAGTGCTACTCCATATTATACTTCTTTCGTGCACTTCGATTTCTCATCATTTAAGCTGCTATAGAGTAGAGGCGACCCCAATGCGAGTCATAAACATCTGCAGTTTCCCATGAGAAGTAACAAAATTTCCCTCCCCTTCTTCTGTCGTAGTCCCATGCTAGAATCGTCGTCCTCTCCATTCAATTCGAGGTGGCGAGATAGGATAATGAAACAGTTTTTCGTCTTTGTCTTTTCATCGTTGTTGTCTCTCCCTTCGGTGTCCTGTCACAGCAATAGTTGCCAATGCTTCGGTGTCCTTCTTCGCCACCGTCGTTGCCTCCTTTTGTTAGCCGTCGATTCCTCACCACCTTCATCGTCGTTCTTGTCCCTCCCCTTCGTCCCGTTGCAGTCTTTCATATTTATAAAGCTTAAGGAAAAGATTTAAACCAGAATATCGATCTCCTTCTTTTGATAAGGTGTCAACGAGAAAAAAATCTTCAAAAAAAACATTGCTGAAAATATCGTCCTCGTTCTTTTGTTTGACTGTAGAAAAACATTCTCTGATTAACATCAAAGTTTATGTCAACGTGCTGCCATACGTTTGCCAATTTTAACAATACTATCATCCTCTTTTTCTTTGAATTGAAGGGTTCAATTTTTATTATTTTACATCGAGATCTTATTTCTTCCCATTACCTCCAAATTCAGCACAATATACTTTCACAACAGTCATATGATTTGTCTTTGGAGTGAGCCCAAGGTCTCGCAGGCTCCTAGATTCCGAACAAAAGCTTTGTCATTCATCATCTACAAACCACATTGTCACCCCTTCCAATAATTATGTCAATTTTTGTAGGACACATCATATAAATCAGAAGCTCTCCTTTCGCAATACCATTGGATCAACTAGAATGTATGGGATATACATCCCTAGAACCACTACGGCCACAGTGACCCATCGTAGAGCCCCCTGATGAATATGTAGAATGATGTAGGTGGCCACTAGAAAGTGAGGCATACTGAGTATTCATTAGAGGTCTATGCACCGTATCATGAGGATTTTCTTAGAACGTTGATGAAATATCATACAATGTTTTTCTTACAAGGGCAGGAGTCCCACATAGTTGCATTAGATCATTGATGGAGAAGGAACATGGAGAAAGATTTGTGTTAGGCATGACACAAGTCAGAGCTACGAAACCTTCTTTATTTGATCAAAAACCTGACCTCCTCTACCAATAAGTCATCTGATTTGGCTGTCTAGCACTTATGTTGCAAGAGTGGTTATTATCTTGACACACAATTTGAGAGGCAAATAAAGCTCTTATTGAATCTGCTATTCCAATCTGATAAAAAACTCAATGTTTTCCACAACATCTTTTGATGTTCTTCAAAATCAACAATTCCAAGCACACTGGTTTCTTAACAATTACATTGAAAGAAAGTGTTTTCCCATTGGTGAAGCTAGTCAAAGTATCTTACAAGCTCTTTGAGTACGAAGAGTTTAACCTCTCCAAAGGGCTAACACACAAGCAAAGTCCAAAAACAACATGGTCTTTTCCTTGGATCCTTGAGCCTTCAAAAGAGTTACCTATTTTTCCATGCAATGTGCCCTATCGAGAATATGTTTTGAAAATAAACTTTGTGCCCAATCACGCGTGCAATTTGCAAATTAGAATCCATGCTATCCAATCAATCGAGTGATGCTCAACACAAAAAATTATGAATGCATTGAAGAATGTTTGCCTAGCCTAACTATATGTGCTTGTGTGTCATGCAAATGCAAACACAAAAATAACACACAATGAAAAATAAACTTATAATGATGCTGACTAAAGAGTTCAAAATCCTGGCACAAAACTCCACCCTCAAGTTTGCAGTGGTAGACGCGTAGCATCACGACATCTGCCCCCACAAAACCTGCACATCCTCTGGTATGTGCCAACTAGTTTACCACTTGTAACATTATTCGCACTAGGATCATATGGGTAATCATCTAAGTAATATGACAAATAGGTCAGTTGACATAGGTTATCACAGCATCCTCGATCATATGGACAAATCAAGGTAGCTATGTCTTTGTAGATTATCTCTGCATCTAGTGGCTTGTCGTAGATCATCATAGCATCCAGATCATCTTTGGCTGGTTGATCATTAGACCATCTTGTGACTCCAATCTTATCCATATCCATCTTCATAAATGATGTAAACTTTGGAAAATCATGAACACTATCCAAAGGTAATTTAACCTTATTGTCAATTGTCCTATATTGTCACTGTACTCTGACATCTTTGCTACAACCTGCAATTTTCACCCCTTGATGAAAATACCCTGGTAAACATAAATTTTGTTGTACACCCAAATCTTTTTGCTGAAATATGTCAGGAAATAATACTTTTTGGTGAGAATCCTTAGCACCCAAATTCTTTTGAAGCATGAAACAAGCAATTTTGCAATTCATCGCTAGAGAACTAATGTGTAAGACATATGACATCTGTTGATTTTTAGTTTCCAAGAATACTAGAAGATCCTCAATAGTATACAAGCATAATAGCCCTTCTCCTCAATCTTCTTTAAGTCAATGTCAAGAATAAACTTAAATCCAGGTTGCCTTTCTGGCTTCGGATCTTTTTTTTTCGAGGCTTTATGATCTTCCCGTACTTTCATCCTTTTGAACGTCATCCATACTCTACTCTGGTTCTGAATAAGAAGGCTAGGAAACTCGATCTTCTCTTTTTTTCTTCTCTTGAACAGGCACTTCGACTCCCTGAGAGTTCCCCATTCTGAAAGAATTTGAAGGGGTAGATGAAATTGGGACTGATACTAGAGTTGGCTACTACTCCCTTCTAGTCATCTTGTTTTGAAGGTCTTTTAGGTTCTTTAATATCTCCTCCATGATATCATTGCTAGTGAGTATTTCGAATGGTCTGTCAACAACAACAACAATAGGCACAGGCATGGACATAGAACTAGGCATAGACACAGGATGAGAAATAGGAGAAGTAGTGGATAGTGCAAGAGGAGAAGTACGAAAAGTCAAGGTAGGAGAAGACATCGCTAAAGGTGTTTGCATATTGTTCTGTAAGCGAGCCTTCCATCTCCACCTCTTCATCAATGTGGAAACCACATCAATAGCATCTTGCCAACAATTAGTCTTCAATCCGATAGGTTGGGTATAGTCTTGAATAATCTTTTCCAACTCGTCCTCAAGTGCAAGATCAGCCCTTTTTTGCAAGAATAACTCCACTGTCTCCGAGTTTAGGGTTCTTTGCTTAAGTGCATCTAATTGGTTGTAGCATTCTTCAAACTCGCGTAATTACTCAGAAGCAACAAGTCCTTTACAATTGGAATGATAAACTCATTCTCTAAATTTCTTTCACGTAGCAATACCATAATCCTCTAGAAAATATTCATCTTTGAGTGCCTTCTTGAAGACATTCCAGTTTGAATCTTGCACAAATAAATCAATCACTCTGACCCACAAAGCAAGCATAACAAGCCGTAGGAAATAGTTGCTCTAGTTGGTAGGAACTCCAAAGAAGCGCATCTGGCTTTCAACAGCTTTAAGATAGGCTGAGACATTGCAGCCACCAAAAAATTTACGCTTACTTACCACAGCCTCAATCAGTTCCGTTGCACCATGGGTATGCTCTTATTCTTGATGCCACATTCATTGTTGATCCAATTGTTGCTGATGTAGCTGTTGCTGCTATTGCATAGATAACTGCATCTGTTGATTTTGCATCATAATAGCTGAAGAACGGCTTTGCAATAAATTCTTCATCTCATCGGTCAAAAAAGAAGAAGCACTCGATGATGAGGTGGATGGAGTAATGGAAGAGTCTCCCATCTTGACAATTAGAAGTGACACTTTTGTTACAACTATATATATCATCTGAAACATTTGACGACCATGTGCCACCCATAGTCTTCTCATCAAATATAGTATCACGTCTAATGATAACCTTTTGAGTAGAAGGATCATAAAATTTGTAACCTTTGGAATGATCTGAATAACCAAGAAAAATAACCTTCAAACCTGGAGGAGTGTCCTTGGGCACATGAATATAAGCAATGCAACCAAATGTGCGAAAGTGAGAGACTGAAGGTGTCTTCCCTGTCCAGATTGTTATAGGAATTTTACCAGTAGGTGCAGTTGTTGGAAGATGATTTTGAATAAAAACGGCTGTTAGAAGTGCTTCAGTCCAAAACTTTCGAGACAAACTAGAGTGTATAAGCATGCAATGTATAGCATTAAGAATAGTGCGATTTTTGCGCTCAGCAACACCATTTTGCTGAGGAGAATAAGGATCTGTAAACTCATGATGAATACCTTGATCCTTACAGAAGTCATCAAATAGATTGGATACACATTCATTGCCATTGTCACTGCGAAGAGTCTTGATAGAGAATCCAGTTTGAAGCTCCATATAGATTTCTTCTTCAAAATCTCCATTGAGAAAAGCCGTTTTAACATCCATTTGGTGAATTTCTAGATCAAATAGTGTTGCAAAAGCCAAAAGCATACGAACAGTTGTGGAGCGCACAACAGGAGAAAATATTTCTTGATAATCTACTCCTTAGTCGTGATGCTATATTTGATGAGAAGACTATGGGTTGCACATGGTCATCAGATGTTTCAGATGATATATATAGTTGTAACAACTTTCACGTCGGGGTCACCAAGTGTCGCTCAGAATTCACACAGGGGGGTTCCTAAAAGTTCCTCGTTGCAAGAACGCTTTGCGACATGGAAGAAAAGTATGTTCAAGAGCACTCAACTCAAGGTAGATACATGGAGAAAAAAGAATCCATGGGTTTCTTATTTGATTAATTATATATATTGACAAAGAATTCACAAGTACTCATACATAGATTTCTCGATTTTGAAGCACGCAAAGGATAGCCTAGAAGAAGTTCAATGATTCTAATCACAAGAGATCTTTGAAGTTTGGACACAAGAAACCATCATGAAAAGAGAAGCAAATTGGAAGTGTATTTGTCATTGTTGATATGGTACTTTCAAGCAATAAGGTTCCATCACCCAAACCATTAAATGTTTGAATATTACAACAGGTCAATCAACTCATTTTATTGTCCAAGGATAGATAAAATGTTCATCATCAGCTGCACCTTCATATCTTGTTCGGTTAGTTGCCATGTATGAGTTTCAAATGATCCATAGGAATATGATTTAGTGTCGAGTGATGAGGATTTTAGGGATTAATACAGTGAGTAGGGAAGAGAAAGAGATATCAGTTAAGCTTTTCAAACTCTCGGAATTTGGGGCGTCGGGGGCTCAACATGACAACTTGCAAAGAGGTCAAAAAGCTTGTTTAAAAGTTTTAACACTAATGCACCTCCATCGACTGGACGAGAATAATGACCGAGTGATGAGGATTTTTGGGATTAATATAGTGAGTAGGGAAGAGAAAGAGATATCAGTTAAGCTTTTCAAACTCTCGGAATTTGGGGCACCGGGGGCTCAACATGACAACTTGCAAAGAGGTCAAAAAGCTTGTTTAAAAGTTTTAACACTAATGCAGCTCCGTCGACTGGACGAGAATAATGGCCGCAGCATTTTGGAGAGCTCCTTTCTCTCAAAAATCTCCTAATACACATGCATTAGACCATTATCTCCTTCGACAAATTTTCATATTCTTCTGACAAGCCACCTAGTTTGCGAGAAGCCCTTCAACTCCAATAGATTCACATGCATGCATTCTGTCGGTACTTATTCTGGTACTTATTCTGACCTTAGTTCCAAGCCAGCATTGTTGACTTCTATAGGGCCATCTACGCTAATCTCGCTTATGGCTACGGCCGGTCCCCATGATGGATGTCAAGCGGCGTTGATAGATTGGCCAATAATTCCGACTTGCAATTCTAGTTGACCAGGTCTTGTTGTTGCAGCCAAAGCACTCCTTCCAGATTTGTAGTCCTTTTGGATTGCAAAGGCAAGGCAAGAAGCATGCCACTCAAAGTGATAGCTAGATGGTGACAAGTCGGATGGACTCCCCACCACCCCGGGTCCCTATGATAAGTTGACATTGAGTGCTCAACAATCTTCAGATGACCATTTCAATATTCGCAAATGACAAGTGCTACTCAATATTATATGACTTTTGTGCATATCGATTTCTCCACCTTTAAGCTGCTGTAGAATAGAGGCAACCCTATCCTCATGTCTATGGTAAGGGGGGGTCTTTAAGGAGGGGAGAGTGGTGATCGACGGCCCCCTTTTTGCCCCCATCACATCCGATCATCTGGGCCGTCGATCACGTTGACTGTGAAATTCGAACGGATATTCGTCTTGTCGCCCAAGTGCCCGGCTCCGCACGTGCCCTACTCCAAATGTGCCCGGCCCCGAGCGTGCCCGGCCTCGAAAGTGCCCAGATCCTGGGGTGCCCGGCCCCGGGCGTGCCCGATCTCGGAAGTGCCCGGATCCTGGGGTGCCCGACCCTGGGCACATTCGGTGCCGCGAGCTCAATTTTGACGTGGGTTCTTTTGGAGAGAAACAATTATCTGTCTGGAACTCTTTCGGCCGATATGTGCAGGCTCACGGGGCTATGGTACTTGTAAGGGTCAGCTCTCTCTGCCTGGAAAAGCTTTAGTCCTGGGATTAGAGGTGATGCAAGCACGAATTCTTCTATATCATGGACATTGACGATGGAGCAGTAGCAGAAGGGTGGTGCGCACAAACTCTGGAGCAAGGAGTGTTGACCCTCAGTATCGATGGCCTGCGAGACGAGAATTTGCTCAGGTGAGTTCCTCTACAGCTTTGTGATCTGTGTTGCACCTGGCATAGAATAAAGAATTCCACTTAATTGCAGTAATTGCAGGGTATGTCATCCATGCCCGTAGTCGATAGCGTAGCCGCACATCATGGTTTAGGGCTTTTGTGTCCAGGTGTGTTGTGGAGTTCGTCCAAGTGCATGTTTCAAATTAAACGTGTGTTTGCTGGCTCCAATAGAATGAAGCCGGGCAAAAGACCCAGATCACAATGGCAGCAAGCCATGCACGTGGCATCAGCACCCCCCCAGACACCCCAAGCACGCTCACCAATGAAGCTCCAATCACAAGGGCAGCAATCACCATCTCCTAAGCAAGCCATGCATGTGGCCTCACCATCTCCCGACGTACCCCAAGTCCCCTCGCCAAGGAAGCTTCGATCGCAAGGGCAGCAATCACCATCTCCCAAGCAAGCCATGCATGTGGCCTCACCATCTCCCGATGTACCCCAAGTCCCCTTTGCCAAGGAAGCTCCGATCGCAAGGGCAAGAAGCCATGCACGTGGCATCACCATCTCCTCAGCAAGCCATGCATGCAGCATCACCATCCCCCGAGACACCCCAAGTGCCATTGCCAAGGAAGCTCCGATCGCAAGGGGAACAAGGCATGCACGTGCCATCACCACTCTCCCCTCAGCCAGCCATGCATGTGGCATCGCCATCTCCTGAGACACCCCACGTGCCCTCACCAAGGAAGCTCCGCTCTGGCAAGTTTATTCCTGTGCGCAAATTTGTGGTGCCGCCGGCTCCCAAAAAGCAAGCAAAGGCGCAACAATCTCCAACCAAGAAACAACTGCCATTTGTTCACATCAATCGGATGCTTTCAAGGGATTTCACTTGTAAGTTTTTATTTTTCGCATATAAGTGGTTTCAATTTATTTTTGCACCGAGGTTTAATTGCATTGCCTAAACAACAGTTAACCATGATGCAGGTACGGAAGAGCCTGCAGACGATCTTGCCCAGGAAGAGGATCCTATCCTTGACAGGCCTTCGGGGCTGATCTTGCCGATGAGGAAGATCAAGCCGCTGCCAGGTCTGCCGATGATATTCGTGATGAAGAACATCAAGTCCCTGCTGCTGACTCGTTGGCCGGTTCGGGGTTGGCACCAAGTGAGTACATTGCATGCCCATTTGGGATGATTTTAAAAACGTATACTATGGATTTCTTGTTGTTCTTGTCTGCAGATCAGAAACTCGCGTCAGAAAATATTGTGTATGAATGATGTCATCAAGTCAGATTAAATTCTGAACATTGTTGTTGTGCCATTTGATGCTTTGCCAGGCGAAACGACGACAAGTGCAGACACACATGGCATTGACCGAGGTGGTCCTAGAGCACGCCCTGGGCCTGTGCACCCCACGGATGATGGTATCGTCCGAGCCTTCGAGATTGTCTTTGACAAGAATGGTCGATTGGCTCGCCGGTGCACTTGTGACCAGTTCTGCAGCAAGCGCACACACTTCTACTATCGACGCTCAGCCATGGAGGAACATTTAAAAGCTGCGCATGGCCTGAACATTGCAGTCCCTGCTGTAGGTAGAATAGGGCCTACTGATGCACGTGTATATGGCACCCACACGGAGTACGAGGAGCATCGTAGCCGCCAGAGATTCGAGGATGTGGAATTCAAGTGGCAGAAAAATAGAAAAAAGCATGAGACTGATTCAATGGTCAAAGGATGGAGGATATACAGTGAGTTGCCAGATTCTCAGAGGATGGGAGGTCCGGAGCAATGGGTGGACGCGTACGTGGCAGAACAGATGAAAAGATACGATGCAAAGAAGGATGATCACATAAAGAGGATCCGTGCTCGCATTGCCGTAGGATTCAATAGATATGTAAGTGTATCTCTGTTCTTCAGATTTTCTGCAGTTGACTTTGTTGGTTTCCATTGATTTTTCTGCAGTTGACTTACTTTTTTGCGCTGCCAACAGTGGAGGACTGCAAGCACAGATGTTGGGGGCCCAGCTCGGACGCAGTCATCGCACCATGCACAGTCGATAGACGCCGCAGATCAGGAGGATGCTGCTGCAGAATACATTGTTGCGGACACACCCATAGAGCTCTTATCGCCAGAGGGGCCTTCATTATCGATCGCATCTTACGACATTACTGTTTTTCCTGGTCGTGTGCTATATGCATTTTCTGATGGTGACAGGGACACACGCAGGATCATGTTCGTATACAATTGATTCTTCTTGTGGATACCTATTTGTTTGCTTCTTTGATTTAACACTTTGATTATGTTGTGCAGATATCGATTCAAGTCAACACGCCTCCAACTGGAGTTGCCAGTACAGGGGGACTTCTTTGAACAATTGAAAGATCCCGCACAGCAGGCCAGCACCTTGGACATGAACTTCTTTGCGCTGTGGATGGAGTTCAGCCTACAGGAGGAAATAAGCTGCAAATTCTGGATTGTTGATCCCTTGTGGGTTGGCTTGGCAGGCACTGCATCTACAAAGTCAAGCTTGGCCAACTTTATGTCTCCGATTGATGAGCTATGTGACATTGTGTTTTTACCCCTGGTCATGAGCGGTCATTGGACATTGTTTGTGTGCTTCAACTGTTCGGGGCATGGGGTGACTCAGTTGCATCAGAAGCCGGGGCTGCTATTCTTAGATCCTATGAACAAGCCACCCACTCCATTGATGTGTGAGATGGTTAAGCTGGCCGTGGAGCAGATATGGGCTGCGGAGCGTCGCCATGAAACCATACTAAGCAACCCTCCTGTGCAGGCGGTGATACCGTGCCAACTGAACGCCGTTGATTGCGGATATTATGTGATGCATTGCATGCGCCTGCTAGTGGAGGCTTGCTTGCAGGGAGTGGTTACGGCATCTTTTGTGAGTATATTTAGTATATGCACTAATATGGATTGATTTAGGTCGGCTCAATCTAATCTGAATCCTTGTCTTCATGCAGCTGACAAAGCGATGGTTCGAGCATGATGATGTTGTGCAGATGAGGAGGACCTTGAGTCAGTGGGTTTCTCGCGTGGCTGGCAATGTCTGAGTGGGTGTTGATCTCTAGCCATAGTTTCATGGGATGTTTTTGAACTGTGGACCTGGGGATGGGTAGAATGCATTGTACATGTTAGGCCATTTTGGCGAGGCTCTTGTAAAGACTTCATGTTTGCATCAACAGCAGTTGACTGTGCATCCGCTTTCTCTTGAGGCGGATCAATTTTGGCTTTGTAAACTGTCAGCTTCCATTAACACGTTCATGTGGCTTGTAAACTGTTGACACTCATTAAGAAGATTACATATTTCTATTTGCAGCTTTGATGTCTACCCTGAGTTAATTTTGCAATTCATGGTAAATTTTGATTATGCCATTTGGGGCTGTGACACGTCTATGCAAAAAGGTGCTAGCATACGTATGTTAATAGGTTAAAACAACACGTTGTAAACATGATCCAATCTTTTAACTAAGAGTCTACCAAAATGGCAACAAGTATGAAATGTGTTTGGCAAATAGGAAATATACAACTGTTCAGGGCACCAAAATAGACATCATGCTTAATAAATGGATATCCTAGCTCTCGCATGGCCAGAGGCAAACCTTTCAGAAAAAGTTTTGTTTGTAAAATCATGATCTTCAATAACAGGAATCATCTCATGCCAAACAATTACTTTTGCAGGCAACTTTATGGTACTTAGGAATTGAAAGTTTAAAAGCCTATGCTGAGTAGATGTCTCATGAGTCGAGATTTAGCAAAATATTCAAGCACCTCAACCTACCTAATATTGCAAGCAGTACACACTTACATGGTGCACATTAAGGGTGTGTATGTAGCACGTAACATACATGTGTGGAGTGCACATGGTATACACATGCATGTCCCGCAATCAATTCAACAGCCTTTGACAGTGTCAATCAACAGAATCCTTGTCAAACAAGCTCACAGATTACCATAGGATCTTCCCAATTTGTTCCCTGTCTACAAAGAGACTATAAAGCTAATGGACACAGCAGTTTTAATTAGGGGCAACCTAACACCACAAGGATATGGCAGGAAGGACATTGACAGAGTAGCAGCACCCATGATGCATAAATTCTGGCATGCATCACTGAAACTGGAAGACAACAAACCGCCAAGCCAGTGTCTCTGTGAATTTATGGCTAGCTCAGAATTTAGTCTGAAATAGTACTTGTTTCTAGATCAATTACAGGTGTTATAGGCGATATCAAGCTGGAGCAGCTAGATAGATGCTAGGAACAGTAGCTCAATGATGGAAGCATAGGGACCATTTCCTATAGGTGTATCTTGTTTCAAACCTTACAATTTTTCTCATGTATGCAGTGTTTTGTCTTGCCTGCTATTTGTTTTGCCCCTACCCGGCAAAATAGGGAAAGAGCAATAAGCACATATATATTAAACAAATACACGCATGTTGACTTGTCTTAGAAAATCCACCAACACCGGTCCAAATTTGATGCAAGAATCTATAAAATCACTTGTAAGAATCAATTGCTCATATATATGTTGTCATTCGACATGTTCACAAAGACAGTGAAAGTTCAAATCACCTATAAGAACCAATTAGCCATATATAGATGTTGTCATTCCACATGTACACAAACAGTCAAAGTTCAAGCTTGAATCACATACATATTATATCCGAAATCCAAAGTTTTATGGCTAACATGTCATGAAAAATAACTCCACTGTCAAACCAAAAATTTAGACTAAAATGTAAAATAGTAAAACTCTAGAATCCCAATAGACAATCATCTTGTGTTCTTGAATTCTGACATTGTGTTCTTAAAAGCATATTTTGACAATCGGGAAAGAATTTCTGCCTTTAAGCTTTTCATTAAATGTAGAAACACTCCAGTGCATAGAGATTGACCCACAGAATATATTAAAAGATCGAAATAGACCCAAAGCCCTTCCTCAGTATCATGCTGACAAAATAGCAAGGCTTTGAAAAATTTGTGAGGGATGATACAACACTATGCTACATAGAGCTGTCAAGCAATCTAAATGCAGAAAAACAGGCTGCTGACTCACACACACAGGAGCAGCCAGCTTTAAAAAGGGCAATCAGCACTTTTGAGATTTACAAAACCAAGGCAGCAGAAACAGAAGGAATCTTAAAAGTAATTTTGGAGTTACTGTATACCAAGTCCAACAATATATTCATAGCAACCACCTCAGCATTGCCGAATGGTTTATCTCAGCTTCCACTAAAACCATGCATAGGAGTGGACTCGAAGGAGTCTTAAGGACCCTCCCAGAAGTTCATGAGGCAGTTGAGGTCCTTCAAATTGATCAAAATCGCTTACAATAAAATTGAGAGCTCTCTAAAGGTGTAGTACTCTTGAAGTTCAAAAATAGTCAGCAGAAAATGACCTGACCATAAACATGACACTCATACTTTGATAATATTAGACTAAGATTAAATGGAGTTTTGCAAGAAGTTAACCACCAGGTTATATTAAGCAATCACCAAAGATGTGATAGATTGACATGCATTTGTGAATTCCAACATATTTGATGATCATGTGTACACTCTGTTGTGTGTCAACCCACAAACTTCACCACTTGTCTCTAGCTTGGACTGCTAAACTTTTTTGCAGTACATGCACATATCCCAAAAGAACCTAATGTCTTAATCTTAAAATATATTTTTACTCATGTAGGCCTTGCCTAGGTTTGAAAAGGATGCATACAAATCCAAGAGAAGCCACAAACATAGCAGCGCCACTAAAAGCATCCACAAACAGCCTCTCTGCCATAAGCATTGAGAATATATAAGCTTCTGGCAAGAGTCCCAGTAAACACTATATCGCTATCATGCATAAGACATAGACCAAGCAACAAGTACCATCAAAAGTAACTTGGCATCCAACTTTGGCGATGCTAAACAAAAGCTAGATTTTTCTTTACCAGTGTGACATAAAGCACATGCAAATACATTACCAAAGACTGACGCAAGTCTGACCTTTCCAATGCCTTTGACAACTGAGAGACATCATTGGCACATGTGACCGAACCCCCATTAGGTGTACATTTTAAGAATATAAATAGGACATACCATGATGTAATGTGCTTCACTGCTTAGAAGCAACACTATCAAAATACTTGGTAGACATGGTATCAGTGGTAGACATAACACATCATAACCAAAGGGATCATAATGATTTGCCATTTTTGATCAATCATTGCATTGAGTTTAGCACCAAGAGCAGGTCCACCATATTTTTGACATGTCCTTGCAGCAGTCGGCTAGTTTTGGTAATTTCCAGCTATTTATGTTTGGCCCAATTTATTGACAGATACATTGTCTTGCAAATTTCAGCACTCTCCGACATCCAGTGGCACTCCTCCCTCGTCCGGTGCTTCTCTCTGTCATCAGCTTCATCCAGTGCCCTCGCTCTGTTGATAAACATGGATGTAGAGCTAGTTAACTATGGTGGATGCAAATCAAACACATGATACATTATCAAAAATGAGAGATTGTAACTCAAGTGAATTAGGTTCCAAGATAGATTAGCTTGGACTCATAAACACAATCTTGAGTGAATTAGGTTCCAAGATGGCAGCCATGGAACCTTGGCCTCGAGCTCAGAAATCCCGAAGATTTTGGTCTCTCCTTGGTCCTCGGGAGTCCCTCTTGAACATTGCTCGAGATTTCAGCCATTAAGAAGAACGGGAAGAAGATCACAAGCAAGGTTTGAAGGCATGCACTTGTGGCCAGCCATGGCTATGGAGTAGGACCTCCAGAGAGCAAGAACCCTCATGGGGAGGTCCTGAAACATCCTGCCCCAAGCTTGATTTCACCCTTTCTTGAGGAAGCATACCCATTTTGGAGCCATGGAGCATTCGGGATCAAATGGAGCTCTCATGGAGGACTGAGGTGGCATCACTGGCTGCCTTCTTCTCCAAAGACTCAAGGGAACTGACTCTTGGCTCTCATTCTCTCCGTTTAAGCCTCTTGTTGAATCCCATCCAATTTTTTGAGAGAATGTATGAGTCCAAGTAGATAATAGGAGACCCAGACCTTGAATGCATGCTGATTCTCATGTCCCAGTCATTTCTCTTTGATCTTATAGTGCTGAAATGGATTTTACTCATGCTGAAGCTTCATTGTGATTATATTTTGCTTACCCATAACCCGTTTGGCTTTTTGTGAATTGGTTGAGCCAAGAAGTGAAAAAAAATCCATCAAAGAAGTGACCCCCCCTTGCCATCAAAGACCCTGAAGGGGTGCACAACCCGGCCCGGGGGGAACTTTGCCCACCTCCCGGTGATCCGGAGCCCAAAAAATTATTACAGGTGCAAGTATATTTGATGGAATAGCCCGAACGCTGATCACTTGAGCCTACAAACCCCTACATGCATTGGTAATGTCATAAACTGCTTGCTAATGTATGGTGGATGCAATGCAAGAAGGGTAGGGAATGCAATATGGAACTGGTCTAAGCAATAAGCTATGGATGCAAAGAATGTATGGCTTTATGGGGCATTCAGAGCCACCATTGAGGCCCTACATGTCTGGGATAAGACCCTCACCATTGGGATAAATAATGCTTCTTGAGGGAGCCTTTGCAGGATATTACAGACAGCCAGTCCTACACAGTCAGCCCACAACAATTGATTACAGCAAAGCCTCTTTGTGTGATTGAGCGCAAGCTCTATAGCTTGACTCGAAGAGGGCATTTTCCCCTTCGATTTAAGCTAAAAATCTCCACATTCCGCCCTACGGTTTCAGAGATACACTCAGTTTTGTACCCAGAGGTACTGTGGGACAGGCAGCGGTCCTACACAGTCAGCCCACAAAAAGTGATTACAGCAAAGCCTTGATCATTTACTGTCGGAGATATTTTTACATAGACTCATAGAGGGGATCGAGGGCTTTCATTTGAATCAGAAAGTTTGGCAATCGGAGTTCCCTAGCTCAAGTTATCATCATTTCTGTAACAGGGGGTCTGTTAGACTGCACTTGGGATGACAAGCCACAAGGGTAAAGCAAAGGCCTAGGAGGAATTTCAGTGTGAAATAAGGGACTCCCATGCCTCGATGAACGATCCTAGCTTAGCCCAGGAGGATCGTGAAGTCTTGTTTGAAGAAGGTGCCTCCGAGATAGATCGCTTATCTCTGCTCAACCAAACCCTATGCCAACATGAGACCCGTCATGCTGATCGACATAGAGAGATGGAGCAACGCCACAGGGAGATGGAAACCCGCCAAGATCAGCGTCATTCCGAGATGATGGCCAAGATGGACTGACTCATAGAGCGCATGGGCGCCCTCATTCCCGCCATTTCCCCCCCCTCGGATCGACCCAAGGAGTATGTCTCTCCCCGTGACGCTAATCGCCCTCCCCCCTTGGAGACCGGGCATAGCTCACAAGGTCTTGGTGGTACCCATGGCATTTCCCATAGCACTTGATCAAATGGCAAGGCCTACCAATAGAGGAAGCCTCTTGGCACCCAGCATCTATATTGGACGAATTCCCACACCTCAAGGAGGCTATGTTGGCTGGCACCTCACTATGACCCCTGTTTTGGGCTGCAGTTTGCATCTGGACAGCCACTTGTTTTGTACCAGATTTGGTCCTGGTCCACTCTCAACCCCATCCTCCATACATGGCCAGAAAGTATACCTCGAGGGCTCCATTCCGACACCTTACTTGCCCTGATCGGAGTTCCCTAGTGGAAGTTATGGCTATTTTTCTCCAGCCATACCATCTGGGACCGCATGTTAGAAATTCCTGGATAGCCCTTTATTTTGTACCAGTTTTGGTCCTGACCTGATTGCAGCCCCGCCCCAGCCACATGGGCTGAAAGTACATCTCATGGGCTCCGTAAAGACACCTCAATTGTCCCATTCGGAGTTGCCCACACAAAGTTATGGCCGATTTCCTACAGCACACTCTTACAGTCCATGACTACATCCCTTGTTTTTTAGGACAAAAACTTTATGAGACGGGATGGTTTGTAATGAACAGGGATCACGGGAATATCTTGTTCAGTGGAGGATAAACCCCGCTACCTTGTTCAGTGGAGGACAAAGCTAAGGTTTGGACAAAGCTATCTTCTCTCTACAAGCTGAAGACCTTTGCCCACCGTATTACCACAGACAAGAAGCTCTAAATGCTTCCCGTCGATGATTCTTCTTCTACGAAGGATCACATCAACAAGATGGAGGAGTTGCGGGATGCGCTTGCATCCCTTGGTAGGACGATATCATCCAAAGGTATGGTGATGATTCTCATTACTCATCTCCCATCTAATATCTTCTACACTAGCTTATTGACCTCTAGATCCCATGGCAACCATTTTGTGGGAGGAGTTAATGTTAGTGTAACACCTCTTCTGTGAGATAGGGCCATGAAAGTATTATCACATGTCCTTTGAAACCATGAAAGTATTATCATCTGTAGTCCAAGATGTGAAACCCTGATGCATTGTTTCCATAAAAAAGCGGACTATGCATACCAACATCACTAAGCATTGTGAGCGCAAATTAAAAACCACGCTTTCACTTGTTGGAACAGTAAAAAAGGAGCCAGCATTGTGGACTATGTAATGGGGTCGCTAGCTTTAATTCCAGAAATTAGGCGATTTGAGATATTTGCCAAGCCCATCAGCATAGCAGCTGACCATGCAATCCTGAAATTTACCCTGGCATGTGGTCAGGCATTTGACATACAAGCTGTTGCATCATGGCTAATGCACATGGGACTGATAATATCACGCAAATAGTTGGAGAAAAGCTAGACAACAAAAACTTTGCATTATGGAAATTCAGAAGGAAAAATTTTCTGGTTGGCAGATGATACTGGGACTTATGTACAGGAGATGAAGCAGCTCCTGAATTGCCTGAAGCAAATGCAACAAATGAACAGAAGAAAGCTCACAGGTTATGGACTGAAAGAGCATGTAAGGTACTGCATTGGTTTTCACTATGTATATCCGATGCTATGGCTATTCAAATCATTGGCTGTGAGTCTCCGAAGGATGCTTGGGATATACTGATGAGAAATTATGGAACCATGACACATGCACGGAAGATCCAGTTGAAAAAACAGTTCAATAATATGTGTAGGAATGGCAGGAGCATCCAGGTGTATACCACGGAGATTAAGACCATAGCTAATCAACTTGCTACTATTGGCTCAAGTGTATCAGAAGATGATGTGATTGCTGTTGCAGTAAACGAGAGGATGTGCCAACTTTGCGGATGGGAGCCAGAGAGCAATTATAGACCTTTTCAGTATGGGATCAGAGCCAATCCCAGCCACGTCCACCCCTCCAGAGAGCAATTACAGACCACAATGAAGAGAGCCGCTCTAAATAGAAACCACAACAACAAAGAATGGGTTGCACTACATTTTTATTTAAGCATGGGTGCCAGGAAGAGACGGAGATCGGAAAGCTTTTACCAAGTAAGCTGAAAGCTGGACACTGTACAATTTCCCTCAAATATGCAAATTCTCAGTATCAAATTCCATTGCCGAGCATTGAGAAACTTGCATTGCATAAACTCTTGTAACAACAATCCAAAAGACTAGAACTGAGATGGCCAATGTACTATAGTGATACTAGAAAACACAGTTGACCCATCATTTTCTGCAAAGCTGTGTGCTCTGACCATGGTACTGAATGATAGAACAGCATCCTCTGTAAGGACATGTGGGACATCAATGTCACCCAAGGCAAAGAAACCAATAAGGACATGTGGGCAATCAACGAGGACGTGTGGGCAATCAATGCCATGCAAGGTAACGAAATCAGGAGAGCCTAGGCATCTCTCTCCACAAGATGGAAATTGGACTAAGGAAAGTCGAACGCTTTTGTAAATACTTTCCAACAAACCTTGGAAGCACCAAATCCTGTCACCAAGAATATGCACAGACCAGTCAAGATCTCTGAGACCAACAAGGCCTCCATTTGAGGTGAATGGTTTCATGTTTTCCTTTACAGCATCAAAGACAGCCATTCCCTCCATTTCTGCGATGTCTGCCAAGCACCATGGTCCTGCTTGGAGAGTACTGCAAGCATTGCACACAGATTCCAGAGTGTGAGTGTAGCATTCCATGTCCATTGGAAGGCTGCTTATCACCTTCTCAATAAGCTCCATTAGAAGAAGACCACATCAATCTGGATCCAAGAGAGTTCTGCGAGAACAAGACTAACAATCAAATGAGCTATGCTGCCATCTCTTATACTGAGAACCGTCAACACCACCCTCACAGAAACCTGACGATGGTGCCTCACAATCTGATCAGACAAAGCCACGTCTTCGATCATAGAAACCAAATAAAGTCATCACAATCCTTTGCAAGTTCAATATATGAACAGCCCAATGGCCATCCACACACCCAAAGATTCATCTGCAAAGTTTCTATGTCAAAGAGTCCCTTCCCACCTCTAACTGTCTCCCTCCCCCACATTCAATACATTTTATCTCGTTTCTCAATCTTGTTTTCCCTCAAAAATATGCATACAGTAGCCTTGGGGTCTGCATAGTTGCCTTTCTGCTTTTCATTAGATATCAGAATAATCAACTGCTGTAGACTGTGTCATGCTGACATGATTATCACGCAATGCCAAACAGAATATGCATACAATATGCAGTTGATTATCTCGTTTGTCAGTCTTGTTTTCCCTCAAAAATATGCATACAATAGCCTTGGGGTCTGCATAGTTGCCTTTCTGCTTTTCATTAGATATCAAAATAATCAACTACTATATACCAGAGGTAGCCATGCAGCTGAGAGAAGACTTGGCCACAGATAGCCCCAGTATCAACTTTGCAAGAGTGAGCACCCAGATATAGACAAATTCACATTTTGAACTGTGATCAGACCCACAAGCAAACAATTGGTGAAGAGCAATCAACTATTCAACAGCTTGGGGGTGTGACAATCAGAAGACCCACGTATCATCATCATTATCATCTCTCAGCAAAGTTCCCCACCAAATGCAAACGATTGCAGAGTTTTCAGAATCAGACAACAACCACAGGCCAGAAAGGCATACTAGACCTGGCACTTGCAGCCAGCTGAAATGCATGCCGTAAAAACATCAACAAAGGATATGACAAAAAGCTGTGGACTCAATGGACATCCCTGCCGCCTAAGAGATCTGTGTCCACAGAGTCCATATAGTCTGCCACAAAGAAACAAACTGACATGTTCGTCCTCAGACAAAAGTTGGGACACAGCAAGCAGTGTGTGGCCCAAGGAGCCGTGCTCTCTACTTAGAGGCCATAGCGGGGGACCAACCTGTATCTGGAGGCCCTAATTGCCTCCATTGAGCTGTCACCTGACATTTGAACAAGAAAGCTCCTTTCCCCCCCTTCGGTTGGATACGCAATGTCTGCAATTGTTCCATCCCACAACATTGCATCGCCATGGAATGCAGTGATTGTAAGACCAGTCAATGTGCTACGAGCAATTTCTGCATTGCAATCTCTAGCACCCAAAGGCAGCATTGCATCACATGTTTTGCAAGAAAATGTGGACCGGCAGTCAATGATTAATGTTTTGCTACAACAATGTGGACACTGAATACGATCTTGCTGAGGAAACCTGATTCGTTTACGGCCTCGTTGATGTTTTTTTGGCAGTGGGCCTGTCTGATTCCTTGGGCGCTTAGGTGAGATTCCAATTTTCGGATCAACATCACTCTTCTTTGCACCATGCCCGAGTCTTGTCTCCATCACATTTGCTTGGATCTGCCGAATACTTCCCCCGGATGGCATCTCAATGGTTCCAGGGACAAGCAATCCAGCTATATGGCTCTGCAATGCTTTCATGTTTTCAATACAGCCCCTGACATCAGCAGCAGACAAAGAGGTTGCTACGTCCTCAAGTCTTTCCAAACTCCGACATAGCTCGCTGATTTCAGCCTGCAGACATGCATCTTTCTGCGATTCCATGATATCCACGTCAGCATCAACATCTTCATGCACCCCAACTACTAGCAATGCTCCTCGCATGGACATAACATGGTCAACCACAGGAAGAGCATCGCGAAGATGTGAGAATTTGGTATGTAAAATTTGTCTTAACCCAAGTAAGTGCTTGCATTCTGTGGTCTGGTCAGGGCAGTCACAATAACTTGCTTGCACGGAAACATTGTACCAAATGTCCGAGTTTGACTCGCTTAAAACCTTGAACAGCATGGACTCCTCACTAACCACTAGGACAGTAGATGGGTCAAGTTCGAAGCGCTTGCATATACGGTATCCCCCTTGCAAGCGCTTTGCATGGTCTTTGGATGCCCCTCTGTGTGCATATCTGCCGGACTCTGCAATCCCCTGCTTCATCTTGAACCATTCAGGAGCGGTTCCACCCATCCTTGTGCCCATCTGACTATCACCAACCAATGCATGCACAAGCTCAGTTATGGATCGATTGATCCTTCCATCTAGCAAGGTGTACTTAATGTACTGCCACAATCGCTCTACCAAGTTTGTCGTGTCAACGTTTCCATGGTAAAACAATCGCCCAAATTTGGGCCACATATATCGCCACTGGGAGCTTCTACCACACCAACCATGAGAAATGTAGCTTGTGACATCTGGAAACTGTGAGTACTCGCGCATGGTTGCATCAAACAATGTGTCAAAGTCTTTCTCACTTGTGCAATGCATTAATTGACTCATTCTCTGGTACAGGCAGTTTCTATCAGCGCTTCCAACCTTTGGCAACAAGTTTTCTACCCAAGCTTTCTTGACATGAAACCAGCATAGTAAAATTCTGCATGCTACCAGCTGTCTTTCAGCATCATGGGACTGCCAGCAGTGTGGATCTTCAGCAATGACATTAAGAAGGGCAGAGTACTCTGTAGGAGACTTGTCGATAACAATAGCCGCTAGTCTCACGTGATCCATTCTTGCAAATACAACTTTGATGGTTACTGTTAGTGCAGCAATCTCCTGTGCAGTCCCTGGATCAGCCGAACACAGCATGAGCCATAGAGGAATCCCATGCCCAATATGGTTTGGTGCGACGGCTGCGTACAACGGAAGACCGAACATATTGGTTTTGAAAGTGCTATCTAGAGCCCATGCATTGTTAGGAGACAGACGCTTGCACATTTCCAACATCCACTCATCTTGCAGTATCAAAATAAATGGTTGCTTTGCCACATTTTCAGCAGTTGGATCATATGGCTGCACATACAACACCTTGCCAGCCTCTTCAACTTATATGCCTCGTGCATCATTGAAACCCAATCATTTTCAGACACCTGACTTCCCATCCGCAACTTGTATGCCAGTTGAGCAACCTCTTTTGGTATCATAAAGAATCTATGTCTTGCCCTATCCAAAAGAGGAACTCTGGACATCTGCCATGTTTCTTTCTTTGAGCTCATTTTTGCTACGTGTTTAATTGAACCCACGTCAAACAAATCATCCACACAACAACGCATTACATTCTCGTGCACGGGTAGATTGTATCTGTCACTACGAGTACCCGGCTGATGCCCTTTGTGATCTGCGTATAGAAATATTGTAGCCCTGTCAAGCGTTGTTTTGTTAACCACATTCACGCGAAAGGGACAGCCACATCGCTTGGATTGTTTAGGTCTTCGCACAGTTGTGCCTCTTCTGTTGGGCTTACCGCTACGATGGCAATCGTACCGTTCATACCTGACATCCGGACAGCTTCTCTTCCATGGCCTGCCCTTTCTTAGCCGACTATTGTGCTTGATCTGAATTTCTGCCAACACTTCTTGCACCTTGTCTATCCGACATTGAAATGTCTCAGTCGCATTCTCTTGGGCCAGCAAAGTATGTTTAAACTCTTCAGCAGATACACGGCGCACTTTTTGACAAGCACAAGCAAGCACCAGGGCAGTCACATAGCCTGTTGGAATCCCATGATGCAAGATATCTGTACACCAATGCTTTTTCAGAAAGCTGAGAGTTTCAGCCAAGCTCCTGTGACATCCGTGATCTCTATCGAAGCGAGCATCCCAAACGATATCAGACCATTCTTCGACCCATGCAATGTAAAGCTTGTCTTTTGACTTCAAGCACAAACGGTCGTTCACAGCAATGCATACATTCTCTTTTATTTTTCGCCATCTTCGTATATCAATGCTCTTGTACGGACATGCATGCCTCAAGCTCTCGATGGTTGCATGATTTGTGCCAGTAATATCCTGAGTCATTGTCTCATACAGCGGCTTTGTAAAGGCTAAATATTTGGATGACAGGAAATCTTGCGCGTTAGGCACATTTGTGTGTGGCCATTTGCGGTTATCACTTGAAGCATCATGGTCGTTTGTGAAGGAGTTGTTCCCTCCATTGGATTCCTCGCTGCTTTCAGAAACAGAAACAGAATCAGCATCTGAGGAGTATACATCTAAAGACATACAATCTTCTCCACTGCTGTCAATGATGTCTGCTGGAATTTGATCCTCTCCAAAAGCATATGCCATGGAGCCTGCCATTTGCAAGGAATGTGTTTACTTAGCAGGGGGGTTGCCTTCTTTGCAGAACGCTTGATTCTATGCATCGCCGATCAGACCTTATCCATTCTGTGCATCCAGATCAAGCACGAATTCCGTTGCACTAATCCATTGCCATGCAAACATTCAAAAGTACCTTATCCAGTCAGTGCATCCAGATCAAGTACGAATTCAGTTGCATTTTGCATTTAAATGTACCTTATCCCTTCAGTGCATACAGAAAAAGCACGATTGTAGTTGCATTCTCCATCCAGATCACACACGAATCCAAATCAAGGCATGAATTCTCCGTGCATGTCGCATATTGGGTGCTTCGAAGGTGGTGCAGGCATTCAAATGTACCTTGTTCATTCATTCAGTGCATCCAAATCAAGGCACGAATTCTCCATGCATGTTGGGTGCTTCGAAGGTGGTGCGAGCTTTCAAATATACCTTATCCATTCATTCAGTGCATCGAGCTGGATCAAGTACGAATTCAGTTAACTGCATTCTCCATCTCTGCAGATCAAGCACGAATCCAGCTGGATCAAGCTTGGCACGATTTCTCCATGCATATCGCGCGCGTACTGGGTTGCTTCAAAGGTGGTGCAAGCCCGGTTTTTTCATTCGAATTTAAACTCTGTTCCATTTTGTTAAAAAATAAAAAAGCAGGGTCGAGCACCCCAGGATCCGGGCACTTCCGAGACCGGGCACGCCCGGGGCCGGGCACCCCAGGATCCGGGCACTTTCGAGGCCGGGCACGCTTGAGGCCGGGCACATTTGGAGCCGGGCACATTTTGAGCCGGGCACATTCGGAGCCGGGCACTTGGGCGACAAGACAGATATCTCGCAATCAACGTGATCGACGGCCCAGATAATCGGATGTGATGGGGGCAAAAAGGGGGCCGTCGATCACCACTCTCCCCTCCTTAAAGACCCCCCCTTACCATAGACACGAGGCAACCCTATGGGAGTCATAAATGTCTGCATCTTCCCATGAGAAGGAACAAAATTTCCCTCCCCTTCTTCTATCGTCGTGTCATGTTGAAATTGTCATCCTCTCCTTTACATTTGAGGTGGCAAGATAGGATATTGAAACAGTTTTTCGTCTTCGTCTTTTCATCCTCGTCTTATGTTGCCATCAACTTCGCTCTTCTCTCGTCACCCTTCTCGTGTCTCCCTTTGATGTCCTTTTGTCACAGTAGCAATCATCGATGCTTTGATGCAATCTTTCTCTCATCCCCCTCTGTCATTTCCTCACCTCGGTCATTTCCTCCTTCAATTAGTCGTCGATTTCTCACGTCCTTTATCGTCGTTCTTGTCCACTCCTTCGTCCCGTTGTAGTCTTTCATATTTATAAAGCTTAAGAAAAAGATTTAAACCAGAATATCGATTTGCTTCTTTTGATAAGGCGTCAACAAAAAAAAAGCTTTTAAAAAAACATTGTTCAAAATATCATGCTCCTTCTTTTGTTTGAGCACATAAAAACATTCTCTATCTGACATTAGAGTTTATGTCAATGTGCCGCCATATGTTTGTCAATTTTAACAATACCATGATCCTCTTTTTCTCTGAATTGAAGGGTTCAGTCTTTAGTATTTCACGTCGAGATCTTATTTCTTCCCATTGCTTATGTTTAGGCTAGAGCTTAGAAGAAGTCATTTTAGTAATTTGTATTGTCTTTTATCTATTTTGGACGTTTGTCAATTTTGATGATTTTTGGAATCTTAAAAATGGAAGGTCGTAGCTTTTCATAGCATGCCTGGGATGTTTGTCAATTCTGATGATTTTTGGAATCTTGAAAATGGAAGGTCATAGCTTTTCATAGCATGCCTGGGATTTAGTTATCTTCGCATGTACGCTCAGGCGGATCATAATGTAACTATGGCGGATTTCTGAATGAAAGATGGAGATGCAATTTGTCAACTTGTGTTGTCTTATTTGCTCTATTCTGATCCTTTGTGAGTCCATATCTGAGCATAGTGAGATAAGTAGTGATGTAGAAAGTGAAATGCTTGTGATGTGAAGATGAATTTTAGTGCGAATTTTGATTTTCTCAATTGTCAAATCGAATGTCAAAATGTCATTTGAAATAGTAAAATTGTGTTTATGAAGGGTGTTCATGGTCGAGTTTGCTCTCTTCTATGGGAGGATGAGTGCTATGCTAAGCAGTGGTTTTGGGGGTAGTTAAATGGGTGGTTATGTTTTTGGAAGTCAGATGCTGAATGATTTCTCATTCTAGAGAATTCACAGCAACCTGTTGACTCGTATTTCACAAGGTGGGCAACACGGTGTGCAGCAACATGCAAAAGGGCATGAAGGTGGTGAAGATAGTGGAAATGCAAAGTGACAGTTTGGAGGATGAGTCAGATTAGAGTATCGAGGAATTGGAGGATATAGAGAATTATGGAGGACTTTTCAATGAATCTAGAGGAGTTGGGCAATTTCTGACTTTTGTAGGAGGAGTAGTATTGTAGCAGGCATTTGTGGTGAAAACAATTGCAGTTTGACCCTTTGGGAATTCGAAGAGGCATATCAATATGTCCTTTAGTACATACAACATCCACATTATCTTCAGTAGGGCATTTGACCCCAAATACACAAAGGAATATGGCAGCAGCGGCTAGAGCGGATTTACACGTCAAGTTTGAGACCTTTTCCAGGAAGTCCATACCAGACCCTGATTGCCATATAGCTCAATTTAAGACAAGGTGGCAGGCCAGAGGATTTGACGAAGTGTATGACGCGTAAGCCAGGATGCGACAATTTCAAGAGACACTTGAGGGAAGAGCCTTGTAGTGGTTGAGAAATTTCAATATAGGGCATTTTGTAGATTATGAACCATTAAGGGATGCGTTTCTGAATAGATTCTGGAAGGAGAAAACTCCAAACGATGTGCTTACAAAAATCAAAGGGATTAAGCAAAGGAAAATGTTTGTGGAGGATTACACTCAGAAATTCAATCAGTATTCGAAGGGGCTTACCAATGCTAAAAGGCCTACATATGAAATGTTGGCTGGATATTACATACATGGTCTGTGGAAAGAATTCCAAAATGCAAGAGCAGGTGTAGATGTCGAAGTTGGTTTTAATGCCTTGGTAGACATTGCAACAAGAGCAGAAAAGAGATTTGGAGTTACAAGTCTGAATTCCTCAAGGAAGAGTTCTCGGGTGAAAAGGAAGGGAAAGAAGGGGAAGAAGAAGAAGAAATCTTTGGATGATAGTAGTAATGATGATTCTGATACAGATATAGATTCAGATACAAATTCCGATTCTGACTCAGAAGCAAGTAGCATTTTAGATTTTGACTCAGATTTAGATTCTGATTTTGATTCAGATAAATGAGATAAGAAGAGGAAGAATAAGAAGAAGGGTAAAGAAAATATCAAGGGGAGTTTAGTTCAAAAGATGGTGGAGAAGAAGTTGAAGGAAGTGGGTATCAAGGGGATTTTAGTTCAAAAGATGGTGGAGAAGAAGTTGAAGGAAGTGGGTGTCAAGCAAAAGCTAGGTAGCAAGAAAGCTCATTGTGACTTTTGTGCAAAGGATGGTCATTTGACAACTATATTCATCTTTGAGTCCCTTCTTGAAGACATTCCAGCTTTAATCTTGCACAAATAAATCAGTCACTTTGACCCACAAAACCTGTGTAACAAGCCGTAGGAATTAGTTGCTCCAATTGGTAGGAACTCCAAAGAAGCGCATCTAACTTTCAAAAGCTTTAAGAAAGGTTGAGACATTGCGGCCATCAAAAAATTTACGCTCACTTACCACAGCCTCAATTGCTTTTGTTGCACCATGGGTATGCTCTTGTTCTTGATGCAATATTTGTTCTTGATCCAATTGTTGCTGATGTAGCTATTGTTGCTCCTGCATAGATAACTACATTTGCTGATTCTACATCATAATAGCTAAACAAAGAGTTTGCAATAAATTCTTCATCTCATCGGTTCCAAGCCAGCATCGTTGACTTCTGTACGGCCATCTACATTGATCCCGCTCATGGCTACGGCCGGTCCCCATGGTGGATGTGAAGCAGCGTTGATCGATTGGCCAATAATTTTGACTTGCAGGTCCAGTTGAATAGGTCTTGCTTTCGAACCCAAAGCACTACTTCACGACTTCTAGTCCTTCTGGATTGCGAAGGCAAGGCAAGAAGCAAGCCACTCAGAGTGATACCTAAGTGTTGACGAGTTGGATGAACTCCCCACCACCCGGGGTCACACAGGCCAATATCCGCAGATGACCACTTCAATATCCGCAGATGAAAATTGCTACTCCATATTATACAACTATCGTGCACTTCGATTTGTCCTCCTTTAAGCTACTGTAGAACAGAGGTGACCCTATGCGAGTCATAAACGTCTGCAACTTCCTATGAGAAGGAACAAAATTGTTCTCCCCTTCTTCTGTCGTCGTGCCATGCTGGAATTGTCGTCCTCTGCTTTCCATTCTAGGTGGTGAGATAGGATATTGAAACAGTTTTTCATCTTCGTCTTTTCTTCCTCCTCTTTTGTTGTTGTCGACTTCGCTCTTCTCTCGGCACCCTTGTTGGCACTCCCTTGGGTGTCCTTCTGTCACAGAAGTAGTCTTGCCGATGCTTCGATGCAATATTTCTCTCGTCCCCGTCCTCGTCCTTCTTCACCTCCATCGTTCCCTCCTTTAATTAGCTGTCGATTCCTCACCACCTTCGTTGTCGTTCTTGTCCCCCCCTTCGTCCCGTTGCAGTCTTTCATATTTATAAAGCTTAAGAAAAAGCTTTAAACCAGAATATTGATCTACTTCTTTTGATAAGGCGTCAATGAAAAAAAAAACTTAAGAGAAAACATTGTTCAAAATATCATCCTCCTTCTTTTGTTTGAGCGCAGAAAAACATTCTCTGATTGACATCAGAGTTTATGTCAATGTGCCGCCAATTTTATCAATAACATCATCCTCTTTTTCTCTAAACTAAAGGGTTCAATCTTTAGTATTTCACATCGAGATCTTATTTCTTCCCATTGCTTGCAAATTCAGGACAGTATACTTTCACAACGGTCATATGATTTGTTTTTAGAGTTCGTGTCTGAGGAGTGGAGGAAATTTATGGATGCATAAGGGGGTGAAGAAAGGAAGTCCAAGCTACAAGCTGGATCTGCTGATTTGAAAGGGCCAACATCAATATTGTCTAATCAATGGCTAATCAAAGCTTATTTACAACAAGTAGATAGAATGTCAAGGAGCTTTTGAAGTATCTTGAAGAGAAAAAGATCTTTAGAATGTGGAGGAAGGCAACAAGATCTTTAGAGAGAAGGCTTGTGGTTCTATTTAGCACAAACTAGGAGATGGGTTTTTGAATGCTACAATGATGATCAATAGGGTGGTTGCTACCTATCCAATTCTACTAATGTGCTAAACAAACCCAATTGCTAGATGTGAGGGAAGCACCATTTTTGCAACCATAAGATTCAAGGGCCCACCTACAACACCATCAACAAGATTTGCCAAGGCCATATTTCGCCAAAGCTACTACAAGAGTTTGAGTCCAAGTTTAATGAGATGAATGTTGCAGATCAAAGAGCCTTAGAGTCTGAGAAGGTGAAATTATTATTGCAAGTAGTGGATCTAGTGCTTCATATGCAATTAGGAGAGCTCTTAGAAGATATATTGTAGCGTATGGGTATCAAGACCAATAATTAATAGTTAGATAGTCAAATAAATAGAATGGGCTTGATCCTCAATACTCCCCCTCAAGCTAAGGCAAGACACTGTACCCAAAGTAACTTTTCAAAGCAACTGAACTTATCTTTACCTAGTGACTTGGTAAAGATATCATTTACTTGGTCTTCAATTTGACATGCAAGAGATCTATCTTTCCTACAAGTACCATCTCTTGTATAAAGTGATAGTGTACCACTATATGTTTTGTTTTGGTATGACCTATGATTCCTCCTATTTCTATGCCTTTTACTATCCCAACATTGGCTCTTGTCTCTATGCCTACACTTGTCTTACCTATGTCTACTTCTATACTTACAACTGCCTATGCCTATGCTAGTGCCAGTACCAATGGTTGCACCACCTGCTTGTATGGCTCTGCCATTCTAGAATGAAGAAATGGATGAGGTAGTTAAAGGTATAAGTGGTCTAAAGCTTGATTTTTCCAAATTTGTAGGGCCATATGCTATAGTTGAAAGAGAAGATCCTTCACAGGCACCTCCAAGAAGGGACTATATTAGGATATTTATTTGTGTGATAAGCCTGAGCACCACTGCGACCCTAGAAACAACTTAGCTATAAATTCTTTTTAGATATTGAGAATGCTACTGACCTCAAGAGAGTGCTTGAAGGCCACATTTTAAGTAGTAAAGTGGAGTTCAATCTAGACAAAATCTTGAGAATAGCCAAGAGGGAATTCCATGAGGAGATCATCAATATCATAAAGAGGAATAGGCATGTAGTATAGACTAGAAAAGGATAGGGTATCGAGATTGAGGAGTTGTTTGATGAGAGTGAGGATGAGGCTCCTGAAGAGAATGCTATAGTATGTGCAAATGTTATAAATAATGCTTAGCTAGGACAATGGTCAAAATAGGTGAGAAGGCTACTCCATGTATTTTTTGCTTGACCATGGGTCAGAGATTATTGTAGTTGTGCACAAAGTCTATGAGATTGAAAAGTAGTTGGTTGATATGGATCAAGGTTGGAAAATGAGAGTTACCAGTAACATTGCAACAAAATTGTATGCTGCATGTCTAAATATCAGGATATTTATAGATGATATATAGGATTATTTTCATTTCTTTTTGTAAGATACTTACTCATATGATGTTATATTGGGTTAGCCCATCTATTATAGTAGCACGAATGGAGACTAAGGTGATGGATGATGGCTTTTCTTATGTAGGAGTCCATAGCAAAGATGGGATGAGAGTAGTTTAGTTAATGATAGTATGTACTAACCATCCTAGGAACATGTATTCTTTAAGGGATGCTACTCTACTCTCACATCTTAGGAGTAGAATTGTTTTCTTCTATTTTTGTTGGGCTTTGTATTGATAGTTCAATTTCTTATCAAAGGGTTTCAGAGTTGCAATGCAATACATATGTAAGAGAATGGAGATATTCAAGGAGACATGTATTACATGATGATGAGCATATAGATGGTATGTATGAGGGTTTGACTTGTGCACATACTATAGAAGAACTTGAGAAAATGCTAAAAATTTAGGATTTGAGTTATTCTAGTGTTGTCTTAGTGCATTCCTTGGATGTGTATATGTGAAGGTTGCATTTATATAGCTAGAGGCTAAGTATCTCAACAAATAGACTTATGAGCTAAATTATTTTGGCAAAGAGGAGAGATGGCTAATTATTCTCAACCAATAGAGTTTTTGAGGGCTGAGGCATCTCAGCAAACAGAGTACAAGGTTGTTTCTATTTAGCCCAAAGAGTGCAATGTTGATCATTTTCAATCCACAAAGTTTAGTATTGTGAATATGCATCATGATTTGAGGTTTTTAAGGGAGTATAAAGAGGCCAAGGTGAAGTACAAAACTATGGAAAAGAAGGTTAACTAGTTGAAGGTCCATTACCTTTTGACAATGATGAGTAGATGAAGAGGGCTGCAAAGTAGCCAAGTTTGAGGGATGTTGCACATGTTGATTATAAGTTTTTAGAAACATTAGAAGAATTAAAGATTGGGAATGATGAGTTCTTGCTTCTTGTAGAAAGACAGTGTTTCATGGATATGTTGGAGAAGCATGGTAGAGCATTTGCATTTTCGCCACAAGAGATTGGATGTGTTGATCTTGAGGTTGTGGCACTAATGGTTATTTTTATGATTTTCGACATTTGGAATCTTCAACCTATTGGAGTGCTTAAAGCACATCTATAAAAATTGATTGAGTTGATGAATGAGAGGTTTTGCATTAATATACTTGATCCATCTTTAGTATCCTATTCAAGTCGATGGTTTACAATGGTTAAGATGAATGAATCTCTTAGGTTTGTTTGAGATTTGCAGCTAGTAAACACAATGACTATCATGAATGCTGGGCTATTTGTTATTTTGGTAATGTGTATTTGGGTATGGTCAGTTTCAACTTGCATTAGAGAGCATAGATTTGACAACCATTAAAACTGTGTTGGGCCTTATCCACAATGTATAGTTTACCACAAGGGGCTACAAATTCAATAGCACATATGATGAATGCTATGAATAAGGTCCTACTACATGATTATATCCCTCAACTTACTTGGCAATTTTTGGATTATGTGTCTACTAAAGATTGCATAGAAGAGGAAAAGGTAGAGACACTTGATGCTCATGGATGTAGACACTTTGTGGTTGATTATATTATGGATTGTGAGAATTATCAAGAGATTGGAAGAGGTGAATTGGACCTTATCACAAACAAAATCAGTTTTTGGAGTGAACAAAGTGCTTATTGTTTGATATATGTGTGGCTACTATGGCACCAAACCTTCTCTTACTAAGGTGGATGCTATTAAGAAAATTACAGAGTTTTACACTTCAATTTCAAAAGTGATAAAGTTTCTTGGAATATGTGTGTTTTACATAATATCCATTTTGCATTTTTTCCATGTAGTAGACGTGTTGTATCAATTGATTCACAAGGGGCAAAAGTTGTGTTGAAATGAGAGGCATACTAGAGCTATGAGGAAGCTCAAGTAGTTATTGCAACTTGCTGACTCCTAGGAAGGTAGATTATGTGAAGAATCAAGCTCACCAACTCTCAACAATCATAGGTTAGTTGTCAATCATGTGTGCTTCAATAAGTGAGTCAAGACCTAACTATGGTTAGGTAGTGTAGTTAAGAGTTAGACCCAGTGTGACCTATCCTTTATTATGTCACTAGTGTAAGGTTATGAATAAATAATGACGAAGAAGTAAGAGAGTACTCTACTGTCTAAGCTCTCTCTATGTCTATGTCTAGAAGCCAAGAGACCTTGAGATCCTGTGAGCTTGGCATTGGTATCTTGGGAGCTAGATTCTGAAAATAGGAGTTGCATTTGACTTGCAAAGGTTCATTGGAAACCATAGTCATACTTGGGCTGATCCCTATCAGAGATTTGGAGGCTTACACTAGGAGAGCTTGTGGAGATTTGCAGAGAAGGTCAATGGAAAGCATTAGAGCTTGTTACAAAGCTTATTTGAAACTAACAAAGCAAGCAAGAAAACAGTGAGATCTGAGCAAATTGTGCCTATTTTTAGATGGAAAAATAGGGGGAAACATTGAGCATGATATGCCTGAGTGAATGTTGGATTTTTTACCTTGTGTACTAAACCTTCTATAGCCTAATGTGATGCCAAGCCCAGCATTAGTCACAACATAAGTAGCCCTACATCAGCCATATCTTGATAGTGTGAAAAATCCTAAATTGCATCTGGTTGTAATAGGGCAAGATCAAGCACTCCTACAACTCTTAAGTGCTTACTAGTCATATTGAACCATCATGAAATCCTTGCCCATGTACATGGCTTCAACCTCATGCATTTAGGCATGGTTAAGCAAAACCAAATATTCAGATCTGAGGGGTACTAGTAGGCTAAAATATGTCTTGAAACTTGGATGGGTTGCATTTGGAACTATGAAGCATGTTGAAGCTTAAATTGGTACCTACAAATTATTGGATCCTTGCCACATGATTTGTGAATATTTTTTGGATGTATTGAGCATTGAATGATCACTTTTAAACTATGTCATGGATGGTTATGATTGAGTGTTGCCTAGTTATAGCCTGTAGGAAATGTTTCTAGCATTGCTACTAGTTGTATGAGCAACTATTGATGCACATATGCCCCTACATTGAACCCCAGGGGTTATGGTATATGTCAAAAATGTTCTAAGGAAATTTTGAGTTGAGGATACTCTTGTTTTAGCAAAGAATATATTGCTAGCCATTCAAACACAATTATTGTTTGTCTATGTGTGGCTACTATGGCACCAAACCTTCTCTTACTAAGGTGGATGCTATTAAGAAAATTACAGAGTTTTACACTTCAATTTCAAAAGTGATAAAGTTTCTTGCAATATGTGTGTTTTACATAATATCCATTTTGCATTTTGTCCATGTAGTAGATGTGTTGTATCAATTGATTCACAAGGGGCAAAAGTTGTGTTGAAATGAGAGGCATACTAGAGCTATGAGGAAGCTCAAGTAGTTATTGCAACTTGCTGACTCCTAGGAAGGTAGATTATGTGAAGAATCAAGCTCACCAACTCTCAACAATCATAGGTTAGTTGTCAATCATGTGTGCTTCAATAAGTGAGTCAAGACCTAACTATGGTTAGGTAGTGTGGTTAAGAGTTAGACCCAGTGTGACCTATCCTTTATTATGTCACTAGTGTAAGGTTATGAATAAATAATGACGAAGAAGTAAGAGAGTACTCTACTGTCTAAGCTCTCTCTATGTCTATGTCTCTTTCTCCCTCTTTGAATCCCCTACATTGAACCCCAGGGGTTATGGTATATGTCAAAAATGTTCTAAGGAAATTTTGAGTTGAGGATACTCTTGTTTTAGCAAAGAATATATTGCTAGCCATTCAAACACAATTAGTTTCAAATTGCTTGTTTGTCTACAATCAGATAGCTTGTTTACATAAGGGGTATGTAGGGGATGAAGTCCACATAAATATATGATATTATTGAGAGATGTTTTGCCACATGTTTGGAGAAGTTTTTTGACAAGCCTTGAGCTAGTATTTACTATTTATTGCAAAGTTTTACTATCATAAAGTTAGTTGACTGAAACTATCCTATTTTAACGGTGAACTATCTATGCATCCAGAATGAACGTTTTGGAACTCCCATGTTTGAAATATGCTCAAATGAGCTAAATTAAACATATTGTATAGTGTAAATAGATGTACTTGGGTTTTTGGGATGCTATACAAATATCTTGGTCAATGAAAGATTTACTTGGTTTTTGTAGGGAGCCAGGCATTGACTGTTAAGATTGCAATGTGAATACATAGAGCTATCATCTTGGGAAATGTTGAAAGGTCAGACAATATCACTCAAATAGTGTGTGAAAAGCTAGATAATAACAACTATGCTATCTAGAAATTTTGTATGAGAAACTTTCTCATTGAGAGATTATATTGGGATTTTGTAACAGGTGTTGAAGTTGAGCCCAAGCTTCCTCAAAAGACTCAACCAACTGCTAAACAACTAAGGGCACGTCATGCTTGGATGCAGGAAGGAGCTCATAGAGTTTTACATTGGCTATCACATTGTATTTCAGATGTTATGCTAATGCAAATTATGAATTGTAAGACACTGAAAGATTCATGGAATATCCGATTGAGATATTATGGTACTACTACAAGTGCAAGAAAGATACAGCTGAGACAAAAATTCAATACCATGGAGAGGAATGCTCTATTCAAGATTATGTAGCAAAGATAAAAACCATTGTAGATCAATTGGCAACTATTGGAACTGAAGTAGAGGATAAGGATTTGGTTGTAGTGACCTTGAAGGGTCTAGGACCTAAATACAAGTCATTTGACATGTCTATTTTAGTGAGATCTGAAATACCATATTTTAATGAGTTAGTCTCATTTCTTACTCATGAGGAGGTGAAATTGGATTTGGCTACTAGCTCAAGTAGCTTGAAAAGCAGGGATGAAATGTTCTACTATAATCAGAGGGGCCATGGAAATCCTGGGAGGGGTTTCTTCTGTGGTAGATGCACTCAAAAAATTGTATCTCAACATTTGCAAAATAAACAAGGCGATAATGCTAGAGGTGGTAGATACTCTTGAGTATGGGAGAGAGCTAACTCTAGGGGCAGAGAATCCTGGTAGTCATAGACTTTGTATGAAAATGCAAACAAGGATAATGAATGTTGCTATTCTGGCAAGTATGTCCACATTACTAAAGAATGTTCGAAAAAGCAAGCAAATCAAATAGGCAAATAGTAAGGTCAATATGCCTCGTCCAGTCATTTAGATGTTATGCTAATGTAGTTTATGAACTGTAAGACACTGAAAGATGCATGGTATATCTAGTTGAGATATTATGGTACTACTACAAGTGCAAGAAAGATACAACTAAAATAGAGATTCAATACCATGGAGAGGAAAGAATGTTCTATTCAAGATTATGTAACAAAGATCAAAACCATTCTAGATCAATTGGCAACTATTGTAACTGAAGTAGAGGATAAGGATTTGGTTGCACTGACCCTGAAGGGTTTAGGACCTAAATACAAGTCATTTAACACATCTATTTTAGTGAGATCTGAAATGCCATATTTTAATGAGTTAGTCTCATTACTTATTCATGAGGAGGTGAAATCGGATTTGACTACTAGCTCAAGTAGCTTGAAAAGCAGAGATGTAGTGTTCTACTATAATCAGAGACGCCATGGCAATCGTGGGAGGGGTTTCTTTCGTGGTATAGGGACTCAAAAAAAATGTATCTCAACATATGCAAAATAAATAAGGTGATAATGCTAGAGGTGGTGGATACTCTTGAAGTAAGGGAGAGTTGACTCTAGGGGCAGAGAATCCTGGTAGTCACAAACTTTGTATGAAAATGCAAACACAAGCAAGCAAATCAAAGAGGAAAAGAGTGGTGAAAGGTTCTTTGTCATGACTTATATATGGAACAAGGCTACTAAGTAGGAGAAATTAGATGACAAATAGTATATCGATACAAGAGCATCAAACCACATAATATCACATGGATAGTGGTTTGATGAAATGAAAGCAAGTACAAATGGCTATATATGCGTTGGAGATTAAACATAGAATGACATAGTTCATACATGAGTTGTTCTGGTGGTCATACCTAATGGTGAAAAGAAGAAATTATATGATGTTTTGCATGTTCCATCAATCACAAAGAATTTGTTATAAATTGTCTAGATGGATAAGGAAAACTTGTAAGTACACTTTAACAAAGATGTATGACTTATAGAGGAATATGGCAAAGGTTAGAAGGTGATTGCAAAGGGACAAAGACATAGTAGAATGTTTACATTGAATCCAAACATTCCTAAAAACTAAAAGTTACAATGTTTGCTCATGATGATATAAATGTTAGAGACATAGATACCTTACATAAATGCATTGGGCACATCAATATACAAAGGCTAAATAATATGCAGCATAAGGAGATTGTTTTGGGTCTGTAAAAATTCAAATATGCCAATTTGGGATATGCATGTTTAGCATGTTAGTTTAAAAAATAAGCTTGGTTTTCCTCTATTAGACATACATGGAACAATAGTAGACCCTACAACTTGTTTACTTGGATGTATGCATATTTTAAATGTCATGCAGAGAAAGAGCTCAATTGTTATGTATGATGCTTATTACGATCTCATGGTGGTGGTGAATATGTGTTAAAGGATTTGACAGGTACTTGAGTGAGCATGGGATCAAGATACAATTGACATACAGTTATACTCCATGGAGTGGCTGAATGGGAAAATAGGGTCATTATGGAAGCAGCCACCAGGGCAATGCTAAATGAGAAAGATATGCCTCTCTCGTGGGCAGAAGTAGTTCAAACTGATGTTTATGTTATGAATTGGACACTTGTAGTAGGTGGCATACATGAGAAGATACCATATGAGAAACTTTATGGATTTAAGCCTGATATTAGACACTGGAAAGTGTTTGGTAGCATTGCATATGTGCTTTTATCTGATGAGAAACATAAGAAACTTGATCCAAAAATAGTAAAGGTTGTATTTATTGGTTACTCATAGGAATGAAAGGCTTATAAATGCTATGTTCCATCTATTCATGAGAATTTGATTATTCATGATGTGGTATTTGATGAGCTAGCATCTTGGTATGGTTCTAAGAAAGTGTTGAGAGTGGAAAAAGACTAAATTTTTGACTACATTTTGTTGTTCTTGAGGCTTAAATTGTTGATTTTGATGGATTTTGAGTGATGATAGTTGTTTTGGAAATGTTTGAGAGTGTTTCGGATGATATTGATCATATTTTGGAAGTTCATGACGATTCTTAGTGGAAATATGAAGCTCTTAGAGATGTTCTGATAGGTTCTGTTGAGGTTCTGATACCTTGTGTTTAGCTTTTGTTTTGTTCTGATTTTCTTCTATATGAAGCATGGATTGATGATTGATAAAGGTTGAAATATTTTGAAATATTATTGAATAGTTTTTGATAGTTTGGAATGGTTTTAGTATGAGTTATGAGGTTCTACTATTCTGTGTTGACCATCTATAATCCTGTGTAGACCTATAGAGCCTCTGTCTCTGCTGTGTTCCCATTCTATTATGTTTTGTAGATCTTTTATAAGTGTTCTGTGGAATGAGGGTGTGACTTTGGGAAAATTTTCTACCTTTTTGAAAGAATGAATCTAAGTTAAAGAGCTAAAACAAATGGAAGAAGTAGTTGTTGAAGACTCAAGAGCAGACTGGAGTGAAGTGGTAGTGAGCTATGAAGAGACACTGTAGTGGCTCTGGTGCCCTTTCATACCTCCTATGTCTCTTGGGAGGTACATCCAAGACCTAATAAGGATTATTGAGAGTGATTATTGATTATTTTATAAAGGAGATGATGCACTATTGATTTAGAGAGAGAGAGAGAGTCGGAGATAGCCGATTCTATCAAAACAATGTGTCTATCTATGAGAGATTGAGATAGAAAAATATGACAACAATGAAGATAAATAATATGTGATTATTTCCATTCAAAAATGGTGTATTATTTTGTGTTTCTTGTTCTATTGATGGATTTCATGAAGATGTTGAAGATTATGGCTGATTCTATTAAATCCGTGGGAGATATCTACTATGATGTTGCATGAAGTTTTGTTATTTTCCTTGTTGTGGTTCTCTAAAGAATGAAACAAAAGCTTGTTGATGTTATAAGATAGATTTTATTGCAGTAGAAACCTCTTTTCATTGGTGATCCTCTTGGGGCTCCATGTTTTTGGCGCATAGCCGAGGAAACTTGCCATCAACAAGCATTAGAAGAGGCTGAAAATGAAGGAAATGGCATTACCAAGAAGAGGAGAATTCAATGGATGCTTGAAAATTTCCTTCTTCCACTAAAGAGTTGGAGATTCTTATTGCCAAAGCCACTTTCTATAAGAAGTTCATCCTACAATGGCGGAAAAATATTACCATCATGATGCAAGCTCTATGTGGTGGACTATTTCATCTTTCTGTTGAAGCAACAAAGATGTGCATCTTGGTGATACATTGTTTGGGAACAAAATGAAGAGTAGAAATAGAGAGAATGACCATCCATGGAAGATTTGGCATTCATTGAGAAGTTTCTAGACAACATCAAGTGGGAGATTGTGAAGAAGCTTCAGGAGCCGTGGTCTGTGGAGGTTTACAAAAACAAGAAAGAAAAGAGTTGGAATAAAAGCTCCATATGTTTGAAGATATAACAACCCTTGGCATGATGTAACCCCAAATGGCCTTGAACTCTTTTATTGACTCTATAAGCATCAACCAATAGTAATAAATAGGTAAGAAAGTGCCTATATGATAACCATTTATCCAATTTTTAATTTGTGATCTTAATCTTATCTTTTATTCTACAACTAATCCTTCTTTGCAACAGTCATAAGCTACACATTTATGTCCCTCCATAGTTGTACTTTTGCATCAATTCCTCCTTGGAGATTCATTACTTTAGCCATCATTTAGGACTTTAATCACTTATTGCTTTTCATAATGTTGAGATGTATATGTGTTGTATCATAGAAGTATCCAAAAGAGAAAAAGTATCCTTAACACAATTTACATGTTTTATGCTTCATTTTTACACACTTGCGTGTTACTATTAATCTTTTACATTAGTATATGCATGCCTATTGCTTCATAAATACACTAGTCTATTTAATATAATTAATGTATAACATATAGCTTTGTTTGTGGTAGAGCCTTATGGATGGCTAAGTAGAAAAAGTTCATGTACTATCTATTGGCTTTCTTATACATGTGTTAAGTGAATCGTATTTAAATTTGCATTTATTTACAGATATCAAGTAAGTAAACACTATTTAAACACTTTTATAAATGTGCTTATAAAAGTGCCTATCATAATGCTTATAACATGTTTATAGACATGCTATCCTCTGGTATTGAAAAAAGCTAGGGAGGTACTAGTTTGAGAAATGTTTATAGACATGCTATCCTCTGGTATTGAAAAAAGCTAGGGAGGTACTAGTTTGAGAAATGTTCATTTCTTTAATTTTGCAAATTTTATAGTGTCATTTGCAAAAAAATCAAAGATACAAAAAATGGTCACGCACAAAAGTATTGCTCTCACCACAACATTTTATGGATAACTATTGCTCCAATTATAAACAAATGAAAAAAATAAATATGTAAAACTAAGCTCGCATAAGAATATATTTCATACTCTTTGCATATATCATGTTCTCTACAATACCAAAAAGATAAACATGAATTTTTTAGTTTGGGTTTCATCTATTAATAGTATTTCTCATGAAACCTAAGCATAGCCTAGCGTAATCTACCCAGGTCTAACCTTAGTGCAACTATTAGTTATGCCGGCCTGTGAGGATCTTAGATGTTAGGGAGAGACAACTGAGATCCAGAACCTTGAGAGAATGCCTCGTCGAGTGGAAAGATTATCCTAAGGAGGATGCTTCTTGGATGGATGAAAGCACTCTCAACCAACAATATCCCTAGTTCATCTCGAGATGAGGACATCTCCCTTCCTCCAAGGGGGAGAGAATGTAATATTCCCGTTTGAAAAATATTACAAAACCAACCTCCCGTGCACCATAAACTCGTGCAAAGATTATCTTCAGTGCCGGTAGTTAATCTATAACCGCACGCGAGAAATGGAGAACTCCGCATTGGCAAATCAGGACTGAGGTTCAAAACCGCATAAACCGCGGGAAAACTCCCTCTTGGGAGGAGGTTAAGTGGATAAAGGTGGAATTATTGCAAATTTTTTTTACTTATCTTCCCCATCCAATGCGTGGCTAAGGGAAAGGGAATGGCTAGGTGGGAGAGGTGGTAACCAAGGGGGAGACGTGGGCTGCATGCACAGCCCACGTGGGGGAGGTCCCCTCTCCCCCTGGACTATAAAAACCCACCTTAAGGGGGGGTAAGAAAGGGTGTTGAAGGAGGAGAATCTGCCATGTGCCACTAGTCATGGAGAACGCCATCCTCACGCCACCGCCTGGAGCTTGACAACCGCCGCCAGCTCCGCCACAGGCTATCACGCCGCCAACATCCCCCGTCAAGTCCACCCTACTTCCTCCCACGAACACTGTCATCTATCTCCACGCCCTTACGTAGCTGTCAAAAGCTTCATAGAAGCTTCACTAGGAAGATTCTAAGGGGCTTCTCTAAGCCCCCCTTCCCATTAGATCCACCACAAGCCCATTCCTAGCTTAGATTTAAAGTCCCCTTCCCGCAAGGCCCCCATCAAACCCATCCCTAGCCCCGGGCTTTGAAGAGAAGAAAAGGAAGCCTATAAGGCCTCTTCCCACCAATCATCCCTACCCCCAGGTCTTTGAAGAGAAGAAGAGGGGCTTCCTTTCTTGGCTCAAAGGACAACCCACTTATTATTGAGTTTTTTCTATGGGTTTTACTGAACTTGCAAATACATGAGATTTCTCATGGTGATGTTCAATTCAGTTCTGTTCGAATCAAAACACACCTGGATCCTAAGAAAAATGTTTCTGATATTTATGACTTCCTCCAATCTTTGAAACCTTAAAACTTGGAAACTCCATTTTATTATTGCTAAATATACTTCTATTGCTTCTCTTTCATGCATATTCATAGCTTGAAAATCCAAACTTTGACTTGTGAGAAAATATACATTTAGCTTATCCTTCGAGTGCATCAATTCATCAAAGCCATATTTTAGAAATCATCAAGTCTGTATTTTAGATCTCATATTATGTTGAATTGTGAATATTGAAATCCATTATTCGCATCTCAAAAAGTGTCCCTGTGGCGAGTGACATTAACAAACCCCCTCGCGCAAATTGCATGCGACACCACATTGACCTACAAAGTATTTATTTCGTTAGTGCATTTAGATATAAGAAGGTTTAATCTTATTAAGATTAACCTTATTTTTAAATTCCACTCCCTCAAGATCTGCAAGTAATTCCATGGATTTATTTTTCCCTATTCTTACGATCTTGTAGGGACTATCCCATTTGGACTCAAGTTTTCCTGCAAATAGTTCTCTATGTGCATCATAATATATAACTAATTGTCCCTTCTTAAAGGTTTATTTCTTTGCTTTTAAATCATGCGAATGCTTCATCCGATGCTTAGCCACTTTTTGGTGCAACTGACCTTGCCAATTGAGCTCATCCAAGTGGGCCAGAGTCATAAAACGCTCGAAAAGGGTATCCTCGTCACCCAAATAATGTTTGATTGCAAATCTTATAGTTTGCAACTCAATCTCTAAGGGAAAAACACACTCCTTCCCGTAGGCTAGCTCAAACGAGGTGTGGCCAATGGATCATTTAAACGTCGTGTTATACGTCCACACTGCCACATATAATTTTGTATCCCAGTCTTGCTTCTTTTTAGACACCATTTTTGATAGAATACCCACAAGTTATTTATTTGTGCTTTCAACTTGCCCATTCGCCCGGGGTTTATAAAGGGTTGTCTTATTATGCTTAATTTTCTATGCTTGAGTCAAGCTTTCAATCACCTTTTTTAGGAAATGGGTTCCACGGTTGGATAATAATTATTTTGGTGGACCAAATTGACATATAATTTGCTCTAGTAGGAAAATGACAGTCTCTTTTGCATTGTCCTTCCTCTTTGCTCCTACTTCTGACCACTTTGTAAAATAGTTAGTCGCCATTATGATATATCTCTTCTGCGTAGAAGAAGAGGGGGCAATAGGACCCACAAATTCGATGTGCCACTTCTCAAATGGAAGTATAGCCATAATCAGAGTAAGTGGTTGCTTCCTATTCTCCCTACTATCATGTGTTGACAAGTATCACATCTCTTGAAATACTCGAATGTGTCCTGGAAAATGGATGGCCATCAATATCTGGCTCTTAAAGCTTTTTGGACAATCAGCTATCCAACAAAGTGCCCTCCACAAGTGGAGTCATGGCACTCTTCCAAAACGAATGGAACCTCGTCAGGCATCACAGATCGGTGATAGATATCATAAAACCCCTACCGATATAGTGTTCCTGCGATCAAAGAAAATTTCAATGCCTACTATCTAATTTTTCTCTTTTTTCAATTTTGATAAACCGGCTCCAGTCTCTCCTATGGATAGGTAACATGTGATAGCAGCATACCAAGAGGGGATCGCAGCTGTATCAATTTTAAACATTTCCTCAATATCACTTCCTTCAACTAAAGTCTCTTTCAGCTCCCTGAAATCCACCAAGCATTCCACAATACCCTGTAACCTTGGTGGCTTACTCCTAATCTCATAATCAAGTTCTTGCAAAGTTATTAATCACTTTTCTAAATGATCCAATGGCTATAGCTTGTTCATCAACAATCTAAGCCCCTCCGCCTTTGTATAGAAAACTACCTTCTCATAGAAGATGTAGTGCCTGAATTTTTTAGTCGCAAATACCATTGCAAGGCAGAACTTCTCCATGTAGGTATAGTTGATCTTTGATATATCCAACTTCTAACTAGCAAAGGCTATCGGATGATACCACTTTTCCTTCCACATTTGGGATAAACAACAGCTAATATGATGCATGGTGGTTGTCAAAAATATGTAGAATATTTTGGCCCTTTTAGATGCTTTTAAAAATGGTTCTTTTACTAGCTCATGTTTCATATCATCAAAAGCTACCTTACAAGGGTCGCTCCATTCAAATAAATAGCTAGAGGATAATAGATTCATTAGTGGTAACGTTCTTTCTACCAGGGCATTTATGAACCTCCGATAGTACCCTACAGATGAGAGAAAGTTGTCTACTTCTTTTGAAGTGTGTGAAGGACTCATGGGGACTATGACCTTGATCTTTTCACCGTCAGTCATGATCCCTACTGAACTAGCCACATGTCCTAGCAATAGCCCATAAGGCACCCCAAATATGCACTTCCGTCAGTTAAGAGCTACGCAAAATTGCCTAAGTTGCTTAAAACACTTCTTTAAAATAATCAACTGCCTTTCTCTTATGGTGGTTATCCCCAAGTCATCGATAAACACTTTCAACTATTTTGGGGAGATGTCATCAAAGGTCTTGTTTATTGTTCATTATCATAAACCACATGCATTGCATAAATAAAAGGTCATTCACATGGTACACAAAGGTACTGAAGATAGTAATGAAAGTTTTTTTCAGCTTATCTACTTCTACAATTTCCATTTGGTTATATCTTATCAAGCAATCCATAAAGAAATATATCTCCCTACCCGCTATCTAGTCCAAAATCTAGTCAATAAAGGGCAATGGGTAGTAGTCCTTAACTGTCTACCTATTCAACTCTCTAAAGTCTATGCAAAGCTAGATTTGATTATTTTTCTTCTTCTTGATAACAATAGGTAAACACCATTCAATGTGTTGAATAGGGGAGATCAAACCAGCTTGTCACAATTTATGTAACTCCTCGAATAGCCCATCCATCAGTTCAAAAGGCATGCACCTTACTTTCTGATGCACAACACGGCTACCTTCCTTTAGAGGAATGGTATGAACAACCAAGCTAGGAGGAATATCTCTCAGTTCATCATAACTCCATGCAAAAATGTCACAAAACTCTTGGAAAAGGGACACATAGTCCTCCCTTTCTTTTGGACTGAGCATGGACCCTAATTTAATTGGTGGCGGATTATTTGGCATACCAAGATCCAGCTCAATCACATCTGTTTCTCTTATTCAAACTTGAGCTTCTATTGGCTCATTTAGAGTTATTTGATAGATGTCCTCCATACTAGACCCTTCTTTGGAATTATCACTTGATGATGTCTCACTAACAAATACATCTTCTAATGTCTCTAATTCCATAGAGGATAGAGGAGCTCTCTCGCTTTGAGGAGACTCAAGGGAAGCATCTACTACCACATGATTGGCATCTCTACCAAAAATCAAAGGACCAGCATGTATATCAACTTCACAATCGGATCACAAGATCCATGGCATTCCTAATAATACTTGATAGCTTGGCCATTCTACCAAACTTAATAAGCCTAAAGTCCACAACGCATCCACACTAGCAACGATCACAAGGAATTTGGTAATACAACCTTCAGTTGTCTTAAACTATCATCAGCCATTCGTAAAATTGTGGAGGCGTCTTTTTGGATTGATAGACCCAGCCTCTCAATCAATTTTGAACTCATGATGTTAACACATGATATTGTATCTACGATAGCATGATTCACTAATATTCCATCAACGTAGGCTGCAACCCTTGGGCAATGTTTTTCAACATGCTTCCACCAATCATCTCTTATTTGCACTATGCCCAAAGGTTCTACGATATACCTAGTATATAGGATCTTTTTAAACTCCTTTTGCACTCCTGGAGATAGCTTAATGAGCTACAAGAGATTCATGTTTGGTCTAACTTCACAAAGAGAGCTTGAAAAATCAAATTCGTGATAATTTGCTAGAGCTCTCTTCTCTTGCCAGAACATTCTCTCTTTTGGTCATTAAACTGGATTCAGTGCTTCCTTCTTAGCTTTCACCTTTCTCCTTGGTAATTCTTTATCCTTCTTGGTGTCAACTTTACTCTCTACAGGTTTTAAAAGGTCCCCCTTCCATGCCGGGATTAAGAACTTGCGTCCCTTTGTTGTCTTGCTTAGCGTTTCCATCGACAGGTTTTACATTGTCTTTCTCACCTTCTCTACCCTTTTGACCTCTCATAATGGCTTGCACATTAGAAGCTTCAATGCCATAACTCTTGAAGGTGCACCCTCTTTAGGGCATCTACTTCCTATCAGATTCTATTGTTTCTTAAGGAAACTTACATCAATGGCTATTTACCGATATTGTTCGGAAATCATGTCAGTGTAGTGCTTCATCATATCCTTAACTTTGCCAAGGACATTCAATGCACTTGACTCATATCCATGATTGTCTATGCATCATTCCATTGGCTTAACAATTTTATTAGGCATTGGTTGCTAACTCATAGGAACAACATTAGGGTTCGATGCTTGGCCTCCAACATTTGGTGGAGCCATCTGACTAGCCATAGGCATAGTCACCATGGGAGGATCTAGCAATAAAGATACATTTTGGACCATGCTTCCTCTCACATTTGGATTAGTCATAGTAGCTATCCCTTGACTTCCATCTCCATTGGTCAATGCCATACACCGCTTATAGTTGGGATTCTACTTCCTGTGGTTGTCTAATGGCAGTGTTTATATCCAACAAAGTGACATTACTTAGCTCCACGTGAATATTGAAATCCATACCATGTAAAAAATATTGCAGTTCTGCTGGGATAGGGATAGAGGCTTGCAATTTGTGAAAGACTTCTTTTAACTTCTTGACATATGCTCGGATATCCTCATGTGGCTCTTCGATGTGGCACATTTAGTACACATAGCCAATATTAACCACCCCTTTCAGGGGCAAACTTCCTTTAAAAGGCTTTAAAAAACAAATCAATAGTGGTTATGGTTTTGGCTTCTAGGCCGTGGTACCATATGGCAGCTCTTTCTTTGAGAGTCATGTTAAAGAACATCATTAAATGTCCTTCATCTTGGATAGGACAGTTGAATATCAACTTCTGGAATTCATTCATGTGCACTTCCGCATCCTCCTCCACTAGCCCATTAAAGATGGGCACGGGGAAATCCACCATTCTAGTAGGTATAGCAATAGGTTGTGCCTCCATGGTAACAACCAGATTTGCTACTACAGGGGTTCGAATAACAAGAACTAGAGCTCCACTCGATGTGGAGTGATTAACTAGAAGGGGAGAAGAACTAGAGCTTCCTCCCCCTAATGGACTGTGTGTGCCAAGCTAGGGGTATTAAAACCTCACCCTTGTAAAGATATCAATCACTACTTTGTGGAGAGTATCTTCTGTTTATCTCAGCCTGCCATTCGGCTTGTTTAGCCCTTTCTTGCTTTTGGAGCTCCCCTTGACAGTTTGGTGAGTCTAGCTCACTAATTTCTAGCATACACTAGAAAATAGGTCCCAATCGACCAAGGCATAGAAACTGCCACTTGTAGACAACTCCTGGCAAATGCACCACCTTTTGGGACCTAAAACGGGCCCGACACTAGGTATAGGCACTAGCTAGGTCTCTAACACTCACAAGACAACCCCACACGGCCTTGCAACCAAGAGCGTCCAAGGGACATACTGCCCTAATTGCTAATGTAGATCTTGTGTTTGTAATAGAATATAGTCCAGCAATTGTTCTTCTTACTTCTCAGAGGGAGATCCCACACATCTTGGTGTAGTACACCAATGTAATACAAACATAAAGGAGACACCTCTCTGACTGAATGCCATGGCCCCACTGCAACTCTCCTACACCGAGAGGATTGGCCCCCGATATGTTGCTCTGACATAAAGAACACATGAACAATCTCTACTCTTACATATTTTGAACGATCTAGGAGATTTGATATTTCCTTACCAAGCTTATACCACGAAACTCTTCATCTACCCTATAGCTCGGATTTTCTTTCACACTCCACATAGATCATGTAATTGGCGATCAATCGCTATGTATCTAGGAGTTACCATGTTATATGCATAATGCAATTGTGGATGACCATTGTGCTCAAGCATTTTTATTATTAGAAACTAGCTAGGTGAAGTGCGAAAACAATCCAATTATTTTTCAACTAATCGTATGTGCCGCATTGATAGAGACTAGGACTGAATTTCTTCGTGCTACTAGTCTCCTTAATTCAAACGATAATCCCTTCTATATGTTGTGCATAGACAAATAAATCAGAATTTGAAACATTTTCAACAAGTAACCACTTTCACAAACCCTCTTCCCTCCTACTGGTTAGGTTTTGCATTCGTTGGGTAGGTGTAGGGTTCAATTTTATGTACTTTTCCATATAAAAATTTATAAAAACACACTATAACATAAAAATAAGGCTTGAATGAGACTTAATCCTCATTCTCCAGCCTTGTAATGCACTCACGAACATAAAATGCATTTTTTCCTAAATTTTTTGTGTAAAAACTAAATTTTATATTTTTTTCTTATTTTTTCCATTTATTTCTTCATAAAAATGAGATATTTCAAGATTATGAGTTGTTACTAATCAAAGACACTCAACATTACTTTCATATGAGTTTCTGTCCCATATGACCCCAAAACACTCAACAAAAACCTCAAAATCCATTATTTTTCTAAAAATCGTAACTTGTAAGTTTTGCGAGAAATTATTATATCATTGTATTTTTTAGTTTTCCTTCATATTTCGGAGAAAATGCAATATATGAAAAATCAAGAATGAAAAAAATCAAGCACTTTCTTCAACCATTTTTCGTAAAACAAAAGAAGTGCTCACTTATGCATAGAAACTGCGTTTACGAGGTTGCCAGCTCATAGATGGGAGCACGCTTCTTCTTTGTTGTTGACTCACTCTCTCAGCCTGATCTACATCCTCCATCGCTCCAATATCATCGTTTTCTCTAGATTCTTCATCACAACCCTCTCCCTTCTCTCTTGAATTGATGCATATGAACAATTGCAAAGAGGAGAGAGAAGAGAGGAGAGAGAAAGACTAAAAATCACATTTCTTAACCCTCCATGAAAAAGGACAAGATTACAGCCATCTCCTTCCTCTCTCTATTTGGACTGAGAATCTTTCTCTCTCTCTCTCTCAACTGATGTAAATCAAAGAGACAGTGATCTAATTTTAAGAGGGCGCAAAAAAAATTTGCACCCCCTATTCCTCAGTTTTTCTATTAATTTGAGGCTTCTTATTAAGCCTAAGGTTAAAACCTCTAAAATAACCAATTCATCTCTTTGTGTTCACACTATCCCGCAAGTGGATATTTTGATTTTGGGTGGGCAAACATGCTCGGATTCGAGATCCGTCTGGACAAATGGCTTCATGACATTGAAATCTATAAACTTGGGACCCGCCACACATTTTTGGCTCCTGTATCCAATAGCTGCTTCTTCATAAAGCCAAACCTTGCAAGGATTAAATGGGGGGTCAAATGACCTCCAATCAATGAATTGAGACTTGCGTTAGATTCTTGATATCAAAATGCATCTAGGAAAACTCCAGCACGACCATTTTCCATTGTTTGATTTTTCATGAAAATTTGGTATTTGGCACTTCCTGGGTACTTCTTGCTCAAAAAACGGCCTCAAATGCTTCAAGCACGGCTCAAAATCGACTCCTAGAATCTAGCTCTCAACGTTTCAGCCACAACTAAATTTCATCTTATGTTAGTACTTTTCCATGGTATTACAACTTTAGCATGATCATTGGTTGATGCCATGGCTGCCACGGGTTCCAACATGCATGTTGCATATCCTCTAGGTTGATGGATGGTTGTGCACAATGTTTCTTGAATAGAGACCGAACCTCCGCCCTTGCCATCATACTAGAGGACGGACTACCGACTAGGTGCTTACTTTCCACGTTATATATAAGTCATCTCTTGTAGAGGATTCAATCTCTATATAATTAATTAGGTCTATTAGGAGATTTTGAATAGGGCACACCAAGTATTTGAGAACCTAGGCAAAACCCATTTTACAAATAGTTTAGTGTAGCCCTAATAGATGAGATTATAGAGTTTAAGTCCCTTTTGGGCCAAGGTTTAAAAACTTCCACTTATTAGTGGCTCCCGACAAATGCACAACCTGTTTAGACTAAAAATGGGCCCTGCTCCCGACAAAACTTTGCATTTGGCTACTTTTGAAATCCAAGGGATATCCTTCTCCACACTCCTAAGAGGGAGTCCCTATACATATTGGTGTAGTACACAACGTAAACACATACAAAGGGAGGGCCCTCAGCTAATTATTGTGGGTTTGCTATAAGAGTTATCCTACACCTCAATGATTAGCCCTAAGATGCGTCGTGAACACATAGAACACATTCAAAATATAAGAGATAATAGATAGTCCTCATTGAATATCCCCCAAGGAACCAAACCTCTAACCCTATAGCTTAGGGGACCTCACATTCTCAATGTAGGTCATTTCTCATAAAAAGAAAGTGCTATGCATCTAGGATGATACCATATGGTGCGTGCAATGCAATTGTGTATGACTACCATACTCAAACAAGTTTATTCATTAACAACTAGCATTGTAAAAGTGCAAAAACAATTCTTTTCATGTCTTTCTTCTAAATCATGACTGCTATGTTGCTTAGGGCTAGTATTGAGCATCCTCATACTACTAGACCCTTTTAATTTTAGACAACAATGTACCCTAGATGCCATGAATCATAGTACATCATAATTTAGAGTATTTCAAACACTTAACAACCCCCTTCTCCCTACCATTTAAAGTTATATATTCCGGTAGGTTTAAGGCATTATGTTCATGTATGTTTCTTTCACGAAAACAATAAAAACCCACTTTAATATAGAGATAATGTTGAATTAAGGCTAAGCATCATGCTTTAGCTCTATCACACATTCACAAACATAAATCCTTTTTTTAATAGATATAAAAAATCTATTTTTTATTAGTTTTTGCTATTTATTTATAGATAATTACTGATAATTACTAATTTATTAGTTTAGATTGATTAATATTATTGAGAATGATTTTCTTATCATATTTCAACCCATAAAAACACTATACACACGATAAAATTGCAATATTGTGGATTTTACATTTAGCATAAAATTATTATGCGACTGATTTTTCTTAATTACTTTAGCATTGCTCATAAATTAGAGCACTCTTAACCAAATACAATCATTTTCAACCATTTACAATAAGATTTTATCATAAAACAATGAGATCTATGACTTACTCATGAAATCAGGTCTTATGATGTACGTATTTTGTAATTGGAGGTCCGCTGATGCTTCCCAATAGCCGTTGCACAATCCTTCCCACCCCGATCTACGCTTCTTTGCACTCCCACATCATCACACGATCAAAATCTTTCATCTCATCTCACCCCCTTCTCTCAAACATTAACCCATATAAACTTACAACAAGAGGAGAGAGGAGAGAGGAGAGAGAAAGACTAAAATCAGGTCTCTTAATTTAATGCATCATTTTTTGAACAATTTATAGTGATGGATGGTGAAGAAGTTGAGTATCTTGCTGCCCTCTCCATTTCTCTTAGTTCCACCGGATGAAAATGCATTTTTTAATCATTTTTTGGGATGCAAAAAAGGCGCCCCCCCACGCGTTTCATATTTGTGCCCTTTGGATTCTCATTAAGCCTTAAACAAGGTTTACGCTTTAAACACAATAACTAGTTCAAAATTTTTCATGTTCATACTTGGCAAAGTGGATTTTCACTAAACGGAGACCCAAACGGACTCCGATTCAAAATCCGATTGGCTGGCCAGTTTCACATAATCAAAATCTATAAACTTGGCCTTTGCTATACAGTTTATGGCTCATGAATCACATAACTTCTTTATAATGTCAAACTTTGCGGGGATAAAATGGGCGGTCAAATTGACTCCAATTGATGAACTGAGACTTTCATTGGGCTCCTGACATTAAACTCTAGGAAAACTCCAACTCATGGATCCACAATGGTTTTATTTTGCATTAAAAATTGGCATTTTATAGCTCCCCGAGCCACTTTTCCACTCAAGAACAGGCTCTAAAGAATCCACTCTCATGCCCAAAAGTTGGAGAGACTCTATAGTCTTAAACAAGGAAGCATTGTGCTCATAGTTCTAACACGATATGATCGATGCCCAAAAGTTGGAGAGTCTCTGTAGTCTTAAATAAGGTGATGCTACACTCTTGTTCTATATAGCTTAGTTTAAGGCCTTGAGCGAATGGATGTTTTCAAACACACAACCCGTTGGTGAGATGTTGCACTCTCTATATGTGCAAGGATTTTACTAGGATATCCATAAAGCTCTGGCTTCGAAAGATCTATTTGATTGTAACATGAAGTATTTCTACCAACAAACCAGTTGCATTGAGATGTTTTTGGCTAAAGAAAAGTCAAGAAAAGGAAATAATATCAACTACTAAAACCATTGATAAACCATGTCGTATAGAGTCGAGTGACTTTAATATGGATTTAGACCTAGAGAAAGAGAGTAGCAATGAGGAGGAGAACTCTAAGGATGACAATTTTCAAAGCTCACAAAGTCCAAAAAGAAGGTCAAGTGCCACAAACCCTCATAAGGCACTCAAAAACCTATAGCTAAAACCCTCGGGTATACATTCGAGCTTTGATTTAAGCTTAGGAAATTTGACATTGGTTGTCAATTACTTCATTGAATGCTTCAAAGGTCTATGACCTTATGGGATTGAAGATTTTATTGGGTCTTATGCTCTTGGCTTTGTACTTGATGTATCTTGGATGCTTGGATGTCACTCATATGAGGATTTGAGCTTTGTTTGCTTCTCTAGCATCTGACTTTTGTTCCAATGGGAGCTTCTTACTTGATACTTGGATGTTACATTGAGCTTTGGATTTTATTCATAGTTGAGCTTGAGCTACTTCAACTTCTGCTCGTGTTCTATAGAATTTTGTATTAATTACGAGAGAAATTCCCTCCATTTAATGCTATTTTAATCATTGTTTGTGGATAGCTCATCATTTGGTCCGTACATCTTATTTTCAGCTTGTTTTGGCACTAATTTTGGGACTATTTGCAAGTGTTACAGCAACTTGTTTGGTCTGTATTGTGCCTCTTTTTCCTATAGTAGTATGTTTGGTCATTCAAATGATAGTGCCATCTTCAACATTGAAAAGTTGGATGGTAGCAAGTAGACTTTTGGAAAACCCAAATTTGGTAGGTTTAGATGCAGAAATCTCAAAAAAGGCTAATCAAATACAAAAGCATTAAGCCTGAAGGTCAAGATCAAGATGTGTGGGATGACTTAGATAAGCTTTGTAGGTCCACAATTTTCCTCTCCCTCGAGAAGTAGCTTTATTTTAATGTTATCATAGATGGGTAGTTTGCATGGGATCTTTGGGAGAAAATCCATAATCTTTATGATAATGAGCATAGCTGTGCTTCTCAGATGTATAGGCTAAAGTAGCTTATGGACCTTTCTATGAAGGAAGATACTAGTGTTTCTCAACATTTAAGCAAGTCTTATGCCATCATTGGCCAGGTGTCATCATAGGATATTGACTTTGAGGACAATCTTCCACATTTTTTCTTGTTGGTCACGCAGCCTAAGTTTTGGGACACATTTTTTACTACTATGTGTGTAAATATGCGTGAGAATGGACTTAAATTTTTTGATGTAGAGGATGCACTCTTGACCAGAGGAGATAAATAGGAAGAACATGTATGCTTCTCATGCTTTGATTGTTTGGGGTCATCGTGATGGTAAGAGCAGGAATGATTGTTGTTGTAGAGACTTACAAAAGTCTCATTCTAAGTCTCTGGACTCCTATCACAGTATGAGTGCATCTGTCCATTTGGAAAATGACTTGGTATTATAGACAGTTGGTATTGGTGATATGTGATTTGCATAATGCTCAATATGTAGCAGCTCTTACAAAGAGTTTTATTTCTACCAGCACACTGGATGATGAGGGTTACTTTGTTTATTTTGGGGATTCTTCTTAGAAGATCACCCATGGGAACCTTGTTCTAGCACGTGGTGCCAAGTTTGGCACTTTATATCCCTTTATTGTAACTGGATCCACAAATCATGTTTTTCTATAGTTACTGTTTGTAGTTAGCTATAGTTTCACATGTATCTCTTTGGCATTGTCGTCTTGGGCACATGTCCTTAAAGAGAATGAAAATTCTTACTCATTTGTAGTATCTTTTGTCCCTTGATTATAAGTGTTTTGTGTCATGTGATCATTGTTTTGTATGCCAAGTAAACATGTAGTATGCATAAGAAGTTTGGCACTCTTTCTATGCATTCTTTCTATGCATGAGTGAGTCTCTCGCTCTTGTTCATTCTAATGTTTGGGAACCTATGCCTTGTCATGCATTAGGAGGCGGGAAGTACTTTATCACATTCATTGATGACTACTCACATAAGGTCTAAGAATATTTGATAAATTTGAAATCTAATGTTTGGCTACCTTTTAATGTTGGCTTGCATTGGTTGAGAACTAGTCTAGGTATAGGCTGAAATGCCTATAGCCAGATAGTGGGAGTGAGTATGTCTCTAAAGCCTCTGAGGAGTTTGTGAGATGAGAGGGTTATCAAGTGTTAGGTGACTGCCCTATACATCACATCCTAGAATGGTAGCAATGTACACTTGATCAATTGATCTCCTTGTAGTACTATTAACTTCAAGTTGTAGAGACGTATGGTATAGAAAACCTCCCTTTGTATGCTCATTTGCGTGTCTTTAGTTGTGAGAATTTCTAGCATGTACAGAAGGATAAGCGCACAAAGCTAGATCTTAAGTCCGTGAAATGCATCTTTCTTAGTGATGGGGATGGAGCTGAGATGGACTATTGTCTATGGGATCCACAGGCTTGGAAAGTCATCTGCCGACATTATGTAGTTTTCCATGAGAAGAAGATGCATAAGTAGTCTGCAAAAATAGTCAAGATATGTAGGGTTATATTTCAAGAGGAGCCTCCTACTCCTATACAATGAACCAGACATCCTACAATAGTAAGCGGTGCTCCGATGCCCATGACTATGATGGTAGACAGAATGTCTAAGCTCCTCAGCCTTAAGACACTCTGCTAAAGTTTGAATTTTTATCGAAAAAAACATATGGGAGTTGGTTCCTTTGCCTGGTGGAAAGCGTGCATTGCCATGCAAGTGAGCATACAAGTTGAAGAGTACCTCTAGATGGCCCAAGCTTGCCTATAAGGCGAGATTGGTTACTAAGGGTTTTAAATAGGAGCATGGTGTTGACTTCAAGGAAGTTTTTTATCCTGTAGTCAAGATGACTATCCTACACCTTGTATTAGCCTTGGTTGCTCATTTAAATCTGGACCTTTATAAAATGGATATTAAGATAGCTTTCTTACATCGGGACTTGCCTAAGGAGATTTATATACAATAGCCTAATGGCTTGGAGGAAAAAGGCAAGAAATACCTAGTGTGTAGATTGAGAAAGAGCCTTTATGGCCTTAAGTAGGCACCTAGGTAAGGGTACTACAAGTTTGATGCTTTTATGCATTCGCAAGACTATACTTGTAGTGATATAGATCTGTGTTTATACATGAAGAAGGCTCGTGATGGCAGTCTTTTGATTTTGACACTCTATGTGGATGACATATTGTTAGGAGAGCTCCTAATGAGTTGGATTTTTTGAAAAGTGAACTCAAGAAGTGTTTCAAGATGAAAGGCATGGGACATGCCTCACATATTCTTGGGATGTGCATTATGTGTGATCGTTCTCAGGGGCGCCTTTACTTGTCATAGAAGGAGTATATTCCAAAAGTCCTTAAGCGGTTTCATATGAAGGATGTTAAACCTATTGGTTGTCCTTTGCCTTCTCATGTGAAGGTGAGACAAGTAAATTTTCACCAGTCTGATGAATAGAAGGTTGAGATGGCCAAGATCACTTATGCATCTGCAATGGGCATTTTGATATATGCCATGATAGCCACTCATCCTAACATAACTTTTGTAGTGGGAGTTATGGCGCTATGTTGTATGGCTATACTTGGTAGGTAACATTAGGATGCTATTAAGGTATCATGCGATACCTAAGGGGCACAACAAATATGTGTATATGTCATGGTGGCTAGGATGTCGGGTTCATGGGGTATATTGACTCTGATTATATAGGGCATATAGATAGTAGGAAATCACCTCTAGCTATGTGTTTGCATTTGATGGGGATGTTGTTTCTTGAATGTCTAGGATGAAAAAATACATGGCCCTCTCTACCATAGAAGCAAAGTATATTGTAGACATTGAGGCTTACAAGGATGCTCCCTAGGTAGGCTGTCGGGTGGCATACCTTGGTATGACTGATGTGGTCCCTACACTGCATTTGGATTCTATGAGTGATGTTTGATTGGCTAAGAATCCGGCCTTCCATACTACGAAGATGGAGCACATTGAGGTGGGGTACTACTTTATTAGATAGGTCATTGAGGACAAGTGTGTTGACCTTGTCAAGATCTCAACTAACCAAAATCTTGTAGATCTGCTCACACAAAAAGTCTCTCAGTAGAGAATTTTTCCTTCCTTAGGGAGTTGATGGGCGTTGGATGAGATGACCTCTATTCCTCATCCTATTGTACTCTTTGTACACATTGCACTTTGTCTTTTCTTTTTCTTTTTCCCTCCTCGCTCGAGACATGCTCACCTTTAAGTGGAAGGTTGTTGGGGGTAAAGGCACCTATGCATAGTCACTGTGTATTACTATACTAATATTACTTGCACCTACACATTGCAGGTGTGGTCGGTACCCAAGCTGTCACTATCACTTCGTTCTTTATTCTTTCAATATCATTTGAATAAAGGGAAGGACGGTCACACATTGTGACCGTTGGAGCTCCCACATCTTGAATCTCTCTCTCTTGCTCTTTTGCTCCATCCACTGCCATAGCTCACACCTCTCTTGCTTCCACTTGTGCGTGCTTCTACTTAGGCTTCTCCCTTCAGTCTAATGCAACATGTCTAAATTGTGAGCCTAGTTTCTTTTTTTGGTAGGTGGGGGAGAGAGAGAGAGAGAAAGTACGCTATGAGCAGTGATGACCAGGCCATGCATGAAGCTTATTTGTGGGGAAGGGTATCGGAAGAGAGAGAGAGAGAGAGAGAGAGAGAGAGAGAGAGAGAGAGAGAGAGAGAGAGTAGGCTATGATGATTTCTATTGTGGCAATAAGGAGAGAGAGAGAAAGAGAAGAGATGCAAAGTTGTGACCTTGACCCCTCCTAGTCAGTTGCGCTAAATCCACAATCATATTTATATTGGATATGGTTTTGTCTAAATATGCATATATTAAAAGATAATCATATTTAAATATGCCATAGAACTTGAATATTACTATTTTTTACCAAGAGACTAGTATTTTATCCAACTGTAGTCTTATCTTTAATATGTTTCTTTTTAAATTTTAGTCTCAGTCTTAAGTAAATGTTTCGTAAAATTCCTTATAAGTTCCAACGCTCTAGTTATAGATTAACTTGATTCACAAGAAGATGTAAGTTGTTTTTATTTAATGTAGGCCTTCAATATTCTCACTCTAATTTTTTATGATTATACTATGCCTTTAATGTTATTATCATTTGATTTGATAAACATTGAGACTAACAAATTTTTCTTAAAATTACTTTGGAAAATTCTTCAACTTCCTAATTCTGTTTGCAAATTCACACTTTCTAATAAAGATAGAGATCTCCAATCAAGGTAAGATAGGTGAGTATTTTACTAATTTTTTTCTAGAATTCTTAGTTAAATTTTTACTTACTACTAAGCTAGAATAACAATTTTATTTGTTATTGTCGATGCTTTGAGTATGAGACCTAGTATTCATAATATTTGTGTCTTATCTTTTGACTCTCTTACTCCCATGAAAGACATCTATGGCACTAACACTAGTTTTTTATCTTATTATAATTGATTGTTTGCGAATAATTAAACTCTGATTGATCCATTGTCTTATACTAGATACTTGGTAAAATTCAAAAAATAAAAACTCATTCAGTTGAAGACATGCAATGGATGATCGCCCATGCCCTTAGTGCTTATCCTATACTACTAGCTCCACATTGAGTAGCTAATAGCAATTGTGGACAATTGCTATCCCACCCTAGGGGTATGATGCTAGGAGGCATAGTCACGGTGGATTCTGTGAGATTTTACAGTGGATTCTATAAAATTTATTTGTTGACCAGGGCTCGTACACAAGGCGGATTCCTTGTGCGAGGAGTTAACAGGGACACCTGTCCTTTTCGGGTGTCAAATTAATTTAATGTGCACGTGGGTGATTCCACAACGAGTGATTCCACAAAATACATATCAAATTAATAGATGTTGATGAGTTTAGAGTGCGCACTCGAATTAAATTAAGGTTAGAATAGTGTTGCAACCTATTTTAATTATTTGTAGCTGAAGACTGCTAGGTATTCACTATTTTTTATTTATTTTATTTATAAAAAATTATGAATGCTTCAAATAATGTGTAGAGCAGGTAGCGGTGGCTTTGGGTAACACTGGGCATTAGCGTAAGTCCAAGTGTAAATTTTATCATTAAATATAATCCAAGCATAAATTTTATAATTATGATTAGTTATCTTAAGTATAATATTTGATATTATGTATTTATATGATGTGATATTATTAAAATTCTTACTCTATTTGTAAGTTATAAGTTTAAACTTCTTTAGTAATAATTAGATCATTGTCCTTATTACTATTAATTTATTTATTTTTAATATAGATTATTTTAGAATATAATATTTAAGATATGCTTTTATTGAAATAATCATTATTTATAGAATACCTTGCTATTTTCTTCATGTGATTAAGTATAGAAGGCTTTTCTAGCTTTCTTTATAAAAGCAACAAGATCGTGTGCAAAACAGAAGAGTAGGGTGGTGAAAACTGAGTTTTTTCCTTTGTCTCTCATCCAAAATTGAAACTTAGAGCTTCAGGAGTCATTTTGGGAGTTTTGACATGCTCCAGACGCAATGGTGATGTTAAAACGTCAAGATTCAGAGCATAAAATTTTCTACAGCAACTGCAACATGTTACAGGATATGTTTTGACTCTTAAAACGTTGTATTTCAATTGATATTTGTACTTTCTTTGTAATTATATGTAAGATATAAATGCAAATATCCATGTAAAATTATAATATATAATTAAGGATGGCAAACCATGGCTTTTGCCATGGGGGAGGTTGGGTCCAATTGTGTGTTTTTCTCTTATCTTTCTCAATCTATTGAGTTAATCAAATCCTCTTATGTATTATAATGGTGTTTGTATTTAATAGTTGAGATGCTTGATTTGCTAGATTTGCCATGTGTTCCGCTTCGTAACATGACTAGACTACCTTCTAGGGCTATAATAGAAAGACCCCTCCAAAAATATCATCAATCTATCACTTCTAGGGAAAGATCTACTTCACCTATGGACACAACACATGCATAGGCACTAGCTCCATGTCTTACTCCACACCTAGCTCCATGTTGTGCCCAATACCCTCATCCTCTAATATTGAAGCTTTTTTCTCTTGGAGGATTATGAGAAATGTTCAGATTAGTGTTCATTACCCTATTGGCATACTAAGCTAATTGATTGCATTTAAAACAATGTGGTCTATTGTTTTTATTTCTATTATTGTTATTTTTGTAGTTGTGTTTTGGCGGAGTATTGATAAGATTAGCATGGCCTTGATTATAATTGATTTGCTAATAATTCACTTGAGCCCTTTTTTCATAGAAAAACATGTTTTTATATTGGGCATTGACCTAGCTCTTCTCATAGGAAAACTCTAGGTCAGTGCCTTTGCTGTTCATTTCCTTTGAGAAGAGCTCCTTGCTATCCATTAGGATTGAGAAAAGTTCCCGGCCAACCGGGACCACCCATCCATAGGACGGACCCATAGCCACATCAACCGCACTTTCCTCAAGGTTGCTTTAGTTGTCTAATTATCTACCACATTTAGTTGGAGATGCATCAAGCAGCTTCCTTAATTAGCCCGTTAGACACTGGTTCCTTCACGTAATCTTAGCACTTGACATAAAAAAGTAGTGTCAAACAAGTTCCTTTTCAACAGGTTATCATATTTATCTTTGGAATACATTCATAAAGTCCAGCCCGCAGGCTTATCCATAATCCGCCCGAAGGCTATCCAGCAATCCACAGGGATTACTAATCAAAGATTCCACCCATAGACTAGTATGCAGGCCTCGAGATCCAATCCCAAGTCACGTTGGCCTCTTGGGCAGGGCCCGGAAGGCAAGGGATTTACGGCCAGAGCCCCCCCTGGCACCCAAGCGTCCTCTTGCTCCAAGTAGCACCCAACGGAGAGAGCTCACGTGGCGGGTTCGATCCACGTTCCCGGCACGGCTAACAACCCCCTTGGTTAGGGTCACGCAGACAGTTGTGGGTAATTGAAGCTGCCTCTCCCTTCAGGCCTTCAACCTGAAGCATTAAATATCTTTCCATCCTTTAGTTCCTTGAGCAAACAATGCAAACAATGCTTTCTAATCTGTTACAAGCACAATCAATTCCAGTGGTCGTTTATTTGGCCAATTGCTAAGGAGTGAATCCTTCTCTTCGAATGCATCCAGCATTCGATCCGGGATCGATTGCGGCTTGGCAAGATCCCCAAGGGTTTGTTTGTTCTCCCTTTTGGCCTTGGGTTAGGGTTGTACCCTATTAACCCAACTTAACCAATACACTAGTATGCGGGCCTCGAGATCCAATCCCGAGTCACGTTGGCCTCTTGGGCAGGGCTCGAAAGGCAAGGGATTTACGGCCAGAGCCCCCTTGGCACCCAAGCGTCCTCCTGCTCCAAGTAGCGCCCAACGGAGAGACCTCACGCGGCGGGTTCGATCCACGTTCCCGGCGCGGCTAACAACCCCCTTGGTTAGGGTCACGCAGATAGTTGTGGGTAACTGAAGCTGCCTCTCCCTTTAGGCCTTCAACTTGAAGCATTAAATATCTTTCCATCCTTTAGTTCCTTGAGCAAACAATGCAAACAGTGCTTTCTAATCTGTTACAAGCACAATCAATTCCAGTGGTCATTTATTTGGCCAATTGCTAAGGAGTGAATCCTTCTCTTCGAATGCATCCAGCATTCGATCCGGGATCGATTGCGACTTGGCAAGATCCCCAAGGGTTTGTTTGTTCTCCCTTTTGTCCTTGGGTTAGGGCTGTATCCTATTAACCCAACTTAACCAATATCTTAGGTTTTATTAACAGTAAATCATGGCAGCTATGTCGCTCCAAATTATTGATTGGTCCTTTGCTTCCAAGAAAATACCTAATTTCTCTTAACTTGGCAAAATTTTCCAAGAAAGGTGATATAACAGGATGACTACTTATCCTCTTGCAAGTTAAACTTGTGCAAGAATCTGCCAATCTTATTCCGAGGAATTGGCAATTCCCTTGTGATCAAACCACAAGATCATGCGACGTTGCAACTTGTTGCACAAGTGTCGCATCTATTCCATGGGATTATTTCACCCATCGAACCATGTCTTCTTGTCACGGAATCATGATTAGATAAGAAGCAGGGTTTAGGGTGTCTTCTTAGGGTAGAAATCCTAGATCGTTCGGTCCTAGGAATTCCAACTCAATCTGAGTTTAATCATTTGAACGAGTGATCCTTAGGGTAGAAACCCTAGATCATTTCTTGCAAGAGCGTCCAATTGTCCCTACATTCCATGAATGTGGGTAGGACCTTTGGGTATGGGGGTTTCGACTTGGCAACAAGTGCGAAACTAGATCAAGTCCTCAACATGCTAAACCCTAGTTAGCACTTGGAGTATTTTATTGTATCCATTTAACCATCCTATGCGAATCCTTTGCAGTTTAGGTGATTTAGGTAATCGAGTTTACTTATCTTGCGACAAGGTCGAACCAATCCTAGGGATGTTAATTTGATCTAAAAGGGGAAAACTAGTTGCGTTACGTCACAATTCAGGTGAGCATGCGATTCATTGCCTCTACATATGACTAGATTTATAATCTCTAACTTTTCTTGTTAAGACTAAAACATATGTTAAATTACGACATAATTCCCATTGATCCTACTAGGACTTGCATTCACGAATCATGCCACTAAGTTTTTAAGATTTTATGCTTAAATGAACCATGCAGCCTTTCCCTAACTACATCTCTTGATGAATGAGGTTCTTCATATGATGAATGTGCATTATGCAACCTTTCCTAACTACTACATAGTTAAATGAGATTCATGCCAATTGAAGCTAGAGTTAACCTATTTCATGCAACCCTTAGAATCTTTTCCATGCTTTGCTATTTCCTACGGCTGATAACGACTTCCTTAATGAATCATTACAAAGAAGATTTGTCTAAAAATGCGACATGTGATTTAATCTTCCATGCCTAATCAAAGGTGTGCTTTAATAATTTCGACCTTGTAAAGCTAGGCAATAGGCGTTCTAGACCGTCACTTTGAAATGCACCAATAAAGCAACTTGCTAATAAAGTCCTAAAATGCATAGACACCTTATGTTTTTTTGTTCATTCCCTTCAAAGTACCAATGACCAATCTTCATATCGTGAGTTACCTCTAGTAAATTTCAAATGACCAATTTATTTCAATTGCATTTAGCTAGGTGGATTTGACAAGCATAAGTGCATCCTAGTTCCATGAAATAACCATGCATAATTGCAATACTTCTACGTAAATCAAAAATAGGAAGAAAACCTGGACTTGTGGACTCGGTGAAATATCCACATGAATACTAGGATATGATCCTCCTACAGGTGTGCCTCGTGACTTTTTAGGAGCCATCGCAGACGTGATTTCGGCTTCTGGTATGCCTTCACGGTTTACGAATTTACTTGCCTTGGTATGCAACCTTAAAATCTTTGCCCGTCTCCCTCGTACGCAGAAATTCCCTTTGAAGTACGGATCCTTGAAGAAGTACCGACTTGCGGAATTTGACTTATGGAAGGCCTTAGGGTTCGGAGTTTGGGCCTTTTCGTAGGACAGGAGGGGTTCGCGAAAGGGTTCTTGTGAATGAGCCTTGCGGAAACGGAGGCTTGAGAGTTATTCTTCTCCTTGAAATTCCGGGGCTAGGAATGGTTTTATGGGGGCTTTGCGGGAATGGGGACTTTAAATCCTAGGCTAGGAATGGGCTTGTGGCGATTGATGGGAAGGGCTTTATAGGCTTCCACTTCTTCTCTTCAAAATCCTGACGGGGGCGGGGGGGGCGGGGGGGTAGGAATGGACTTATGGGGGAAATCTAGTGGGAAGGGGGCCTTAGGGAAGCCCCCTTAGAATCTTTTAAGAAGCTTCTTACTACTATTAGAGACCACGTGGAAGAGAGAGGGGGTAATACATGGCGGATGAAGATGCTCTTGGGAGGGGTGATACCTCCCAAGAGCATCTTGGGTAATACGTGGCAGTGTGCTTGAACGGTGGCTAGTGGCGGATTTGGTACGGCAGCAACGGCAGAGTTGGCGGGCTGAAATAGGCGGCAACCTCCACGGCTGGCGACATCAGCAACAACTTCCTTCTCTCTCTCCACGATAGCCTCAGCACCCCTCCTCTATGCTTTTCTCCCTCCTACCCCTCCCATTAAGGATGGTTTTTATAGGCTAAGGGGGGAGAGGGGACCTCCCCCACGTGGCTGTGCATGCAGTCCACGTCTCCCCCTTGTAACCATTTCTCCCACCTAGCCATCCCCTTCCCTCAGCCACGCATTGGCTGAGGGAAAATAAGTAAAAAATTTTGCTATAAATTTCACCTTTATCCACTTAACCTCCTCCCAAGAGGGAGTTTTCCCGTGATTTATGCGGTTTTGAACCTCGGTCTTGGTTTGCTAATGTGGAGGCCTTGATTCCTCGTGTGCGGTTTATAGGTTACACTCCAATACCAAAAATAATTTTTGCATGAGTTTCATGCGGGGTGCGAGAAGTCGGTTCTAGTAATATTTTTAAGTGGAAATATTACATATCACTCCACAAAAAACCTACCTACTTCAAGAAGAACTCATTCATCCTTACAATGTGATAGGCAGGTGACATGTATTAGTCATGAACTGTGTCCTTGATCTAACTCTAAGTCATTATAGCTCCTAGGGAATTCAATATATGTATATTTTCTATATCACATACGTTGAAGGCCTATTTGTAAATATCATTATATGTGAATTTTTCTTTAATAAAACATAACCCTTTTCAATTCAATTTATAAGTAACCCCTTTATATGGGGCCCTCTTGTATGCCAAAAATGTGTAAAAATTGTATTTTTAAAATCATTTATTTTGAACCCATGTGATACATCCATATATTTATGACTCAGCTCCCAAAGTTATGGCTTCAAAAATAGCTTCATCATGCTATCACTGATTTCACCACAATTGTGCTTCACTTTATCAACCTTAATTATACAATCATTGCTTGATTTTCTCTACTAGTTCCTATAATAGAGAAGTAGTCTTCCATCTGCTCAATCCAAGTTTTGGCATTAACTTCAACCTTCATTTCTTATCCATTAAATTTAGGTAGCTTAACCTACTTGAGAAAAAAAAATCTCTCATTTTCAATCAAGTTAATATTAGCATGAGTTAAAGGTATACTAGTCAAGTGAGCTTGAGGACAATTTGATCTTTTAATTCGACCAAAAGAAAGATATGGTCTTTCTAAAAATTAAATCACGTAAGGAAAATAGCAAAAAATTCCATAAAGAAATCTTATTTTGATAAAATCATATTATAAATATAATATTTTAATATTATTTATATTGAAGAGATAAAGTCAAATAAATTAATAATACTACAATAAAGACCAATGATTTAGTCAATTACTACTAAAAAATCTTAAACTTGTAATTAAAAATTAAAGTAATAATTTCAATAATATAAATTATTGCATAAATGCATTTTATTACATATTATACTTACTATATAGATTCATCTAAAGATGATTTATTGTTGATTATTCTTAAAAATAGTAGTTTATCTAATTTCACCTAATAATTTGTTCACCATAACACTAAATATATTAGCTCCCTTCCATCTATCTAGTAAGCACAATACAATTGGTGCGGTGTCATACTGAATTCTTACGTGTAACAAGTCATGATGATGCAGCCAAGTAGACAATGAAAATCTATGGATATAAGATGATCTTAGTTTTTAATAGTTATCATAATATCTACTGTACAATCCCATGGTGTAAATTGATTCATATCACATTCTTAGCCTTATAAACTAACAAAAAACTCAAAAAATGACAAGTAAATACCATTTTTCATAACATTAAATCCCTTAACAATCAAAAACCATGAAGCCAAGTGGTCTTGACCTCAATAGAGATTTGTCTTTGGAGAGGACAATGCATATATCAAGAAGCATTGATTGGCTAGTGTTGCTGCTAAAATCCCAAATCTGCCACCATCAAATTGTAAATTTGTCACTATCTCCATATCAAGGATTGAGGGATAGATGGTGTTTCTTTGACCATGTCTTGCTCTTCGAACGACAATCCTATTTGTCCTTCAAAAATCTACTAAGTTTTACACTTAAATTTTTTTTTTAGAAGATTCTATTTCTTAAGAAGAGTTAATCATAAGCCTTCAGATTGAGGCTTAGTTATAACTGAATAGCCTTGGTATTGGCAAAAAATGAGGTTTTATCCATTGTGGGTGGTTTTGGGAGAAAAAGTGGATTTGTTATAAGGAGAATAAACCATCAAAACTCACATATCTAAGATCTTTAAAAAAAGACACTTATCATTTTAATCTAGTATCATACTAATCATTGTTATTTTATATAAACTTTGCACCATGCATTCCTTAGTTTGTTAATCACAAATTTTGGACACTTACCCATTTATATCTATAGAGTTTTAAGCTCAATGTTCACTATCTTTTTTCATATATCTCAATAGAATATAAGCTTATAGACTCACATTAAATAGCTCCCATTTGTATATAGATTGTATTTTGTATCACTCTAAGAAAGATCGGGTATATATTCTTTACTTTGTTATTGAGAATCTATATCTACTTAAGCTACTTCCTTCGTCCCACTATAACATCTTGTGCTAGATGACCTTAATTGTTGCCAGGTGGCACCTACGCAAAGGGATGAGCGCCTTAAATGGTTCTCCTTTGTATGTACGTTGGCGGGATGAGCGCCTTAAATGGTTCTTCTTCAATGTGGGGCACGTTCCTAAGAATTGTCTTAGGTGGAAGGTCGATGGGGATGCCCATCCTTTGCGAGCATCGATGCAAGTGTGAACGTGGGTTGGTATCATTTTATCCACACGAGTATTAATGTCTTCGTGAATTAATTATTGTATGGAATTCCAAATTAATTGATTTATGAGGCTAGGTGCAATTATTCAGTTGGTTATTATTCTAACATGATTTCTGAATTTTTGGCAGTTGATGTGTAGAGCAAGGAGAATTGGAAAGGCCTGCCACATGCAAGCATTCTAAATTATATTTCCTCAAGAATTTATTAGGCAAGTATTCGATTATTGTATTAGATGCACCGTTATTTCTTATAAAGCGTGCGCATAGCCTCTATGTAAATATTTATTAGCAAAATAGATTTTAGAAGATATGTTCAAATAAAATATTAATGGTTCTAGAGAGTTGTGGGATGCACAACTTCTAGCATCCATTAATTCAGATTACTCTATCTCTTTTTCAGTTTACACAAACTCTTTATACAAAGAGTGATTGTAAAGAGCCTAAATCTTGGGCAAAGAAGATTTCATAATATTATTATAAATACAGCATGAAGGGAGCTGCCCACTTTATGTTAGGGGGAGATTGAACCCAATCTTGAGTCATTCATCTTACTTTGCCTTCTCTTTTAGTCTATTTTCAATTTCTCATGAGTCGTATGCAATTTTATGAGTAAAAGAGAGAAAGAGGGAGCTTCTTCCATTCGCTACGTGCAAACCATGCATCCATTGCTCACAACAGTGATATTAGAGCCCAGCCTACCTCTTGGGCTTCCAATCGCCTACCCTTTGGTGTGAAGGCGAGGCCTCTGCTGCAAATGGGCTCTATAGTCCATCTCATCACAAACTGACTACACGGCTGGATTCCCAGGCCTTCAAAACCCCAAACCCCTCTATCATAGTCAAGAAATTCTGTGATTTTCCCAGACATTGAAGAATACTCACTCCCACATCATGGAGCCATATTTCATGAAGAGTTGGAGCTTACAGGTGATGAGTAAGCTTAATTAAAGCTTAATTAAAATCCTAGCTAAAGCTTAAGCAAGAGCTGAAGCTCTTTTTTTTGTTTTCGTGGGGGAGGGGCCGTTTTTTGATGCCATGGCAGCATCACGACACATTCTTGTCCAAAAACATGAATTTTTTTAAAAAACTTGATCAACTTATCAAGCTAGTTACATTACTAACTTACTTGATCAACTTCAACCTCTCTTACTCCGAGTCATACACAGACCCTACAAATCTTCACAAGTCATAGCCGACTATCTCTCCCATAGAGGCAAATCTCGTGCAATACTTTCAAGCTTCATAATTTTCTCAAAATTTTCATAAAAATTTCGGGCCTTTCATGCCTACTTCCATCCATAATTTCTTGTCCAAAGACCGTTTAAAATTTTGGTCTTACACGCAAAAATTCTTCAATGACAAGCAAGGCGTCTTTTCATTTGCAAGGCATCCTAAATCTCCGGATCTCTCCATCAAGCAATCATGGCCAATTTCGACTCTGCATCACCGCTTTCTGAGCCAACCTTGGAGCAGAGTATGGATTCAATATCCATGCAACTTGAAGAAGAGCGTCAACATCGCGTACAACTGGAGCAAGATTTGAAGTCCCTCAAGCGTCCTGCCACCACTGAAATTTCTACCAATGACCACAACCTAATCTGCGCCATCAATGCTACTCTGGATGTTCATGCTAGTTGAAAGGAGTCCAAGATAAGCAAGTGTACATTCAATTTTAATTCTTTTTATAGTCTTAAAGATGGTCGCAAAATTCTGTCATGGTTAAGTCAGTTCGAAGCTTATTTTGACAATGAGAAATACTTAGAAAGTGATAAAATTAAATGTGCATCTCATTATTTTATTGAGAAAGTTGATTATGGTGAGATGTCACGCGTAAAAGCATTGATCGTCCTCTCACATGGAATGACTTTCACAAGAAGGTTCTTGCAAATTTTCTCCCTGCACAATTCGAGCTCTACATGCAACAACAATGGGATCTATTCATGCAACGAGAACGTGAGCCTATCCCTCAATACATAGAAAATTTTTGGAGCACTCTCTTGTAACTCCAAATGTGGAGCCAGTGGCCGAATCTACCTTTAAGAGAAAGTATATGTTCGGCTTAATTCCATCCATCCAAGCCGAAGTCAACATGTTCAAGCCCAATAACCTGGACAAAGCCATATCCCTAGCTCACGACATTGAAAAGAAGCAGTCTAAAAACCAAAGGCAATTTTCGGCATCCAACAGTAACAACATGGGTAACAACTTTTGTTTTAATTCTTTCGGTAACTTCAATTCTCAATATGGAAAGAATCATTTTAATCGACAGCCATGGATGCGAATTATTCTTAATAAATCATGGTCAATCTGTTTCGAATTTTAAACCTCCTAATCTATAATTTTGCCTGAATCTGGTGAACCTAGAAATATTAATCCAAGTGTCTTCAATGCCATTTCCAAAAATGTAATTTGTTATAATTGTAAGTGTCCTAGTCATATTGTGAGTCATTGTCCCATGGGCAACACCCGTGATTGGAAGAAACCCATGACGCATCTAAATTTTGTTGGAGTTGAAGAATCCAATGAAGACCTTGAAGCAACGCCCGACTTCGATGAGGCGACACTTAACGGTGAAAATTCTAACGAACTTGAAGACCTTGCTGGTAAAATTTCTATGCATGCCTTATTAAAGATGCGATGTAAAATCAATAATAATGATATGACTGTTTTGCATGATGATGGTAGTACTCATGACTTTGTTTCAGAAAAAGTAGCTAGAAACTTACAACTTAAAACTATTCCATCTGCCTATAAAATTAAGGCTGCATTTCTAGGACAACGATATAATGGTACTAAAGAATATCATAATTTAGAAATTTGTATTGGATCTTATAAGGAAAAGCTAAAATTTTTAGTAGCACCTTTGCAATCTATTGACGTAATTCTAGGAATGCCATGGTGTCACCAATTCAACCCCAATATAGATTACAGCACACACTCAATGCACATTGAGCACAAAGGTAAACAAATTTTACTCGAAGGGTTAACAAAAATTGAATTATTTCTAATTATTAGTCATACCACAGGCGAAGCGAGCTTTGCGTAAACAATTAAAAGCTTTCTTAGTATGGATTAATGAAGTTGATGTTACAACAACTGAACTAACTCCAAAGCAACAACATTTTATTACTAAATTTTTTGATTGCTTTTCTAATGATTTACCTTTACAACTTCCTCCAACGCGACCTGAAGACCACCAAATTGATTTACTTCCTGGTAGTCAACCACCTTGCAAAGCTCCCTATCGCCATAACCAATTAGAACAGAAAGAGATTCAGAAGCAAATTGAAGAACTTCTAAGTAGAAAATTAATGCATCCAAGTAGTTCGCCTTTTGGAGCTCCTGTATTATTAGTTAAAAAGAAAAATCAAACTTACGACATGTGTATAGATTATAGAGCACTTAAAAATAATGGTTAAAAATAGGTATCCAATACCTAGAATAGACGACCTTCTGGATAAACTACAAGGAGCAACAATGTTTAGTAAAATTGATTTATAATCAGGATATCACCAAGTTCGTATGTCTACTTCTGACATTTTTAAAACAGCTTTTCGTACACAATTTGGATATTATGAATTCTTGGTAATGCCCTTTGGACTTACCAACAGACTAGCTACATTTAGTAGAATGATGAACATAATATTTTTGCATTTCTAGCATTATGTAATAGTCTTTTTCGATGACATTCTTGTTTTCAGCAAAACTGAAAAAGAACACGAATAACATTTATCTTTAGTGTTTAGTTTATTAAAACAAAACCATCCATATGCTAACCCTGACAAAAGTTTTTTCTTTCAATCTGAAATAGAATATTTAGGTCATATCGTGTCTGCCAAAGGCATACATACAGATCCACGTAAATTTGAAGCAATTAAGTCTTGGCCAACACCTAAAAATGTCCATGAAGTTCGTTCATTTCTAGGACTAGCTAGCTTCTATCGAAAATTTGTTAGAAACTTTTCATTGCTTGCTTTACCGTTAACTCTTTTGTTAAAGAAAGGTCTTATTTATCGTTGAGGCAACAACAAACAATGATTGTTTGAAATACTTAAGCATGCACTCACACACACACCAGTTTTACAGTTACCTGATTTCAATAGACCATTCTTTCTTGTGGTTTTTTACTGATGCAAGTGGTTCTAGCATTGGTGCAGTAGTGATGTAAGACAATCACCCTATAGCATACTCTAGTTGTAAACTGAAACCGTCTGAAGTTAAATATAGTACATATGATAAAGAATTACTAGTCGTAGTTCATGCATTGCGCATATGGAAGCATTATTTAATGGGTTCGGAGTTTATGATTAAAATCGATCAATAGAGTATTAAACATTTATTTTCACAACCACAAATATTTGATAGAAACATATAGTAGGCATCATTTATTCAATCCTTTCATCCACTCATTCAATATCAACCAGGTAAGGAAAATGTAGTAGCCGATGCACTTAGCTGTCATCATTAAATAATATTTATATCATTTCTACTTCTTCATTAGACACAAGGAAAAATACTTATCTTCAAGATTCCGATTTTCATGATGTTTGGGTAAATTTATCTAACAATCAATGGATCCCTACTAATAACTTTTCTATTCCTGATGGTTTTTTGTTTTATGAAAAATGGTTATGTATTACTAAACCTTTTCGTCATTTCATTATGCAAGAAGTACACGAACCTCCTTACATGGGACATCGTGTTATCATCTCCACACTTAAAAATTTACATGAAGATTTTTTTGGCCAAATATGCAACGTGATGTTTCTAATTTTGTTTCTGACTGCATTGTATGTCAACACATAAAAAGACATCATGGTAAGTCATATGGTTTATTACTTCCATTACCTATCCCTAATTCACCTTGGGAGCAGATTTCTATGGACTTCATTACAGGTTTACCACAAACTTCTTCACAGAATGATATGATATGGACCATAGTTGATAGATTTAGTAAACAGGCTTACTTCATTGCTTGTAAAAAGACCTTAATAAGTGCTGCACAAGCCGCTAACTTATTTCTCAAGCATATTTTTGTGCACCATGGATTGTCGAAAATTATTGTGTCTGACTGAGATCCTCGATTCTGTAATAATTTTTGGATTACCTTGTTTACTAACTTAGAAACTAAGATTGATTTTAGCTCTGCATTTCATCCAAAGACTAACGGTGAAACAGAGGCCACAAATAGCACAATTTTGGATTTACTCTGTGCTTACACAATTTCTTCTCCAGCCATATGGGATAATCATTTGTACCTTCTACAGTTTTCTTACAAGAATACCACTCACACTGCTACACAAAAGGCACCTTTTGAAATTGTTTATGGTCACAAATTGCCAACTCCCACATTTTGTTTAACTCTCAGAAAATACCTTCTATTGATGATTGGATTCAAAATCATTCAAGTCTTTATGAGCAAGTTAAACAAATACTAACAAAGGCCCAATAATCATATGTGAAACAAGCAAATAAAAGGAGGCAAGCTATGATTTATAAGGATGGAGATTATGTTTGGTTACGTGTTGGAAAATGTAGACTCCATAGTGTAGAAAAGAACTCGAATGTTAAATTAGCTCCTCGTTTCTATGGACCTCTTAAAATTCTCCATTGTATTAATCCTAATGCTTACAAATTAGAGTTACCTCATCATTGGAAAATCCACAACACTTTTCACATTAGTCTTTTATGTCCCTTCAAAGGTTCTCTTCTTGTTCACCCTATTTATGAATCACCACCCTTGATTGTTGATGACCATGAAATCCTAATCCCTTAAACAATTATTGATGTTGACTATATGACCACTAGAACTGGAAATACTTATTATTGTCTCTATATCCAGCCAATAGCAATTGAGGACAATTGCTATTGTAACGTGTCCACCTGTCTACTTGTAGAACATGTCTTAGCAGCCCATCGGGAAGAGAGTCCAGAAAGCACCGCGTGGCACTCCCACGGAATGTCACGGGGTTTGTGATCTAGGTCTTCTCGAGTCTGCCATGAAGCGGAAGCATTCCGGCAATTCCCACTTAGGACTGACCTGAATCAGGGTTTTCCTAATGGTCAATTAGCTAAAGACTAGACTTCCGTTTGAATTTAGAAACCCAAGGGCCAAGCGTTGTTGGCCTAGCAAGGTTAGGGTTGGGTTGGGTCAGGAAGACATTCCCAACCCTACATCTTGACCAAACGTATTTCTTGAATAAGGAACACCGTTTGATGGGAGAAATGATCCCACAAGTTAGGTGCGGCACTTGTCTCGTGCAACAAGTTGCAACGTCGCATGGCTTTGTGTTTAAATCACAAGACAGAGTGGCTTTGTGTTTAATTCACAAGATAGATATGCCACTCCTTGGAACAAGGTTGGCAGGTTCTAGTACAAGTCTAATTTGCAAGATGATGAGTAGACATCCTGCTACATCACCCTTCTTTGAGGATGATTTTCCAAGTTTGGGTAATTATGAATTGCCTAGCAAGTAATTGACCCCGCCAATTAGGGCGACGAGGTTGCCCAGGATTTACTGTCTTAGTTTAAGGAACCTAAGGTGTTTGTTAATTTGGGATAACAAGGTATAAACCCTAACCCAAGGATAAAAGGGTAAACAAGCAACAAAACCCTTGGGGATCTAGCCAAGTCGTAATCGATCCCGGATCGAATGCAGGATGCATTCGGAGAGAAGGATTCACACCTTTGCAGTTGGCCAAACAAACGATCATTAGATTGATTGTGTTTGTATAGTTAGGAGCACTATTTGTGCTTCTTTGCTCAATGAACTAAAGCTAGAAAAATAATTAATGCTTCAGGTTGAAGGCATGGAGGGAGAGGTAGCATTAGTTACCTCCGACTATCTGCCTGACCCTATCCAAGGGGGTTGTTAGCCACGCGGGATACGTGGACCGAACCCGCCGCAAGAAGTCTCTTCGTGGGTGCTACTTGGAGCAGGAGGACGCTTGGGTACCAGGGGAGGCTCTGGTCTTGCCTCCGAGTCATGCACAAGAGGTCGACGTGACTCGAGATTGGATCTCAAGGCCCGTATACTAGTCAACGGGTGGAAAATTGGATTAGTAATCCCTAAGGATTGCTGGATTGCCTTCGGGCGGATTATGGATTGCCTTCGAGCAGATTATGGATTAGCCTTCGGGCAGATTATGGATTAGCCTTTAGGATCGATTATATGATGTATTCCAAAGACTGATAAATAAGATCAATTGTTGAAAAGAAACTTGTTTGACATTGTTTTTCTATGTCAGTGCTTAAGTTACGTGAAGGAACTGGTGATTAATTGGCTAATTAAGGAAGCTATTTTTGCTTGTTGAACTAAACGTGGTAGGTAGTTAGACAATTAAAGCAACCCTGAGGAAAATGCGGTGGATATAGCCATGGGTCCATCCTACGGATGGGTGTTCTTGGTTGGCCAGAAACTTTTCTCAAAGGAATTGACATCAAGGAACGATGACCTAGAATCTAGAGTACTAGAGTCCCCGATTTATGTTGTTTTAGGAGAACGGAATGGGACTATGCCTTACGAGTAGAGAGGTCAAGCTTCGCATCCCTCTTGTTTCCCATTCTCCTTGAACCATGTGCAGGATGAATCCGCTTAGACCCTGACGTTTCTGCGTAAAGTAGTTCGTCGACGCTAGTTACTTTTTAGGAACTTGACCATTAGGGAAACCCTGATTCAGGTGGTTCCTAAGTGGGAATGACCAGAATGCTTCCGCTTCATGGCAAACTCGAGAAGACCTAGATCGCAAACCCCATGACATTCTGTGGGAGTGCCGGGCGGCGCTTTCTGGACTCTCTTCCCAATGGGCTGCTAAGACGTGTTCTACAAGTAGACAGGTGGACACATTACAGTTGGTATCAGAGTGAATCAACGAGGAACTAATATCTAAAAGGAAACTTAATGAGGTAAAGTAGAGCAAATGTTGTTGTTAAGAACATTCCCCTTACTTACTTATCGATGCTGGCCTGTAGAATCGTAAAGCATGGAACAAATTCTTGGTGTTCCAGGTTATGTTTATGACTACGATGTGTGCCTCGGATTATCAACGAAGGCTCGATATGATGAATATCCTTGACTGTATCTACAATCCTTCACCCCTGTATGTGGAATGGAGATGGATGGGTGATTCAGGAATTCATTACATAGTTGCCCACCGACTTGCGTACCTTCGGACCAACTTGAAGAGAATCAAGTGGATGGAGAACTTAAAGATCGTGAAGCTGTTCATCTTTGTTGAGGCTCACGCAAACGCAACCCTACATCTCGGCGGCCAAAAGGTCAAGCAGAACACGTATGTGTACGAGGAAGTGACTCGAATAATCTCTGCCGACAGAATCAAGGTGTTGGGACGTTATGAAAAGAATGGGTATCAAAGGAAAGGATACCCTAATCTTCCAATGACCTATCGATTCCTGAAAATCCATGACCCCAATCCATATTAGTACTCAGTTCCCGTAGAGCTGAATGTAACACAATCTTATTCTCTCCAAATTGATATGCCAATGAGCTTGTTCCATCTTCCCAAAAATAATTGTACTCAAAAGGACTATGCCCATCTGAATGAAATAGAATTTTTATGAATGATTATCTTGAATGTGAGTATTGATAAAGAAGTTAAGTGATTAGGTCACTTGGCTAAAAGCTGAAATGAGTATGAAATGTAATGTGAGAAATGCTTAGCAAGTTTTTAATGTTAAGAATCTCAATGCCCAAGCACAACCTGAAGTGCAGATTCCTAGTCCGATCCCTACACCAAGTATGGCCGTGATTCAGGAGAAGACGTTTCTTCTCAAGCAAATCAAGCCACCAGAATTTGATGGCAAAGAAGGGCCGTCCAAACTAATGCCAAAATCTGGATCGGATTCATGGAGGATTATTTCAAAGCAGCAGGTACTGCACCCGCTAACCAAGCAATGCTCGCCAAACTGAAGCTTACCGATGAAGCAAGACTTTGGTGGAAGTAATGGTGCAGAGACCAAGGGATCTCGGAAGGGTCAGATACTTGGGAGAAGCTTAAGAGAGCTGTGCAAGGGAGACATCTACTACCTGCCTATCGCATGCAGAAGATGAACGAGTTCTATGAACTGAAGCAGTTGGGTGGATTATGGATTGCCTTGGAGCGGATTATGGACTAGCCTTCGGGCGAATTATGGATTGCCTTCGGGCGAATTATGGATTAGCCTTCGGGCGGATTATGGATTGCCTTCGGGCAGATTATGGATTAGCCTTCGGGCAGATTATGGATTAGCCTTTGGGTTCGATTATATGATGTATTCCAAAGACTGATAAATAAGATCAATTGTTGAAAAGGAACTTGTTTGACATTGTTTTTCTATGTCAGTGCTTAAGTTACGTGAAGGAACGGGTGATTAATTGACTAATTAAGGAATCTATTTTTGCTTTTCGAACTAAACGTGATAGGTAATTAGACAACTAAAGCAACCTTGAGGAAATTGCGGTGGATGTGGCCATGGGTCCATCCTACGGATGGGTGGTCCCGATTGGCCGGAAACTTTTCTCAAAGGAATTGACAGCAAGGAATGATGACCTAGAATCTAGAGTACTAGAGTCCCCGATTTATGCTATTTTAGGGGGAATGGAATGGGACTATGCCTTACGGGCAAAGAGGTCGAGCTTTGCATCCCTCTCGTTTTCCATTCTCCTTGAACCAAGTGCAGTATGAATCCGCTTCGACCCTAACGTTTCTACATAAAGTAGTTCGTCCAGGGTTGGATGCTAGTTACTTTTTAGGAACTTGACTATTAGGAAAACCCTGATTCAAGTCGATCCTAAGTGGGAACGGCCGGAATGTTCCACTTCGTGGCAGACTCGGGAAGACCTAGATCGCAAACCCCGTGACATTTTGTGGGAGTGCCGGGTGGCGCTTTCTGGACTCTCTTCTCGATGGGCTGCTAAGACGTGTTCTACAAGTAGATAGGTGGACACGTTAGAGCTATCCCACCCCGAGAGTATGTTGCTAGGTGGCACCTACGCAAAGGGATGAGCGCCTTAAATGGTTCTCCATCAATGCGGGGCACGTTTCTAAGAATTACCTTAAGTGAAAGGTCATTGGGGATGCATATCCTTTCCAGGCGTCAATGCAAGTGTGAATGTGGGTGGTACCATTTTATCCACACGAGTATTAATGCCTTCGTGAATTAATTATTGTATGGAATTCCAAATTAATTGATTTATGAGGCTAGCTACAATTATTTAGTTGGTTATTATTCTAACATGATTTACTAGTACCCTGAACTGTGCAAGTGAAAATGCAGCTGGAAAACGAAACATCACCTAGAAGCTTATTAGCTAGAATAGATGAACATTGGCTGGAACGAAACATCAGCTCAATTATCATTAGTTGAATATAGATCGAAACATAAGCTAGATTACTAGTAGCTGGTTAGCTGGAATATAGAGAGAAATTATTAAAGCCACTTATAGCCCAAATGGTGAAACAATAGTTGGTAAGAGAATATAGTAAACCATCATCCATATTGGTGGAGTAATGATGAAATATGGAACTATCAAGTAAAGTAATGTTTAATAAAACACATGGAAATTTCATCAACTACAATGACAAGTAGATAAAGTTGGAGCATTGAAATATCCACAGTGAAAACAATGAAATAGTATTATAGATGAAACAAAATGAAACATAGCTAGAAGAGACGAATCTAGAAGCTAGAACCATCAACTAGAGGAAGAAGACAAGCTCATCAAAATCGGCAACTAGATAATCTTATCGTATGAAATATGCCACCTTATAACTTGGGATACTTATGAAATCAGAAGCATGCTTGGATTTCATAGGATCAAGAAATACTAAGATAACATATAAGAAGACTTAGAAGACCATAGATGTTGATAAAACCACTAGCAGTCCCCAATAGATCGAGCCACTAATATAAACTATTATTAAAATATCAACTACATTGATAATGGAAATATAACTTGAAATATCAAACCATGAGGTAAAGAAAAGCATCATATTAAAAATATAGAAATGATAGAAAATTAATGATAGCCTTGCCTTACAAGATGAAATAATGATGATAAAATTACTAGCTTACCTTGCAAGATGAAATTATAGAAACAATAATATATGGAGACAGACAATGATACAAGGTTATATATCCACCATAGAGACAAGAATATATCAAGACAAACAATGAGAAGCTCAAAAATTTATGAAACATAGATATATGTTTGATCAAAACTTACCCAAAATTTCATAATCATAGCTAAGGCAAACTGTCGTGCACATTTACAAATTTCAAACACCAAATCTCATCAAGAAAGCATAATATCCGAAATTGTGAAAACAAAATCATAAACCATTACCACATACATATTCAAGAACCACATATTTAAACGGACAAGACTTTCTAAAGCTTTAAAGCTTTGATAAACACAAGTCGAGAGTTAAAGCATCCACAAAATGCAATTCTTTTACGATCATGATAAGACTCAAAATAATAATAGATTGTAGCCTTTTGAAAATCCAATTTTAATAGAGCTTTTTGTTGAAAATTGTCATGATAGTCACACAATCAACGCTACCTAGGGCAACCAACGTAAAGTATGTCATGATACAAATTATTTCAAGGACAAAAGAAAGGAAAACTAATCCAATGTTTTTCGTGTGACAACCTTTGCTATTAAAACAAAGGGGTGCTATTTCAATCACGTGAAGACAAGTGTAAAGCATACGCGGACGCAAATCCACTAGTGCTAACAAAGTATGGTGACTATGATGAAAGCAAAGGATGTGGCCGCAATAAGGAATTTTTAATAGATGCCGTATTTTTCATTGCATTTCCTGTGTCGTAGTGTGTAATCTTTAGGAACTTTGCTTTCTTTTCCATGTTGGATGATAGGAAGTCCAAAATTATCAAGCCCTATCTAAAATAATGGATGGAAAACACTGAAAGCGTGATAGACACGGGAGAATGGATGACGGACACGGTAGAATGGAAATAAAGAAGTCTTTAACCTGAAGTTGAGACGGAAGGAGGGGTAGTCAGGCCTCAAATGCATGGAGAGGCTGCATATTCGGCAAGTGACTGCGATAAGCATCGCTTTTGATTCTACCACCGCCAATGCTTTTAGTAGTAGCGCTGTCGTGTTGCTGCGCATCTGAGCCGTGAACACCTCCATTTTTGTTGTGCATTTGTGTTAATTTCTGCGTGTGATTTATTGTTTGTGTGGTGCATTTTAATAAACTACATCCAATGTATGTATATATTCCCTTAAATGTATTGTACACACGATGCTTGTACTAGGAAGGAAAACTTATCCTACCCTTTGTAGACCGTCCTGTTCGTGGGAGCATCCGAGACTTGGGGCAAGCTTACAATGAGTCCTTCTCAGATCCAGATTGTAATCAGGACTCCAGTGATAAGGTCCCTGATTTTGTTGAGACTATGATATATTGTCCAAATGAGGCTGTTTGTATGGTTGGTCACTATGCGTCAAAAGAGGAATTCACAAATGGAAAGATAGGAAGCTAAAGATAGAGGGAGGATTTTCGAAAGGCAGGGATCAGAGGGAAAAGAGGAAGGAAAAAAAAGAGACTAATTGGGGGAAAAGGAGGATTCGAATGGCAAAAGGGAGGGAAAAAAGCTCAGCAAATCCAGGACCTCCCCGAGCTCGAAATGGGTGGCAATGAACTGATGCTTCTGGCGGCGGAAGAATCTTATCAGAAACAGGGGAGGGCCGCAGCCTGACAGAAGAGACCCATCGTTGTAATCCGCCGATTTGCCCATCTCAAGGAAGCGAAATATACAGCCACACATTTCGCAGAAGACCCGAAATGATTCGCATCCCCAGGAAAGGAATTGATTTGCAGAGCACATATACACTCCCCGCTTCCGGCTCGCCCCAACCTTTCCAAACCAAGCTGCCTTTCTCCAGCCTCTCTGAGGCACAGGCCTCTCTCAGTCGTCCCCTCACCTCTGCCGACAACACTCTGATTTCGCTACACTGCGCTTCCCACCATTGCCAGCTGACGCTGTGGAATTGGAGCTCGATACAGGAGGCCCTCCTCCCAGCGATGCGCTTCCCCTATGTGATCTTCTCCGTGCAGCGCCCTTTCAGCTTATTGCTCAAGCACGCCTCCAAGGAGTTTGTTTTCTGAATGGTCGGCATGCATCGAGTGGGTAACACAGGAAATGTCATAAATTCAGTTCGTCCTCGTAGAGAACGGCGCTTGACTTATGTTCTTACAGATTCTAACGACTCCAAGGGATAAACTGCTTGACATTTTGACAGGGGACACTCTTGTTTCTTGCTCGTCTGATATAACTATTAAGACTTGGCGAGTTTTTTTCTGATGGCATATGCACAAAGACCTTACGGCAGCCTTTATGTCTAAAGAGCTAACTGACGTTCTCAGTAGTCCACATCAAGGTTATATTGCAAGAGAGATGGATATGTCTAAAGATACACTGATTAGGCAAGTATTACAAGTGCCTAAAACTGACTGGAGCTTCCAGCCACAGTCAGGGTCTTAAAGCACTAAGAAATACTATTGAAGAGGGCATTTAAAATGGTTGCAAATCAGAATTCTGAACAAGGAAGGTCATTGATGCTGCTCGAATGGAGATGCTGTCTGTGATAAGAGGTAGAAAAGCAGGATTTATGTAAACGATTTGTACCAATGCTGAATATCCTCTGCTTGGTTGTTTTTCTGTTCCTGATATGAGGCAAACAGTGGCTATGAGTGTCTTCAAGAGGTTATGCTGGAAAACAGAGAATAATTATTTTTTTTATGCATACACAATCTCAGTTGAGAACCCTTGATAATCAAAAACAGAAGTTGGATTGCTGAAAGCTTTTGCTGGTCTGATTATAGAATGTTCATGCTGATGTGATCCAAATTTGTTAGAAATCTTTGAAAGCATCTGAAATCAGACGTGTGGAACAACAGAAGGTTCTCTGCACTAAAGGACATACTTGAGTGGATTATTATTTAATGCCCATTGTTCTGCTCAATTTAGCTTGAATGTAAACACTTTTTGAGATACTTCAGATTTTTCTGTACAAGAATTTCCTGTAACTCACCTGACAAGGAATCTAGTGCACTTTGGCATCAAAAATTTGAGTTCTTCTTGTTAGTCTCTTCCATTGCTGTGCCTTGAGCCCCGTGTTCTGCAGCTCTCGCACGATCTCTTTGACATTTCTGGTGAACCCGACGTGAAGTGCTGCGTCATCAGCAAGATGGGAGACTCGCAAGAAGAGATGACAGATGATAATGTCATGAAGAATCTGTTTCAGTCATTCACCATGTATATGCAGCAGCAAGTTCATGCAAAACGAGACAGTGATGCTATGGATGCTTTGAAAGCTGTTCAACAGGAGATGAAGCAGTTTAATGGCCAGCAAGTGTCAACTTACCTGCATTTGTATGAAGAAAAGATGAAGTTTTTTGGTGTTTCTCAAGATGTTTGGAGCCGCTACTTCTTGCGGATTGTGGTGCGCGCTCTTGAAGGTCGAATTGCAGAAATTCAAGAAGCACATGCAGGTTGGGCTGAATTTAAAAAGGCATTAAAAGATGAATATTTCCTGGAAGATACAGGTCTTGTGAATCGCAGGAATTTTTTAGCATGGGTTTCTATGCCTAATAAGGGACTTTCTGTTACCGCTCTTCTGCGAGAGTTTGAAAGCCGTTATGATCAGTTGGATGGGACTGAACAGTAAGCTTTGGAGATGCAGAAAGTGGAATTATTTTTGCAAGCTGCAGATGCTGATTTGCAGGAAAAGTTGGATGATCTTTTGGAAGATCAAGCTACTGATTCAGGTTTAAAGACTGAGTGGAGACATGTTATTGATGCTGTGAATGCTCTTGTCAAGAAGCAGCGCAGGAGAGTTAGATTGCATCGAAACACAGGATCAGTTCCTGAAAAATCCTTAGAGACTTCTTCTTCTACCCCTGCTACTTCTTTGCCTAAGCCTACTCTTCCTGCTGTGAATCCACCAGTTCCTGCTGCTCCAGTGCCCTTATCTGTAGATGATGTTATTAAAGGCTTGGTGGATTTGACGATTGAAGCAGTCAAAGCTGAAGTTGGTAAGTTAAAGGAGCAACTTATGACAGTTCCTGCTGTAGCACCTGCTCCAGTGACTGCTTTTCCAGCTGGTCAAAGAAAAGGGCGACGATGTATTTGGTGTGATAGTACAGAGCACCAACACTGCAGAGATTGTGATGCTTTTCAGGAAGCACGTAGGAAGAATGTAGTGTTCTGGGGACAAGATGGGAAGATATGGCTGACAGAGACTGGCGCTCCTCTTGACACGAACTTCGGTAAGGGAGGTATGAAGAAGCTTGTTGATGATATGGCTGCGCGATCAGCTTATGTGAGTGTTAGAGGAGATGCTTCAGCTTTTGGAGTCCAGCTTGAGCAGAAATCTGATGGAGACTCTGCTTTATGGTCTTCTGCCTTGGAGATAGCGAGAAGAGGGAAAGTTCAAACTTCTACTATGACTTGTGTGGGCTCTAGCATCCGAGGAGAGACCGGATGGGATTCTCCCGTTGACAGGTATTCTATTGTTGCTTATATGGCTAAAATGCAGGGTTTAGATGCCATGGTTGAGGAAAAGAGAAGAAGAGATGAGGAGGGTCCTAGCACCTCCAAAAAGACTAGAGGGGGTGACTTTGTTTCACCACCAGTTACAACTCCACTTATGCCAAATTCTCCAGCTCAAACAGGTTCTGATCAACCAATGGAAGACAAGCAGAAGGAAAAGAAGCAATCAAGAAAAGAGCCAGGATTCAAGCTCTTGTCAGACCTTGATATGCAAACGGATATGAGTAAGATTTTTCATGAAAGAATTTTGAATAGTGAAGTCACTTTTACTGTTGGAGAGGCTCTTGGGATTGCTAGAAGAGAAATACAGGATCAGATGCAGGATCTTTTGCGGAGGAAACGACATGCGATGGAAGGACCTGCTTTACAGGGATTGTGGCATGGAGCTCTTGAGAAAGAGCATGATGATGATGCAGTGATGGTTGAGAATGCTTCTGTTAATCCGCAATTGGAGAAAATAGTGCAACCTATGCAGTATGAAGATGATGAGACCCCTATTCTTATTCCTCGCAGCCATTTTTCACGAAGTCATTGGGCTAGAGCAACCACTGAGACAGTGGTAAGGATTGGAGAGAAACAAATTCCCTTGATTGCTTTAGTTGATCATGGTTCTGAAATTAATCTTATTGCTCGAGGTGTTTATGAGAGTGGCAAGTGGCCTATGGATGCAGAGCATGGCTGGCGCATGAGAGCCGCCAATAATACTTCTGGTGATATGTATGCTGCTTGTCCGAGTATTAGAATTACTATTGGTAATGTTGAAGAGGATTATCATTGCTTTGTTCAGGATTCATGCTCTTATCCGATTATTCTTGGACAGCCTTTCATTACAGAAGCAAGAATGGAAACAAAAGTGATGGATGATGGATCAGCTTATGCACGGATACGCAGTAAAGATGGTATGCGAGCTGTTCAGTTTATGACTGTTGGGGTAAATCATCCGAGAAACAGGGACTCCTTGCGTGAGGCACCACTACCTGCGAAGGAGTTGGATTTTCATTAGGTACCGCTGTCTTGCGAGACGCCAGTGGTACGGAGCGGAGAAAAGAGGAGATCTCGCCTCCTGGCAGCCAGTCTTTCTCCAATAATTTTGTTGGGATTACTTCAGATAGTTCAGCAAGTTATCAGAAAATTTCAGATTTGCCTAGAGCTGCCAGGCAGTACATTGGTCGTAAGGAGAAAGAGTTGAAGAATGCAGGTATTTTGCAAGCAGAAGAGCATGTGGATGGATTGTATGAAGGGATGTCTTATGCAGATACATTGTTTGAGATGAGAGCAATGCTGAAAACTGATGTATGCAAGGGTTCAAAGATCATACCTGTGCAAACCTTGGATATGTTTCAGGAAATTTCTGGTTTTATGCTGCAAACAGAGTTAGAGGCTGAGAAAATTCAGCAAACTGAATTTATGGCTGATCTTGATCAGCTAACAGAATTGCAGAGGGCTGAATCCATTCAGCCAACAGAGTTGAATGCAGAAAAATTTCTGCATACAGAGTTTCAGGATGCGTCTATGCAGTCCATTGAGCCGAGGGCTGAATTCATTCAGCCAACAGAGTTGAATGCAGAAAAATTTCTGCATACAGAGTTTCAGGCTGCACCCATGCAGTCCATAGAGCTAAAGGCTGAAATTTTCCAGCCAATAGAGTTGAAAGATGCTGAAAATTTGCAGAAATTGCAGCAAAGGAAAGAGTGCTTGAATGATGCCAAGGTTGACACAAAATATAAAACAGTTGATAAGAAGGTTAAGTCGGTTGCAGGCCCGCTTCCTTCTGACAGTGATGAACAGATTGAGAAAGCTATGAAGCAGCCTATGTTGAGGGATCCTGCGAATATTGGACATAAGTTTACAGTTGAAACTCTTGCAGAATTGAAGATTGGAAATGATGATTTTTTGCTTCCAGTGGAAAAAGAATGTTTTAGAGAGATGCTTGGACGTCATGGTAAGGCATTTGCTTTCTTTCCACATGAAATTGGCTGCATTAGTCCCGAATTGGTTGCACCTATGGTCATCTTCACTGTTCCTCATGTACCATGGAATATACACCCTATACCTGTGCCTAAAGCACACTTGCCAAAGCTGATAGAGTTGCTGAATGAGAAGATTAAAATGGGAATTTTGGAACCCTCTTCTGCACCTTATTCTAACAGGTGGTTTACTGTACCAAAGAAGAATGGTACTTTGAGATTTATTCAGGATATGCAGCCCGTGAACAAAGTGACAATCAGGAATGTGGGTACAGGTCCAGTTGTGGATGAATTTGCTGAGGCTTTTGCAGGACGAGCCATCTATTCACTAGGTGACTTGTATTCAGGTTATGATCAGTTTCAGCTTGCCTTGGAAAGCAGGGATATTACTACTATGCGGACACCTATTGGTCTTGTGAGGATGTGTACCTTGCCTCAAGGTGCTACAAACTCAGTTGCTCATATGATGAATGCTATGCATAGAGTTCTTCGAGACTATATTCCGCAGTATACCATGCCTTTTCTAGATGATGTGCCTATTAAGGGTTGTGCAGAAGAAGAAAAGAATGAAAGTCTTGATTTGCGTGGATGTAGACAGTTTGTGGCTGACCACTTGATTGCTTGTGAGCAAATATTGACACGATTAGAGGAGGTAAATTTGACACTTTCAGGGCTGAAATCTGTCTTTGCTGTTAATGAAGTCATCATAGTTGGGCATATGGTTGGATATTATGGCAGAAAGCCTTCTCCTGCAAAGGTGGATGCCATAAACAGGATTGCAGAGTATTGCTCGACTACTTCAGAGGTGCGGAGATTTGTGGGAGCTTGTGTATTTTACATGATTTGGATTCCTCATTTTGCTCATATTGCAGATGTTCTCTATCAGCTGCTTCGAAAAGGGCAGAAATTTCATTGGGATGAGAAACATTCAAAAGCCATGCGTAAGCTCAAGAAGCTGTTGCAATCAGCTCCTACTCTACGTAAAGCGGATTATCAGTGTGGACGGCCTATCATGTTGACAGTTGATACTAGCCCTATTGGCATAGGTTGGGCTGTGGGACAGGATGATGCTGATGGAAATAGGTATGCAATCCGCTTTGGAGCTAAAGTTCTTAATGAGCGACAAAGGAGATATCCGCAGATTAAAAGAGAGTTGTGGGGAGTAGTCACTGCACTGAAGTGTGATAAAGGGTATTTTATTGGAGCTTCAGTTATTGTGGAAACAGATTGTTTGCCTTTGCTTGGCATGATTACTAGTTGCTCGACTCCAGATATAGCGATGCTTCGGTGGATTGCCTATATCAAATCATTGAATCCAGAATTTCGACACATAGCAGGGAAAGATAATCCAGTTGCTGACATGCTTTCTAGAGCGAGATATGAGGATGAGGAATCAATGCTTGCAGAAGATGATGAGACAGAGTTAGCTACTTCTGTCCTTACTCATGATTGTCATGTATCTACTGTTGAAGCTTTTATTGAAGAGCTTTATGTTGATGAGTGGCTGCAAATTGGACAGTATCTAAGTTCATTGACTCGAAGAGCTGATTGGACAGATGATGAATTCAAGAAAATCAGAAGGAAGGCTTATGGGTATTTCTTGAAAGATGGTTTTCTTTGGAAGCATCCAAGAAAGAGAGGTGGCTTGCCCTTGAGAGTAGTTTGTGATGTAGCGATGCAAATACAGATTATGCGAGAGTTTCATGAGAGCTCATGGGCTGGACATAGAGGTGTGTGGGCTACCTATGAGAAAATCAAAGATAGATACTGGTGGAAAGGGATGTATAAAGATGTTTCTCGCTTTGTGGAGACTTGCAGGGATTGCCAGTTTTACTCTATAGTGCGACATCGTGATGAGTTGCATCCGACTTATCCACTATGTATGCATTATAAGTGGGTGGTAGACTTGGTTACTTTGCCAGTGAGACTTTGGCAGATGAGATATCTTGTCTTGGCTAGGGAGGATCTTACAAACTATGTTGAAGGAAGACCGTTGCGGACGAAGACCACCACTACAATATGTAAATTCTTGTTGGAAGAAATATTTTGCAGGTATGGATGTATAGGCAAGATTACAGCTGATCGTGGAGAGCTAGATGCTGATGAAGCTAGAGAATTCTTCTCACGGCTTGGGATTAAATTGGCTCTTACTACTGCCTATAATCCAGAGGGAAATGGCAAAAGTGAAAGAGGACATCCGCCTATAGTTAAAGCATTGGCAAAAGCTTGTAGAGGTCGGATTGGAGATTGGCCGAGATTGCTACCTTTTGCATTGTGGGCTGATCGCTCTACACATAGTGTGACTACTGGATACATGCCTGCGGAGTTGATGTATGGGCAAAAACCTGTCATGCCTACTGAAATTTGTGCTCTCACTTGGAGTGTTCTTCCTTGGCATGAGAATTTATCAAGGGAAGAGCTGTTAGCCCTTCGGATTCGTCAACTAGAGAGAAGAACAGAAGATGTGCAGCTAGCTGTTGACCGTTTGAAGGCAGCCCGTCTCAGAAATAAGGACAGGTTTGATTTAAGGCATCGCTTGAGGCCTAGAGCCATAAAAGAAGGGGATTGGGTTCTAGTCTACGACAGTAGTCTAGAAAATCAGCATAGTAGCATGAGAAAAATGGTTCAAAGATGGTTTGGACCGTATGAAGTGAAAAAGGTTTTTGACAATGGTACCTATGAGCTGGCTGAATTAGATGGAACATTTTTGAGGGTGCCTATTGCTGGAAAACGAGTCAAGATTTTCAAGAGAAGAGAGGATGAAGAATATGCACTTGAAGCATTGACAGAAGAAGAGCAAGTAGAAGAAAGACAAGCAGAAGAGACAGAAAACATAGATGATGAAGCTGATGTGGAAACAGGTCCACTAGAATCAGAAGATGGACTTGACCTGTTTGTGGACTTGAATGATCCTGGATAGTTGGCACATTCGGAGGATGCGCAGGTTTAGAGGGGGTGGATGTCGTGTTGCTGCGCATCTGAGCCGTGAACACCTCCATTTTTGTTGTGCATTTGTGTTAATTTCTGCGTGTGATTTATTGTTTGTGTGGTGCATTTTAATAAACTACATCCAATGTATGTATATATTCCCTTAAATGTATTGTACACACGATGCTTGTACTAGGAAGGAAAACTTATCCTACCCTTTGTAGACCGTCCTGTTCGTGGGAGCATCCGAGACTTGGGGCAAGCTTACAATGAGTCCTTCTCAGATCCAGATTGTAATCAGGACTCCAGTGATAAGGTCCCTGATTTTGTTGAGACTATGATATACTGTCCAAATGAGGCTGTTTGTATGGTTGGTCACTATGCGTCAAAAGAGGAATTCACAAATGGAAAGATAGGAAGCTAAAGATAGAGGGAGGATTTTCGAAAGGCAGGGATCAGAGGGAAAAGAGGAAGGAAAAAAAAGAGACTAATTGGGGGAAAAGGAGGATTCGAATGGCGAAAGGGAGGGAAAAAAGCTCAGCAAATCCAGGACCTCCCCGAGCTCGAAATGGGTGGCAATGAACTGATGCTTCTGGCGGCGGAAGAATCTTATCAGAAACAGGGGAGGGCCGTAGCCTGACAGAAGAGACCCATCGTTGTAATCCGCCGATTTGCCCATCTCAAGGAAGCGAAATATACAGCCACACATTTCGCAGAAGACCCGAAATGATTCGCATCCCCAGGAAAGGAATTGATTTGCAGAGCACATATACACTCCCCGCTTCCGGCTCGCCCCAACCTTTCCAAACCAAGCTGCCTTTCTCCAGCCTCTCTGAGGCACAGGCCTCTCTCAGTCGTCCCCTCACCTCTGCCGACGACACTCTGATTTCGCTACACTGCGCTTCCCACCATTGCCAGCTGACGCTGTGGAATTGGAGCTCGATACAGGAGGCCCTCCTCCCAGCGATGCGCTTCCCCTATGTGATCTTCTCCGTGCAGCGCCCTTTCAGCTTATTGCTCAAGCACGCCTCCAAGGAGTTTGTTTTCTGAATGGTCGGCATGCATCGAGTGGGTAACACAGGAAATGTCATAAATTCAGTTCGTCCTCGCAGAGAACGGCGCTTGACTTATGTTCTTACAGATTCTAACGACTCCAAGGGATAAACTGCTTGACATTTTGACAGGGGACACTCTTGTTTCTTGCTCGTCTGATATAACTATTAAGACTTGGCGAGTTTTTTTCTGATGGCATATGCACAAAGACCTTACGGCAGCCTTTATGTCTAAAGAGCTAACTGACGTTCTCAGTAGTCCACATCAAGGTTATATTGCAAGAGAGATGGATATGTCTAAAGATACACTGATTAGGCAAGTATTACAAGTGCCTAAAACTGACTGGAGCTTCCAGCCACAGTCAGGGTCTTAAAGCACTAAGAAATACTATTGAAGAGGGCATTTAAAATGGTTGCAAATCAGAATTCTGAACAAGGAAGGTCATTGATGCTGCTCGAATGGAGATGCTGTCTGTGATAAGAGGTAGAAAAGCAAGATTTATGTAAACGATTTGTACCAATGCTGAATATCCTCTGCTTGGTTGTTTTTCTGTTCCTGATATGAGGCAAACAGTGGCTATGAGTGTCTTCAAGAGGTTATGCTGGAAAACAGAGAATAATTATTTTTTTTATGCATACACAATCTCAGTTGAGAACCCTTGATAATCAAAAACAGAAGTTGGATTGCTGAAAGCTTTTGCTGGTCTGATTATAGAATGTTCATGCTGATGTGATCCAAATTTGTTAGAAATCTTTGAAAGCATCTGAAATCAGACGTGTGGAACAACAGAAGGTTCTCTGCACTAAAGGACATACTTGAGTGGATTATTATTTAATGCCCATTGTTCTGCTCAATTTAGCTTGAATGTAAACACTTTTTGAGATACTTCAGATTTTTCTGTACAAGAATTTCCTGTAACTCACCTGACAAGGAATCTAGTGCACTTTGGCATCAAAAATTTGAGTTCTTCTTGTTAGTCTCTTCCATTGCTGTGCCTTGAGCCCCGTGTTCTGCAGCTCTCGCACGATCTCTTTGACAGCGCTATGCACATATAGCTTAACAGTGATGAGATAGAGAAAAGAACGTTTATTCTTTAATAGCTTTAGTGCTTTTCAAGCGTGAACGAGCAACACTATTCTTGATATTGGAAAGTTTAGTCGTTGTTATGCGATTGATATGCTGAAAGAAGATGCTTTATGCAAGATATGGTGCATGGTTGGAAAACGAAAAAAAATGAAAAGTATGATACGACAGTAGCAGCATTGCGTCATATTTTTTTGGTCATGCATCATATGATCATGAGCAAAACGAAAAACCGTTGTTACATGAGCAGTGATCGAAAGCAAGCCTCACTCACAACCCGATAACGAGACGTTAAGGAGTGCCGGTTGGGGTAATTGACTTTGTCGAATGCACAACACAACTTTAAAAATTCAATTATTCGATCATATACCACAAGCCACATAAAAACAAAACAAAGCCTCTTATAGCTCAAAAAGAATTTAAAACCTGTACACGGGTAGAGCATCACACAACCACAACACAACAAAAATACCAACAATTTAAAAATAAAACAAGTGAAACATATTCTCGTACCTTAACAACCTTGAGCTGATGCTCGGCGCTTTGACACCCAAAAGCTCCAACTTCCAAATTGCATGACAAGAGCTCAAGCATGCGACCCTCCACTCTCCTCTCTCACATAATACAATTGTAATGAAGGGGGAGGGCCCTTAACTCTCCATTCTCATCTCTTTATATAGTTATCTATCCACACTCACACAAATTAGGCTTTTTGCTTTCAGCTTTTGGCTTTTGCTTTTCTACTGACTATTTTCGTTTTTTCTGCTCTATGCCTGTTTGCAAATTGTTTGGATCATAACTTTGTCATTTGAACTCCGAATATAGTTGTTCAGGTACTCAAAACAATCGGAATGCATTTGGTCGACAAGTCATTGTGGGCAAAATTACGAAAATCCATAAAAAATGGGCAAAAATACTGATTTTTGTAAAGCACATCATTTTTCTCCATCTTTTATCTTGGATGACTTATTCCCTTCCTTGGCCTATTGTTCTTTTAATTGCACACACTTTCAGCACACGTCCTTTTTTTCTTCAAGAAATACTCGTTGACGATGTAAAACATACGATCTTTTCATTTGATCCTTGAGTCTTCAAAATAAATATTCTTTGGATATGAACCTGTTTTTTATGCAATGTGTCCTAGCAGGAATATGCTATGAAAGAGAACTCCGTGCACAACCATACATGATTTAGAATAATATGCAATTGATCGAATCCATGACATGCTACCACTCAAACAATGATCACACAAAAATTATGGATGCATTGGAAGAATTGTGCCTAGCCTATCTAGATATGCTAGTGCGTCATGCAAAATGCAAACATAGTTCCTTGATTAATTAAATCCTTATCCTCACCTCTCAACGCTCTTCTGACATATATGATATACTCCACTCCTCCCATCCAATTCTCAAAATCTCTCAAGAAAATGATGGTCCTCAAGATGTTGACCAGATATGAACAACCCATCTCACCATTGACGGCATCCTTCACAACCCTCTAAACTCACCCAATCTCCTTACACACTCAACCAGAGGTTCCTAACTTTGTGATGAGCATCCCAAATATTGTGCATGCAAGAAATGTGCGTGCTCAATGACAGGTGCTCTCTCATGTGCACGTGCATCTAAAACTTACTGCAGATAGCTGTAGTAGACCTTATGCTATGCTAGTGCTCAACGATGATGCAAAACATGCATAATCCCAATCCATGGCATGGAAGTATTTGATAAGAACAGGAGACGACCCTCAAGTGTAGTGCATTAACAAGTGCAACGTGAAATGCTCGTGAACCCATTATCCTTGTGATGTGCAAGAGTCTTGACAAAAAAACATACCTAGCTCCTCAATGTTCGGAAGCTATTGATAAACACAAGCTTCATCCTATTCAAAAAAATACCAAGCTCGACCAAGGCGATCAAGTTTCACACTCAACAAATCAAACAAAATGACAGAAACAAATCTTAAGCTAGACAAATACAAGAAATCCAATTATGAAACAACAAAACAAACTGTCACGCAAACAACTAAGCTAGCAAAAATCAAACCTAACTACCGTTTGGCTAGGGCTTTTCAGTTTTCAGAAAAACACTTGACACCGTCTATAAGCAATGAAGCGTCAATAGCCGTTAAGAGTACAACTTATTTATTGCAGCTTACTGTAGCTCGTCACCCTTTCGATATCCACGGCATGAGAAAGAAGAAAAATCACAGAGTTTAGATAATGTGAGAGAGAGGAAGCAACACTGCTCCTTCAGCGTAGGGTGCAAGAAACAACACAGAGCATAGAATGCTCATCTAGGTGACATGATAGAGATTCCCAGGGTAGGATGCTCCCGGCATGAGAGAGAAGAGAGAGGAAACAACGCATCACTTCACATGCTTTTGACTACTGAGACGTAGACCTGAGATCAACGAACAAGTAAAGGAAGTGCAAGATATGGCAATATCAGAGGTAAAACATAGCCAAAACCATAATCAAATTGAAACGAACAATATGAATTCCGGTGCGTTGCAAGGCAAAACCAAATTCACTGCACACACAGACCAATCTCAAGTGGCAATATAAAGCCATAACCAAATTGTAATTACCATGATTATATCACATCTTCAAAGCCATAACTCAAGTTAAAGCTTGCAACAAAGTATAGCCATAAAGATTTATTAACATATATATGATATAAAAGCAATATATATGAGCAACATAAATATGAAACCATATACATGAAAGTAAGATCTAAGAATGAACAAATAATAAAAACTTATCTTTGCATAATTGTGAAACCTCGCTCTGATACCATGCTGAACAGTGCACGAGGGAGATGAGGAATAGAGGAAGAGAGAGAAGAAGAGAGACACGAGACACCGGAAGTGGAACCCCAGAAGTGCATCAAGTGAGCACACATAGTTGGAATACATAGAGGGAACCAGGGATGCTATACATAGACAAAATATATATAGCTAATAAGTTTAGCATATCTATGTTTACCATTTGATTGCAAATGGAGTACTGATTCCTTCTATAAGGTTGTGGTGGTGAGAGCAATACTTCTATGCATGACCATTTTTTATATCTTCTGAGGCTTATGCAAATGAAACTAGAGGGGTACTAATTGTCTCGTTGACACCGTACAATGTGCAAATTTAAACAAAACTCAGGGAGCTATTGGTTGCAACATTGGTCAAACCAATAGCTCCCTAGGATTTTTCAACACCAAAACATTTGCATACGTATAAACATATTTATAAGCACTACCATAAGCACTTTTGTAAAAGTGTTTGAAAATGTGTCTATTTACATTGATCCGGGTTTTTTACAACCCGGATAACTACCACAAAATTTGGCCAAAACCCCTATCAAGAGCTTACCATATCACTTTGGGTTTACTCTTCAAGCACTAAGTATGCATACTACATTGCTTCTCGATTATGATAACTCTAGTAAATGGGGAGAACAAGTTCTTAGTAGGCATGTCAATGTAAAAGGTAAAAAGGATGGTTATCTTAGTGAAGATGGAAATGGATTACATCTAGGAGTTGAGTGAGTGCATAGATTTTTCAAAGGACTAGCCTCCAACTACACATGGGTTCCGCCTGCATTACTAAGATTTGGAATATATCACCGTCATTAGAGGACACCTCACCCAAGCACACAAGTCAATATCCACGTCATGGTGTCATTTGGATCTTACACAAAAGCTTACAAGCATGGACCCCTTCTGTCACATGCTTATATGTATTTATATATATATGGGGGACTAAAGTCAAAGTAGCTTTTGGAAGCTATTTTTTATCATCTCAATAACTCCCAAGAAAAAGCAAATTTCAAGAAAATTCTTGCGTGACCCGATTGATTTCGACGTGGTCTACAAAGTTGCAGAAGAAATGTTTTTCAAATTCTTCACGGATTTGAAGTTACGAAGGCGCAAATAGCTGGCCACATGCAATTTTCTTCTCTTTCACCACACCAACTTTCCACTCTATCCTTCTTGTAAATATATTATAATAATGTTCTTTGGGCACCCATCTCTTGTAATCTAGCTCATTTCTCTATTTTGTCTACCACCACCCTTGGCTTCTTGCATGATGACCAAGGTGGAGACTTGTCCCATCCACTATTCTCTATATTTTCAAAGATGCCATACATCATCTAGGATTATGTTAATCAAGAAGATTAGCTTAATCTAATCTCTCATGGAGGCTATATAAAGAGCCCATGGAGAATGGAGGGAAAAAAAGGACAATGACAAGCACATGAGTGTACTTTAGAATACCCTCATGCTAGTCCATCTCTTTGAGGTAAGCTCTGAGTAAGTTCTTTTATTATGTAGCATAATGGCAAGCTTCCTCTACCTCTTCTCCTCTTGTCTCCCTCTCTTCTCATCTTCTCATTCCATAAATACATAATGGAAAGCTTCCTTTACCTCCTCTCCTCTTGTATCCCTCTCTCATATTCTAATAGGGTGTCTAGTACATATAGTCTCTCTTATAAATTTGTGTCTTGGTTCTTTTGATTCTCTTTGAGAAAAGGGATGTCCTAGCCCATCCTCCCTTTGGCTAGGTGGTGCCCCTCATTAGTTATCTTAGTGAGGACTGGAGGTTGGATGGGTAAGAGGCAACCCGTTCATCATTTTAGCCCTCATTTTTTGTGCCCCCGCTGAGGAGTTCTCAAGCTACGCTCTACAACGTCTATGAAGAAAGAAACATCTAAGGAGTTGTCCTTTTCTTCAACGAGTGTTTGTCAAGAAATCACTAAGGAGGAATCTTGATCAAAGCCTATTCAAGGGATTCACCGCTCAAGAGTACCACTATGGTCTCCAAAAGAAGCTCAAGAGAAGAAGGATCTTTATCGACAAATGGCACATATGTGGGTAAAGCAAGTTAATTACACACACCCTTCTTTGCTTCATGAGAAATCTTGCTCTCATCAAGTCTCTAGGTCAAGGCATTGTGTTGAGTGCTTGGTGTCTAGTGTAAAGACACTCCTTAAGGAGCTTCTTCTTCAAGTGGTGAAGGAGCTTTCAAATTCAGGGATTAACAAGTTTTTGGAGGGTGAGTTACACATCAATGGTGTGCGGTATTGGCAAGAGGCTACATATGGTGATGTGCTTCAACTACTACTAGCAAGAAGACTCAAAGTAATTGAGAAGGTAGCTATCGAAGCCTATGAACTTTACGAGGCTGATGATGGTCACACAAAAGCTACGCTATGAGCAAATCCTTCGCATCTCTCGAATGGTGGGATCTAAGAGGCCATAGCTTCAACAACACGCTTCATGAAAGTTTGTAGTGAAAATTTATAGTTAATGCATAAATGACTACTCCTACTTTCTACAACTTTCAATCGGTTCAAAACATTCGGGTGGATGTGTACATTAGTAGAAAGATACATTTTTAGTAAAGGTTGGTCTTCTATTTTGGAGCTGAGAGGTTGAGAGAGATCTTGTTGTCCCCTGATCCCATAATACTCCCTATTTTGGATTATAACATCTCCTTTAATGTGCACATATTCATACTACTCTAAGTGTATCCCATGAACCATAGGAATTTGTACGGACCTATCCGTCCATTTGCTAGACAAACCGTGTATATAATCATTAGCACAAAGCTCAGGTTTCAAAATATTATAAGGGGTTTATTGGGCCCTCGTCGTCTTGCTGAGATTAATGCATCTATAAATCTATTTATTCTACCCTTAATAAGATATGACTTGGGCCTAGACGTGTTCATCTTTATTTTGTATTGAGCTAGATCAACATATTCCTATCATGGCGTTTCCAAGTTTTTTTGGGCACAAAGGGGAGAAATCTCTAGACTTTTTGGATGACTTAGAAATGGCCTTCCTAGTCATAGGCCGGGATGATGAAGCAACCAAAGTACGGGACTTCCCTTTAGTTCTAAAGGGTGATGCTCGAGTGTGGTATCAATCTCTCTCAGAGGCTACAAGGGGAAATTGGGAGGATCTCAAGACTGCATTCATGCACCAGTACCAAGATACAGAGCCACCTGAAGATATTTGGAGACAACTCTTAGATCTTCGCCAAACCTTACCAGGGGAGTACCAAGCATATGAAGGCATGTTTATAAAATTGTGGGATAAATGGACAGCCTCCTTAGTCGAGGGAGAAAGAGTACCTGATTGCCTTAAGAAAGATTGTTTTCTAGCCAGACTCCATCCTCTACTAAGGGAGAAAGCCTTTTGGTCTCTTGAATGTGGCAATAGACCTAGATGTATGCAATACTAACAACACTTCACCCATTTGATTACAACCCTGTTCAACATCAACAGCTTCAACTTCATAAAAGAAACAAATCTGATTTATAAACTGGCTACTCAAAAACTGAAGTCCTTTACGTCCCTTCTTGCTATTTCAAAAAGAGATACTCTACAAGTTGTCCGTTGATCAATACTATATAAGAAGCACCAAGATAATCTCTATGGTGAAGACTAGACTATTGTTATTTCAGAGAGGAACACTCTACAGGTTGTTTGCTGATCAGTACTGTATGATGAAGATTGTCTAAAACGTGCGCTTACAACCTTGGATAGTACAATAATAGAATAAACTCTATTCACGATTTCATCTCTGCATGAACAAACCTCACAAGGCTCTGAGATAAAGAATTTATTCACTCGTCAAGAACATTGGTGGAGTGGTCAAAGGAAAGTTTCCCACATCCTATGAAGAATCAATCACTTATACGAGGGAGAAAGATAGAAAATTGAAGTATCAAGCCCAGTTGAAGGGGGGAGTTGAGCCCATACAGGTTTTACCAACCATGCCAAGGCCTAGAGAAATAGCAGAGGCCCCACCTGAATTGGAGATACCACAACAAGAGCTCCTACAACACATTACTAATCAACTTGAAATCCTTTCACTAAATTTGGTGCAAGGAGTACGGCCCCCTCCCCTCATAAATGAAGGCAATCGATGTCCAAGGAGACAAGAAAGAGAGTATGTTTGCTATAATTGTGGGGAGACTGGCCATGGTATGTACTTTTGCCCTCATCCCACGCATTTTCCAAGAAATGGGCTCCAACCAAGAAGGAGGGAACAACAAGTGACGCCACCTAGGGAAAGGTTTGTTCCACCGAATCTAGGGCCTCCACCGTCGGTTCAAGTTCTCCAGCATCCTCGACCACTTGCAGAGGTGCCTCCCTTGCCTGTCTAGCCAGAGAATTATGATGTCAGGATAATTAGTTTAGATGAGAGTGATGTCAAAGGGAAGGCCAAAGTAGTAGAGGTTGAAGCAATGCCGGTGAAGAAAGCCCGTAGAATTAAGAGAATGGAGCATACACCACCAGAGGAGGTTGAAAATATAGAAGAGGAGGTAGAGTCTTCAAAGGCTGCAAAGACACGCAATAGTAAAAAGAGGAGGGATCGCTCACGCCGACACATTGAGCCAAATGATTTTTCCCTGGGTAAAGGTACTAGACCTTATGATTTGTTTGCTGATGTGAGGGATCAAGGGCCAAAAATTTCATGGCCACAATTACTACATCTATCTCCAACAGTGCGGCGACAATGGTCCAAGATAGTAAGCATTAGATCCATGAAGAATAGACATGTGAATGCAATCCAGACTAGAAAGATGAAAGATATTGTGCCTCTAGTGGAAGCCAAAATCAATGGGCAGAGAGTGTCAAAGACATAACAAAATTTTTGACCCCTTTGCAAGTTTTCATGATGAGTGTCGAGTGCCTCAATTTGCGAGAGTTTGCAAAGCTTAACTGATATCTCTTTCTCTTCCCTACTCATTGGATTAATCCCAGAAATCCTTATCACTCGACACAAAATAATATTCCTATGGATCATCTGAAAGTCATACATGGCAACTAACCGAACAAGATATGAAGGTGCAGTTAATGACGATCATTTTGTCTAGCCTTGGAGAATGAAATGAGGTGATAAACCTGTTGCAATATTCAAATCTTTAATGGTTTGGGTGATGGAATCTTATTACTTGAAAGTGCCATATCAACAATGACAAATACACTTCATATTTGCTTCTCTATTCATGATGGTCTTGTGTCCAAACTTTGAAGATCTCTTGTGATTGGAATCATTGAACTTCTTCTAGGCTATCCTTTGTGTGCTTCAAATCAAGAAATCTATGTATGAGTATTTGTGAATTCTTTGTCAATATATGTATTAGATCGAATAAGAAACCCATGGATTATTTTTGCTCCATGTATTTACCTTGAGTTGAGTGCTCTTCATCATCCTTTGATTCCATCTTGCAAAGCGTCCCTGTGGGAAGCAACTTTCAATTAGAAATCTATGTATGAGTATTTGTGAATTCTTTGTCAATATATGTATTAGATCGAATTAGAAACCCATGGATTATTTTTGCTTCATGTATTTACCTTGAGTTGAGTGCTCTTCATCATCCTTTGATTCCATCTCGCAAAGCGTCCCTGTGGGGAGCCACTTTCAATTAGACCCCCCCACGCGAATTTCGAGCGACACCTGGTGAGCCCGACATGAAAGCCTCACTTCTGATCGTGTCAAGATGGGAGACTCTTCAAATACTCCACCTACCTCATCATCGAATGCTTCTTGTTTTTTGACCGATGAGATGAATATTTTATTGCAAACTTTTTCTTCGGCTATTATGATGCAGAATCAACAGATGCAGTTATCTATGCAGCATCAACAGCTACATCAGCAACAATTGAATCAACAACGAATGTTGCATCAAGAACAAGTGCATATGCATGGTGCAACAAAAGCGATTGAGGTTGTGGTAAGTGAGCGTAGATTACAATGTCTCAGCCTATCTTAAAGCTTTTGAAAGCCAGATGCACTTCTTTGGAGTTCCTACCAACTGTTGGAGAAACTATTTCCTACGGCTTGTCACGCTGCTTTGCCTGTCAGAGTGACTGATTTATTTGTACAAGATTCAAAGTGGAATGTCTTCAAGAAAGGGCTCAAAGATAAATAATTTTTGGAGGATTATGGTATTGCTACGCGGAAGACACTTAGAGAATGGGTCTATCATCCCAACAAAGTACTTGTTGCTTCCGAGTTATTATGCGAGTTTGAAGAATGTTACAGCCAATTGGATGCACTTCAATGAAGAGCCCTAAACATTGGAGAAAGTGGAGTTATTCTTGCAGGCAGTCGATCCTGCACTTCAAGACAAGTTGGGAGAGCTTCTTGAAGACTATACGTAGCCTATGGGATTGAAGATTGATTGGTAGGATGTTGTTGATGTGGTTTCTGTTAGCTATATATAGTGTTAGCTATATATAGTCTGTCTATATATAGCGCCTCCTATCATGTGTGCTCAGTTTACACACTTCCAGGGTTCCACTTTCGATTTCTCATATCTCTCTTCTCTCCTCTCTTCCTTTCGTCTTTCGTCTTCCTCGCAATTTCCAACATGGTATCAGAGCCCAGCAGCGCCTGCGAGAGATGGCGGCACACTGCCGACCCTATGAGGCCTAAGCCTATAACTGCAACAAGAAAGAAAGGCGAGGGAAAAAGCTAGAGACGAGGACAAGAAGATGGGGCAGAAAAGCGAGTTCTTCGTCTCCACCTTCTTCTACGGCATCCGGTTTTTAATGCAACCTGAAAGGACAAAGCACCAGCCATGGCACGGTGCCACAGGACGATCCAGTTACGAGAGAGTGTTCTTGGAGAAGAAGGCAAGCAAACTGTGTGAGAGGAAAGACGGAAGGCAAAGAAAGAGAGAGAAAAAGATTTATGAGAGCGGAAGCGCTTTCTGAAGTGCTTTCTGGTAACGATATTCTGCTATTCCAAGAACAAAGCTGTTGCTGAGGTATAGCAAATCTGGATATGCATCCTTGTGTAGCTACAAAGGTAAGCTGTTGCGGCTTTGGCAAAGGCTTGTGCGAACTTCATCCGTTGACAACAAGATTTCACTCAGGCAGGAGGAGCTTCTCTTTTGCAACATTCATCCATAGTGTTAGCTATATATAGCTAACAGTTTCCACATTGAGAAGAGGCGGAGATGGAAGGCTTGCTTGTAGAATGGTATGCAAACACCTCTAGCGATGTCTTCTCCTACCTCGATTTTTCCTACTTCTCCTATTGCACTATCCACTACTTCTCCTATTTCTCATCTTGTGTCTATGCCTACTTCTATGTCCATGGCTATGCCTATTCTTGTTCCGGTTCACAGACCATCTGAAATACCGACGGTCAATGATAAGATGGAGGAGATATTAATGAACCTAAAAGACCTTCAAAACAAGATGACTAGAAAAGAGCAGCACCAAAATCTAGTATCACTCCCAATTTCATCTACCCCTATAAATTCTTTTAGAATGGCGAACTCTCAGGGAGTCAAAGTGCTTGTTGAGGAGAAGCGAAAAAGAGAAGATCCAGTTTCCCAGTCTTCTTATTTAGAACCAAAGTAAAGTATGGATGAAGTTTAGAACATGAAATTATGGGAAGACAGAAAGCCCCGAAAATAAAAGATCCGAAGCCACAAAGGCAACCTAGATTTAAGTTGCTTTCCAACACTGACTTCATGAAGATTGAGGAGAATAATTCCAATGAAAAGATTAATGATGATCAACTATTGTGCTTTGATACTATTGAGGATCTTCCAGCATTGTTGAAAACTAAAAATCAAGAGATGTCATATGTCTTAAAGGTCAATTCTCTAGCAATGAATTGCAAAATTGTTGGTTTCATGCTTCAAAAGAATTTGGGTGCTAACGATTCTGAGCAAAAATTATTCTTTGCTGACATATTTCAGCAAAAAGATTTTGGTGTTCCTATTTATACACAACAAAATTTATGTTTACCAGTGTATTTTCATCAAGGGGTGAAAATCACAAGTTGTAGCAAAGAAGCCAGAGTACAGCGACAATATAAGACAATTGACAATAAGGTAAAATTACCTTTGGACAATGTTAATGATTTTCCAAAGTTTACACCATTTATGAAGATGGATATGGATAAGAATGGAGTCAAGAGATGGTCTGATGATCAACCATGATCTGGATGCTATGATGATCAACAATAAGCCACTATATGCAAAGATGATCTATGAAGTCATACCTACCTTGTTTTGTCCATATGATCCAGGAGGATGTTGTGATAACCTATGTCAACTTACCTATTTGTCATATTATTCACATGATTACCCATATGATCCTAGTGTGAATAATGTTGCAAGTGATAAACATGTTGGCACATGCTAGAGGATGTGCAGGTTTGGAGGAGGTAGATGTCGTGATGCTACTACCACTGAAAACCTAAGGGCTGAGTTTTTTGCTAATGTTTTGAACTCTTTAGTCAACGTCATTATGAGTTTACTTTCTGTTGTGTGTTTTTTTTGTGTTTGTATTTGCATGACACATGAGCACATGTAGTTAGGATAAGCACAAACTCCTCAATCCATTCATAATTTTTTGAGTAGAGCATCGCTCGATTGATTATGTAGCATGGATTCTAATTTGCAAAGTGCAGAAGTGATAGGGCAACACAAAGTTCTTTTTGAAAACATATTCTCGATAGGGCACATTGCATGGAAAAATAGGTAACTCTTTTGAAGGCTCAAGGATCCAAGGAAAAAACCATCTTGGTTTTGGACTTTGCTTGTGTGTTAGTGCTTTGGAGAGGCTGAACTCTTGGTACTCAAAGAGCTTGTAAGATCCTTTGACTAGCTTCACCAATCGAAAAATACTTTGTTTCAATGTAATTGTCAAGAAAACCGTGCGCATGGAATTGTTGATTTTGAAAAACATCAAAAGAGTTGTGGAAACATTGAGTTGTTCATCGCATTGGAATAGCAAATTCAATAACAACTTTATTTGCCTCTCATATTGTGTGTCAAGATAATGATCACTCTTGCAATATAAGTGCTAGACAGCCAAATCAAATGACTTATTGGTAGAGGAGGTCGGGTTATTGATCGAATAAGAAACGCTATTGCAGCTTAGAACTGTGTCTTCATCAACATTCTAAGACAATCCTCATGATGCAGCGCATAGACCTCCAATGAACACTCAGTATGCCTCACTTTAGAGTGGCCACCTACATCATTCTACTTATTCATCAGGTGGCTCTATGTTGGAACACTATGGCCCTAGTGGTTTTGGGAATCTATATCCCATACATTCTGGTTGATCCAATGGTATTGCTAAAGGAGAGCTTATGATTTGTACGATGTGTCCTACAGAAATTGACATAATTATTGGAAGGGGTGACAATGTGGTTTGTAGATGATGAGTGACAAAGCTCTTGTTACGAATCTAGAATCCTGTGAGACCATGGGCTCAACAACATGCATTTGCAGTGATAAGACAAGAACTCTAAAAACAAATCATATTACCGTTGTGAAAGTATGTTGTGCTAAATTTGCAGGCAATGGAAAGAAATAAGATCTCGATGTGAAATACTAAAGATTGAACCTTTCAGTTCAGAGAAAAAGCACATGGCAGTATTGTTAAAATTGGCAAATGTATGGCGTCACGTTGACATAAACTCTGATGTCAATCGGAGAATGTTTTTCTATGCTCAAACAAAAGGAGGACAATTTTTTGAACAATTTTTTTTTCGTTGACACCTTATCAAAGGAAGCAGATCGATATTCTCGTTTAAAGTTTTTTCTTAAGCTTTATAAATATGAAAGACTGCAACCGGATGAAGGGGGGGACAAGAACGACAACGAAAGGGGGTGAGGAATCGACTACTAAAAACTAAAGAAGGGAACGATGGAGGTGAAGAAGGACGAGGACGGGGATGAGAGAAAGATTGCATTGAAGAATCAGAAATTGTTGCTGTGACATAAGGACACCGAAGGGAGAGACGACAAGGGTGAGGAGAGAAGAGCGAAGTCGACGACAACAGAAGAGGAGGATGAAAAGACAAAGATGAATAATTCTTTCAATATCCTATCTCGCCACGTCGAATTGAAAGGAGAGGACGACGATTCCAGCATGGCACGACGACAGTAGAAGGGGAGGAAAATTTTGTTCCTTCTCATGGGAAGTTGTAGACGTTTATGACTCGCATAGGGTCGCCTCTATTCTACAGTAGCTTAAAGGAGGAGAAATCAAATTGCATGAAAGTCCTATAATATGGAGTAGGACTTGTCATTTGCAGATATTGAAGTGGTCATCTAAAGATTGCTGAGTACTCGACGTCAACTTATCATAGGCCTGCGTGACCCGGGGTGGTGGGGAGTTCATCCGACTCGTCAACAGTTAGCTATCACTCTAAGTGGCTTGCTTCTCCCCTTGCCTTCGCAATCCAGAAGGACTACAAGCTGGGAAGGAGCACTTTGGCTACGATAGTAAGACCTGGTCAACGAGAATTGCAAGTCGGAATTATTGGCCAATCAATCAATGCCGCTTGACATCCACCATGGGGATCGACCGTAGCCATAAGCAGGATAAGCGTAGATGGCCCTACAGAGAAGTCAATGATGTTGACTTGGAATTGAGGTCGGAATAAGTACTAGCAGAATACATGCATGTGGATCTGTTGGAGTTGAAGGGCTTCTCGCAACTAAGCGGCTCCTTAGAAGAGTGTGACAAATTGCAGAAGGAGATAATGGTGTAATTCATATGTATAAAGAGCTTTTTGAGAGAAAGGAGCTTTGTGAAATATTGCGGCCATTATTCTCATTCCGTCGGTGGAGGTGCATCAGTATTAAAACTTTCAAACAAACTTTTTGGCCTCTTTGAAAGTTGTCATGCTAAGTGCCGGGTACCCCAAACTCCAAGAGTTTGAAAAGATTAACTAATATCTCTTTCTCTTCCCTACTCACTGGATTAATCCCAAAAATCCTCATCACTTGACACAAAATCATATTCTCATGGATCATCTAAAACTCATACATGGCAACTAGTTGACAAGATATGAAGGTGCAGTTAATGACGAGCATTTTGTCTAGCCTTGGAGAATGAAATGAGGTGATAAACCTGTTGCAATATTCAAACCTTTAATGGTTTGGGTGATGGAATCTTATTACTTGAAAGTGCCATATCAACAATGACAAATACACTTCATATTTGCTTCTCTATTCATGATGGTCTTGTGTCCAAACTTTGAAGATCTCTTGTGATTGGAATCATTGAACTTCTTCTAGGCTATCCTTTGCATGCTTCAAATCAAGAAATCTATGTATGAGTACTTGTGAATTCTTTGTCAATATATGTAATCGATTGAATAAGAAACCCACGGATTCTTTTTGCTCCATGTATTTACCTTGATTTGAGTGCTCTTAATCATCCTTTGCTTCCATCTTATAAAGCATCCCTACGGCAAGCGACTTTCACAAACCCACCTGCATGAATTTTGTGTGACACCATTGCCAAGTATACCAAGGCCAAGATGCAAAGGTCTATGTCTTGGTCACTGCCTTAGTCATTGCCTTGGAGTGGCGCCCGCCTGTGACGGCATAACGCCTAGTGCATCCTCACCCATTTATTCATCAACTTTTATCTTTGCACTGCAAAAAGGGAGCCCCCCCTGACGTCGTCAAAAACGCTAAAGGAAAAGTGTTCTCTCTTTATCATTGATGACGTCATTAGAAATTCTAAAAAGCAAAGCATCCTCTCTTTATCCCTCCCCTAATTACTACATAAATAGGGCTAGAGCGTCGCATCAAACACACACTGGCACACTCACATACATAAAATCCATGTAAAAGTCTCTCTACTGTTAATATGACGAAGTTCTGCTACAATCAACCTCTCTCTCTCTCTCTCTCTCTCTCTCTCTCTCTCTCTCTACCCCTATGCGAAATCACTGCTCAAATCCATCAGCTTCTTCCATGGCTCCCAAGAGACCTCAAGATGATGAGAGCGAGGTCATGCTGAGAGCACTTCCCAATATAAAGAAGTAGTTGCTAATGAAACATAAGTCGAAGTTAGCCTCAAATCCATTCAACCCAAAGGACAGGTTATTCCACAACAAACCGAGATTGCAACCATAATCTGTAATAAGGATGGATGACCGAATAGAGATAACTAGGTTAGTACATAAGAAAAGGATCACAATTAGTTAGAACTTACTTAAACTTAGAAAAGCATGTTAGTATTATCAAATGATTTTTAAGAAGGAACACGAGAATTGATGAAGGTTATAGATTCTATGCATCGCATATATTGACAACTATGTTAAAAATGTTTTAGGGTTATGACTTCTCTTTGGATTTGTGAATGGATAGTTATGGCTCCTATGCATCCGGGCTTGCACAGCCATACAAGTTGTGGATTGTGGTGGTTCGGGACATTGGGATCCCCACCAACCCGTTTAGCATAGGTGCAAGAAGGAAGGCTAGGGAGCCTTGTAGTGCATTGCACAGAACAGAGTGACGTGTCTTGTGCTGATGGCAAAGACCCATCCCGTGGGTGCAGAGGGAAACGGGAACATACCTGACTCCAATGGTCATAACGTCCCTCAATCCTCTCCTCTCAATAATTGATTGAAGAACCATTCGTCACACTCAACCCACCCTCTGTCTCACTCTCTGTTGAAAGATCCAGGAGGGCAACCCATTTCTGAAACCCATTGATGTAATCTTCACTGTCACTTGTGCAGAGGTTATATGCCTTGTGCGCATTTGATGATGCAACAGTGCATCCCGCCCTCTGCTAGCATACAGTGCAAGAAGGAAAAATGAAATGAAAGACGAAGGCGCACCAGAAAATATATGGAAACACAAGAAGTGCAAAAAAGTCCTAAATCAAGGAGAAAGGCGCACAAAAAAAAGTACAAGTCAATATTTTTGTAAAAGAGCACATGATACATCATGATTTATTTTTAGAGTATTGGCCCTCTCACCTGTGTAAATTGTAAAGGTAGATGAGCGGTAGGAAGGAAGCTAGGAAGATAGGAGGACAATGGGAAAAAGAACCTAGGCCACGGCTGCCCATGTAAAAAAGGGGATAAGGGAATGACTACCCAAAAGGGATTTAGGGTTTTGTATGTAAAGTTGAAAAGTGAATGAGAAGCTCTTTCTTGGTGTGTAGCAAAAAGCTTCTTCTGCTTCTTCTCTTCTTCTTGCCTTCTTGTGTGCGCTTGAGTGTGAGAGTGAGGAAGTGTGAAAGACTGAGGGAGTCAATTTGTGAGAGTAAGGGATCAAGAAGAAAAAGCTCCCCATCTCCTCTCTTCATCTTCTTCTCTTCTCTTCTCTTCTCTTTTCTTGTCTCATGCGACTATGAAGGATGGAGATTGACAGAGAGGGATTGAGGTTGCTTGAGCTTGCATCGAGGATCATGGAGCTACACTGTGCAAGAAAGAGGAGGGTACTCGATCGAGCTATGTGAGAGGTAGCCATGGCCACTCAGCTTGAAACACTTGACGAATAAGTGGTCCCTAGGTCTCAAGGTTGAGCAGAAAGCTCCCTTCAATAATACATAGAAAGAATGGGAATTTGTAATGTGTACGTCCCATTTAGTTGGTTCAATACCAATCAGGAATCCCCCTTTACTAACAAACTGATGGATATCTCCCTTCTTAGCAATGTTCAGGCCCATGATTAAAGCTTTGTATTCCACCATATAATTGGTAAATCCAACCCCAAGATAAACAACAAATTTCATCACGGCTCTACATCAAGAGTCTTTAATAACTACCCCTATACTCCCTTTTTTGTTGGGACCCTTGGATGCTCCATCAAAGTACATTGTGTACGTCTACAATGGGTTAACACAGCCTACCATCGTCACCTCTACTTGTAATTATGATAAAAAAAAATTAGCATATTCAGAGGATGTACTAAAGGCTCCATCCCACCTTCTTCATTGAATACAACAAGGATGTTTGTCAAGATTCACAAGCAGTGATGATGACTGAAGACTTTGATTTCCTAGACAAATGATCCATCCACTTGCTCAGTCACTTTATATCCTTTACTGTACTAGATAAGCTTTCCATGATGATATCTTTGCTCCAAGTATGAATGTTCCAAGTAAGGAATAAGCCACCCAATACCATATTGGGGAATATGGGAGTTTCCTATTAGTTTGGGACACATGGCCAAATCTTTGGATTCTTCATAACTTGAGCACGATAACTCCAAATTGAGTGCTCTATAGCTCAATAGATTCCATTTTTCAAGCGCTTTCCAATGATAGATCACATCATATGGTTTTGAGAAACTTATGGGTATGTTATCCATGTGCCACCTTTTTAGTATTCAAAAAATGGGAATTGGGAGATTCCCAAACTCACTAATATTGTGTTACCCCATAAACTAATGTTTTCTCTTATAGGTTTCTAATAAGCCCCATTGTCCTGAAGCTGCGCGTCCACCATTGAAAATTTGAGGGCAGAGTTTTTCACCAAGATTTTGAAAACATTAGTCAGTGTCATTAGGGATTTATTTTCTGTTGTGTGTATCTCTTTTGTTTGCATTTGCATGATGCACAAAGCACTTGTAGTTAGGCTAGGCATGAATTCTTCACTGCATTCATATTCTTTTTGTAAGTATCATTCGATTGATTGCATAGCATGGATTCTAATTTGCAAACTCCACGAGTGATTAGGCACGAAGTTCTTTTTCAAAACATATTCTTGATAGGGCACATTGCATGGAAAAACAGGTAACTCTTTTAAGGCTCAAGGATCCAAGGAAAAGACCATCTTGGTTTTGGACTTTGCTTATGCGTCAATGCTTTGGAGAGGTTGAACTCACGGTACTCAAAGAGCTTGCAAGATACTTTGACTGGCTTCACCATTGGGGAAATACTTTCTAGAAGAAAACAAACAATAATTTGATAGAAGTCATGCAATAAAGGAAATTGGTTTACTCCTTGGAATGGAGGATTTGCTAGAAATTAAGTAAACAGAGTTCTTGTCAGCTCTTCTGGTGCCACTATGTAGCCAAGAGGATTCACTGCTACTGAATCCTCCCATTCAATTGATTGGAAGCTGATTTTGGTGCTTATATAACATATGGAGAAGAGATCGTGGACCATAAATTGATCAAATTTAAACATCAAGAAAACGGTGTGCTTGAATATGTTGATTTTTTGAAAAATACATCAAAAGAGGTTGTTTTCAGAACTTTGGAAGTGGAGAAACATCGTGTTGTCTATCAGATTGGAATGTCATATGCAACAAGAGCTTTATTTGCCTCTCAAATTGTGTGTCATAATGTGGCAGCTATTGATGTGAACATGGGATGCCCAAAATCTTTTTCATTAAATGGAGGCATGGGTGCAACAGTTTTATTTTGATTAGACACCATACATGAGAAAGATTTTCATTACATCAAAGATGCAACTAGGAACTTGTAAAGAGGAGGAAAAGCTCAACAACGTAAGTGTTGATGACAACTAGGGACATTAATAAGAGAGCTTTTTTTTCAAAAGCTTGGTGCCAGTATTATCAACGACGCTTTCATCGATGGCTTTTTTGAAGTTTTTTTGAGGTGTTGGACAGTTATAAAAGTGACATGGGAAGGGAGAGAAGACGGAAGGTGACAAAGAACGAGACACAGCATATGACGTAGCTGAGGGGGAAGTCAACAACATCAAAATAGAAGAGAATGAGGAAAAGACAAAGAGGGAGAAGAGGTGACATCGGAGGACAAGTCTGAAGATGATCAAAGGAAGAGATGTGGAATGGCAAAGACCTACAACAAAAGAGACGGGCAAAGGTGATAAAACAGAATGTAGAAGAAGAACCTGATGAAGAAGGTGACAGGGTGTTGTACAAAGGGAGAGGCAGCACATAAGCTGTGGTGGAGAAAAAGGATGAGGACGAGGTGAAACAAGATATGGAGGTGACGAAGAAAAAGTTAAGTTGTTGCGAAGCTGACGACAAGCCTGCAGAAGTTGGAAGTTGCTGAAAGTAGGATGGGAGGCAAAAAGAAGACAAACGCGGGGTGACAAAGAAAAGGGATGAAGAAGACTGCAATGACGATGAACATGAGGAAGGAGCCGAAGTCGAAGGAAACCTGCAGTAAAAGCCGGAAGGCCATCAAGAAATGATCAAACGCAATTATTCATCGGAAGGAGAAGTCATCTGCAGTTGAAGCTTTTACTTACGATGGACCCAAAGCCTTCGATTAAGCAACTTCCATGTTTCCAAGCTATTTCTCTCAACTGGACTTTCACCTTAAGATTCACTGGAAGGATCTCTTACTGATGAATTCCAGACATGTTGTGATTAAAAGCTTGATCAACTCTATCATATTGAAGTTATCGAAGAGTAAAAGGAAGACTGCGAGGGTTAGTTTTTGTCTGTACATCTTTTCTTGGTTCAAAGGGCAACCCACTTACTGATGAGTTTATTCTATGGGTTTATTGAACTTGCAAATACATGAGATTTTTCATGGTGATGTTCAATTCAGTTCTGTCCAAATCAAAACAAACCTGAATTTTGAGAAAAATGTTGCCAATATTTATGACTTCCTCCAACCTTTGAAACCTTAAAACTTGGAAAGTCCATTTTATCATTGCCAAATATAATTCTATTGCTTCTCTTTCATGCATATTCATAGCTTGAAAATCCAAACTTTGAATATCTTGTGAGAAAAGATACATTGAGCTTATCTTTCCAATGCATCAATTCATCAAAGCTGTATTTTAGATCTCATATTATGTTGAATTGTGAAGATTGAAATCCATTATTTCCATTTGAAAAAGCGTCCCTATGGTGAGCAACATTTATGAAAACCCCCTTCCCCCCCATGCAACTCGCGTGCGACACCGCATTGACCTACAAAGTATTTATTTCATTAGTGCATTTAGAGATAAGAAGGTTTAATCTTACTAAGATTAACCTTATTTTTAAATTCCACTCCCTCAAGATCTGCGAGTAATGCCATGGACTTATTTTTCCCTATTCTTACGATCTTGTAGGGACTATCCCATTTGGATTCAAGTCTTCCCGGAAACAATTCTCTATGTACATCATAATATAGAACTAATTCTCCCTTCTTAAAGGTATATTTCTTTGCTTTTAAATCATGCCACTACATCATCCGATACTTTGCCACTTTTGGTGCAACAGACTTTGCAATTTGAGCTCATCCAAGTGGGCGAGAGTCATAAAGCACTCGAAAAGGGCATCCTCGTCACCCAAAGAATGATTGATTGCAAATCTTATAGTTTGGGAAAACCAAGATCCAGCTCAATCACATTTGTGTCTCTTATTTGATCTTGAGCTTCTATTGGCTCATTTAGAGTTATTTGATAGATGTCCTCCATAGTGGACCCTTCTTTGGATTTTTCACTTGATGATGTCGCACTAGCAGATACATCTTCCAATGTCTCTAATTCCATAGAGGATAGAGGAGCTCTCTCGCTTTGAGGAGACTCAAGGTAAGCATCTACTACCACACGATAGGCACCTCTACCAAAAATCAAAGGACCAGTAGGTATATCAACTTGACAATTGGATTGCAATATCCATGGCCTTCCTAACAATACTTGAAAGCTTGGCCGTTCTGCGAACCTAATAACCCTAAAGTCCACAATGCATTCCACAATAGCAACGGTCACAAGGACTTTGGTAATACAACCTTCACTTGTCTTAAACTGTCATTATCCATTCACAAAATTGTGGAGGCATCTTTTTGGATTGCTAGACCTAGCCTCTCAATCAATTCTAAACTCATGATGTTAATACATGATCCTATATCTATGATAGCATGATTCACTAGTATTCCATCAATGTAGGGTACAACCTTTGGGAAATGTTTTTTAGCATGCTCTCACCAATCATCTCCTATTCACACTATGCCCAAAGGTTCTACGATATACCTAGTATATGGGATCTTTTTAAATTCCTTGCACACTCCTCGTGACAACTTAATGAGCTACAAGAGATTCACGTCTAGTCTAACTTCATAAAGAGAGCTTGACAAATTAGATTCATGATAATTCACAAAAGCTCTCTTCTCTTGCTAGACCATTCTCTCTTTTGGTCATTAAACTGGCTTCAATGCTTCCTTCTTAGCTTTCACCTTTCTCCTTGGTAATTCTTTATCCTTCTTGGCGTCAGCTTTACTCTCTAAGGGTTTTAAAGTTTCCCCTTCCATGCCAGGATTAAGGACTTGCTTATCTTTGTCATCTTGCTTAGGGTTTCCATCAACAAGTTTTACATTGTCTTTGTCACCTTCTCTACCCTTTTGACCTCTCCTAATGGCCTGCACATTAGAAGCTTCAGTGCCATTAACCCATACAACCTCAATGAGGCTAACTCCAGTGCCACTAGGCAGCTCCTCTATAGAGCCTTACCTATTTGAAATATTTTTTTCAGCCCATCATCGTGCTAAAGATTATTCCCTTTCGCACGATGGTTAACAGGACCTAGCTATCTACTATCTCATTGGAGAGAGCTAATCTTACTCCAACAGGTGGCAACCAAATGGCCAAACTTCCCACAAATATTATATTTAACATTTGGGCAATTTATAGGGTAGTGATGGCCACCACACCATTTACAACTGAATCTTGAAGGTGCATCCTCTTCAGGGAGTCGACTTCCTATCAGATTCTATTGTTTTTTAAGGAAACTTACATCAACGGCTATTTTCCGATATTGTTTAGAAATCACATCAGTATAGTGCTTCATCATATCCTTAACTTTGCCAAGGACATTCAATGCACTTGACTCATAGCCATGATCATTTATTCGTTGTTCCATTGGCCTAACAAATTTATTGGGCATTGGTTGTGCTGACTCATAAGAACAATGTTAGGGTTTGATGCTTAGCCTTCAACATTTGGTGGAGCCATCTGACTAGCCATAGGCATAGTCATGGTGGGGGGAGCTAGCAATAAAGACACATTTTGGACCATGCTTCCTCTCACATTCGAGTTAGTCATAGTAGCTATCCCTTTATTTCCATTGCCATTGGTCAATGCCACATTATTTCCCAAAACTAGACCCATATTAAGGTTGGTTTGAGAGGCATACACCGCTTGTAGTTAGGATTCTACTTCTTGTCTTTGTCTAATGGCAGTGTTTACATCCGACAAAGTGACACTACTCAGCTGCACCTGAATATTGAAATCCATACCATGCAAAAAATATTGTAATTGGGCAGCAAGTGGGATAGGGATAGAGGCTTGCAATTGGTGAAATACCTCTTTTAACTTCTTAGCATATGCTCAGATATCCTCATGTGTCTCTTCGACGTGTCACATTTAGTACACGCAGTCAATATTGACCACCCCTTTCAGGGGCAAACTTCCTTTGAAAGGCTTTGAAAAATAAATCAATAGTGGTTATGGTTCCGACTTCTAGGCCATGGTACCATATGGTAGCTCTTCCTTTGATAGTCATTTTAAAGAACATCATTAAATGTCCTTCATCTTGGATAGGATAGTTGAACATCAACTTCTTGAAATCGTTAATGTGCACTTTTGCATCCTCCTCCGCTAACCCATTAAAGATGGGCAAGGGGAAATCTAAGGCTTGCAAATCTGCCATTCTAGTAGGTATAGAAATAGGTTGTGCCACCATGGTAACAACCGGACTAATTACTATAGGGGTTTGAATAATCGGAACTGGAGCTCCACTCGATGTGGAGTGACTAACTAGAAGGGGGGAAGAACTAGAGCTTCCTCCCCCTAATGGACTGTGTGCCGAGCTAGGGTTATTAAGACACTGCCCTTGCAAAGACATCAACCACTCCTTTATGGAGAGTAACTTCTATTTATCTCAGCCCACCATCTAGCTTGTTTAGCCCTTTCTTGCTTTTGGAGCTCTAGTTGACAATCTGGTGAGTCTAGCTCACTAATTTCAGGCATACACTAGAAAATAGGTCCCAATCGACCAAGGCACAGAAACCGCCACTTGTAGACAACTCCCGACAAATGCACCACTTGTTGGGAACCAAAACAAGCCTAACACTGGCTACAGGCACTAGCCGGGTCTCTAACACTCACAAGACAACCCCACACGGCCTCGCGACTAGGAGTGTCGAAGGGACGCACTACCCTAATTGCTAATGTAGATATTGTGTTTATAATAGAACATAGTCCAACAATTTTCCTCCTTACTTCTTAGAGGGAGATCCCACACATCTTGGTATAGTACACCAATGTAATACAAGCATAAAGGAGGCACCTCTCCGACTGAATGCCCTGGCCCCACTGCAACAACTTTCCTACACCGAGAGGATTCGCCACCCAATATGCTGTTTTGACATAAAGAACACAAGAACAACCTCTACTCTTATATATTTTGAAGGATCTAGGAGATTATATATTTCCTAACCAAGCTTATCCCACGAAACTATTCGTCTACCCTATTGCTCAGATTTTCTTTCACACTCCACGTAGGTCATGTAATTGGCAATCAATTGCTATGCATCCAAGAGTTACCATGTTATATGCATAATGCAATTGTGGATGACCATTGTGCTCGAGCATTTTTATTATTAGAAACCAACTAGGTAAAGTGTGAAAACAATCCTTTTACGATTTTTCAACTAATTATACGTGATACATTGATAGAGACTAGCACCAAATTTCTTCATGCTACTTGTCCCCTTAATTCAAATGATAATACATTCTATATGTTGTGCATAGACAAACAAATTAGAATTTGAAACATTTTCAGCAAGTAACCACTTTCACAAACCCTCTTCCCTCCTAGCGATTGGGTTTTGCATTCGTTGGGTAGCTGTAGGGTTCATTTTTATGTATTTTTCCATATAAAAATCTATAAAAACGCACTATAACATAGAAACAAGGCTTGACTAAGACTTAATCCTCATTCCCTAGCCTTGTTATGCGCTCACGAACATAAAATGTATTTTTTCTAAATTTTTAGGCATAAAAACTAAATTTTCTCTTTTTTTCTATTTTTTTCATTTATTTTCTCATAAAAATGAGATATTTCAGAATTATGAGTTCTTACTAATTAAGGACACTCATCATATCAATTTTTGTTCCACATGATCCCAAAACACTCAACGAAAACCCCAAATTTCATTATTTTTATAAAAATCGTAACTTGCGAGTTTTACGAGAAATTATTATATTATTGTATTTTTAAGGTTTCTTTCATATTTTAGAGAGCATGAAATATGAAAAATCAAGAACAAACAAAATCAAGCACTTTCTTTAACCATTTGTCGTAAAACAAAAGAACCACTCACTTATGCATAGAAACTGCGATTTCGAGGCTCCTAGCTCATAAACGAGAGCACGCTTCTTCTTTGCTGTTGACTCACTCTCTCAGCCTGATCTACATCCTCCATTGATCCAACATCATCGTTTTCTCCGAATTCTTCATCACAACCCTCTCTCGAATTGATGCATACAAACAACCGCAAAGAGGAGAGAGAAGAGAGGAGAGAGAAAGACTAAAAATTTAGATTTCTTAATTCTCCATGAAAATGGGCAAGATTACAGCCATCTCCTTCCTCTCTCTATTTGGACCGAGAATCTTTTTCTCTCTCTCTCTAAACGCGGATGTGAATCGGAGAGGCATCGATCTGATTTTAAGAGGGCACAAATTTTTTTTGTGTCCATCTATGGGATCCACAGGCTTGGAAAGTACTCCATAGCCATGATGTAGTTTTCCATGAGAAGAAGATGCATAAGTAGTCTGAGAAAATAGTCAATATATATAGGGTTATATTTCAAGAGGAGCTTCCTACTCCCGTACAATGAGCCAGACATCTTACAATAGTAGTTGGTGCTCCGGTGCCCATGACCATGATGACACAATATGCAAGCTCCTAAACCTTGAGACAATCTGCTAGAGTTTGAGTTTTTAAAGAAAAATCATACATGGGAGTTGGTTCCTTTGCCTAGTGAAAAGTGTGCATTGTCGTGCAAGTGAGCATACAAGTTGAAGAGTACCTCTAGATGGCCCAATCTTGCCTATAAGGTGAGATTGGTTACTAGGGGTTTTAAATAGGAACATGATGTTGACTTCAAGGAAGTCTTTTGTCCTGTAGTCAAGATGACTATCCTACACCTCGTATTAGCCTTGGTTGCTCATTTAAATTTGGACATTTATTAGATGGATGTTAAGATAGCTTTCTTACATGGGGACTTGCATGAGGAGATTTATATACAATAGCTTAAGGGATTTGAGGAAAAAGGCAAGCAATACCTAGTGTGCAGATTGAGAAAGAGCCTTTATGGCCTTAAGTAGGCACCTAGGTGAGGGTACTACAAGTTTAATGCTTTTATGCATTCAAAGGACTATACATGTAGTGATATGGATTAGTGTTTATACATGAAGAAGGCTCATGATGGCAGTGTTTTGATTTTGGCACTCTATGTGGATGACATATTGCTAGGAGAGCTCCTAATGAGTTGGATGTTTTGAAAAGTGAGCTCAAGAAGTGTTTCATGGGACATGCCTCACACGTTCTTAGGATGTGCATTATGCATGATCGTTCTCAGGGGTGCCTTTACTTGTCATAGAAGGAGTATATCCAAAAGGTCCTTAAGCGGTTTCATATGAAGGATGTTAAACCTATTGGTTGTCCTTTTCCTTCTCATGTAAAGGTGAGCCAAGCAAATTGTCAATAGTCTGATGAATAGAAGGTCGAGATGGCCAAGATCCCTTATGCATCTCCAATGGGCATTTTGATATATGCCATGATAGCCACTCATCCTAATATAGCTTTTGTAGTGGGAGTTATGGCAGCACGCTGTATGGCTATACTTGGCCGGTGACATTAGGATGATATTATGGGTATCATGAGATACCTAAAGGGCACAATAGATATGTGTATATGTCATGGTTTCTAGGATGCAAGATTCATGGGGTATACTGACTCTAATTATGTAGGGCATATAGATAGTAGGAAATCCACCTCTAGTTATGTGTTTACATTTGATGGGGGTCTTGTTTCTTGGATGTGTAGGATGCAAAAAAAAAGGCCCTCTCTACCATAGAAGCCAAGTATATTGTATCCATTGAGGCTTCCAAGGATGCTCACTGGTTAGGCTGTCTGCTGGTGGCATACCTTGGTATGACTGACGTGGTCCCTACATTACATTTGGAGTCTATGAGTGCTATCTGGTTAGCCAAGAATTTGGCCTTCCATATGAAGATGGAGCACATTGAGGTGGGGAATTACTTTATCGGAGGACAAGTCTGTTGACCTTGTGAAGATCTCAACTAACCAAAATCTTGTAGATCTGCTCACAAAAAAAGTCTATGAGTAGAGCATTTTGCCTTCCTTAGGGAGTTGATGGGAGTTGGATTAGATGACCTCTATTCCTTATCCTATTGTACTATTTGTACACATTGCACTTTGTTTTTTTCTTTTTCTTTTTCCCTCCTCACTTAAGACACACTCACCTTTAAGTGGGAGGTTATTGGGGGTAAAGGCGCATGTGCATAGTCATTGAGTATTACTATACTACTATTACTTGCACCTACACACTGTAGGTGTGGCCGGCAGTACCCGAGCTGTCACTATCACTTCATTCTTTATTCTTTCAACATCATTTGAATAAAGGGAAGGATGATCACACACTGTGACTGTTGGAGTTCCCACATTTTGAATCTCTCTCTCTTGCTCTCTTGCTCCATCCGCTGCCATAGCTCACACCTCTCTTGCTTCCACTTGTTCATGCTTCTACTTGGGCTTCTCTCTTTAGCCTACTACAACATGTCTAAATTTTGAGCCTAAATTCTTCTTTTGGTGAGTGGGAGGAGAGAGAGAGAGAGAGAAAGTATGCTATGAGCACTAATGACGAGGCCACGCATGTAGCTTATTTGTGGGGAAGGGTAGAGGAAAAGAGAGAGAGAGAGAAGAGATGCAAGGTTGTGACCTTCATCCCTCCTAGTTAGTTGCACTAAATCCACAATTTGTTGCGACGCTCATTAGTAGTTGTAATATTTCCACTCGAAATATTAAGTTGACTATAAAACCTGCACATCTTGCAAAGAAGCAGTGCAAAATAATCCCCCGCATCGAATAAAGTCGGTGGCTAAGTGTTCCCTCCACGCACAATGTTAAAATCCGGCTCCATGTCGCGCAAAAGAGGCCGGGGTTTAAAACCCGCAAGCCGCACGAGAAACACACCTTACATAAAGGCAAATGGATAAATGATTAAAGTAGTGCAAATTTTTTTTATTAATTACCCCTCCCCTCAACCGATGCATGGCAAGGGGAGAGGGAGTGTGTGGAGGAGTGAGTTAAGTGGAGAGAGGGAGAAGTGTGGTGTGGGGATGCATGAGGGAGGGAAGGCATGAAAGCCTCCACGTGTGTGGATCTCCCCCCCTCTTTACACACTATAAAACCTCCCCCCTGGAGCTTGGGGGGGAGGCATGAAAAGAAAGAAGAGGAGGGCGTGCTGTCAGAGAGCGCCGCCACGCCAGGAAGCCACCGCCACACGCCCCCCGCTGCCGCCTAATGCAACACTGCTGCTACCTCCACTCTATCATCACCATCATCATTATCACCTCCACCTTCGTCATCAACATCTTCTCCCACTAAACAATTTCTTCTCTCTTCATGTAGCTTCTGCCTAGAAGCATAGAAGCTTCTAAAAAGAAGGCTTCTATAAGCCTTGTTCATCCTCACCACTGCGGGTTTAGTCAAAAATCACATTCTGCAAGGGCTGTGTCCCACGCAGAATAGAAAATCCAGGGCAGGAAGGAATTCGATATGCGGAAGAGTCAAGGAGGAGTTGTTGGACCAGAATTCAATGGCTCCCAAGAAAATGGCAAGAGGCGCACATGCGGGAGGTTCTTCCCCAAGCATACGCATGGACATCCCTACGAGCCCTCAAGCCCAGGTTCTTAAAAGAATGATTTCGCATTAAAGCAATGCTTTAGGCACGATTAATTTCCATGGGGAGAATGCATTTACGCAAGTCTCTAAATCTCGTAGTTAAGTTAAGATACATTTGGAAATTTATCCCCTTGGACAATTTACAAAAATTAGTGCATGTCATGCAATTGGGTTGCTTACATTTCCAAGTTGAAATTCCTAAGCACATATTGCTTAGGGTTAAAAGATGAAATTGTTTAAATGCATCCTGATTGGCCGCGGAAAAGAACAAGCGTATATTGCATTTAGGCAATAACTTCCTTGTTGTGATTCGCATGAGAAAGTTGTTAACATCCGTTAGATGTTTTCCAAAGAACTGCATAGCATGAAAATGGAACCATGGACTTGCATGTTGCATGTGAAGATGCTTGTAGAATGGATTAAGTTAACATTAGTCTTATAATATTCGTCATTCATGAACTTCATTCATCGAAGTTGTATCTAGAAAAGGTTGCATGTTACATATTTGTCATGCATGAACTTCATTCATCGAAGTAGTATCTAGAAAAGGTTGCATATCATATTAAAGCCTCAAATTCAATTACATTAAACAAAAGGTTGTAAGCATAGTTTCTTGATGTAAATCTTTGTAGGTTTTATGCAAGTTATTCTCCAAATTGTCATTCGTCATGACTTTAGCAAGAAAAGAAAGGGTTATTGCAAACCTTATAGTACATGGAGGTAATGAATTGCATATTTACACTGTAACGTGTCCACCTGTTTCCTTGCAGGACACGTCTTAGCAGCCCATCGGAAAGAGGGTCTAGGAAGCTCCACCTGGCACTCCCATGGAATGTTACGGGGTTTGCAATCTAGGTCTTTCCGAGTCTGCTACGTAGCAGAAGTATTCCGGCCATTTCCACTTAGAACCGACCTAAATCAGTGTTTTCCTACTGGTCAAACTCCTAGAACGGCAGCTAGCGTCGAACTCTAGGCAAACTACTTTAGGCAAAAATGTCAGGGTCGAAGTGGATTCATGCTGCACTTGGTTCAAGGAGAATGGGAAACGAGAGGGATGCAAAGCTCGACCGCTCTGCCCATAAGGCATAGTCCCATTCCATTCCCCTAAAACGGCATTAATCGGGATTCTAGTAACCTAGATTCTAGGTCAACGTTCCTTGCTGTTCATTTCCTTCGAGAGAAGTTCCCTACTGTGCATTTCGTTTGAGAAAAGTTTCCGGCCAATCGGGACCACCCATCCGTAGGATGGACCCATGGCCACATCCACCGCACTTTCCTTAAGGTTGCTTTAGTTGTCTAATTACCTACCACATTAACTTGGACACACACAAAACAACTTCCTTAATTAGCCAGTTAGACACCGGTTCCTTCATGTAATCTTAGCACTTGACATAGAAAAATAGTGTCAATCAATTTCCTTTTCAACAGGTTATCTTATTTATCTTTGGAATACATCCATACAATCCAGCCCGTAGGCTAATCCATAATCCGCCCGAAGGCTATCTAGCAATCCACAGGGATTACTAATCCAAGATTCCGCCCATAGACTAGTATGCGGGCCTCGAGATCTAATCCCGAGTCGCGTTGGCCTCTTTTGCAGGGCCCGAAAGGCAAGGGATTTACGGCCAGAGCCCCCTGGCACCCAAGCGTCCTCCTCCTCCAAGTAGCGCCCAACGAAGAGACCTCTCACGGCGGGTTCGGTCCACGTTCTCGGCGCGGCTAACAACCCCCTTGGTTAGGGTCAGGCAGACAGTCGGGAGTAACTCGTGCTGCCTCTCCCTTCAAGCCTTCAACCTGAAGCATTAGTTATCTTTCCATCTTTAGTTCCTTGAGCAAACAATGCAAACAATGCTCCTTAACTATTACAAGCATAATCATTCTAGTGGTCGTTTTTTTGGCCAACTGCTAAATAATGAATCCTTCTCTCGGAATGCATCCAACATTCGATCCGGGATCAACTGCGACTTGGCAAGATCCCCAAGGGTTTGTTTGTTCACCCTTTTTTGCTTGGGTTAGGGCCATACCCTGTTAACCCAACTTAACCAACACCTTAGGTTTCATAAATTAATAGTAAATCCTGGCGACCATGTCGCTCTAACTTGTTTGATCCTTTGCTTCCAAGCAAATACCTAACTTCCCTTAATTTGGCAAATCAGCCAAAGAAAGGTGATGTAGCAGAATGACTACTCATCCTCTTGCAAGTAGACTTGCGCTAGAACTTCCCAACCTCATTACAAGGAGTGGTAAATCTCTCTTGTGATTAAACCACAAAGCCGTGCGATGTTGCAACTTGTTGCACAAGTGTCGCACCTAACTCATGGGATCATTTGAACCATTGAACGGCATTTCCTGGTCAAGGAATTACGTTTAGACAAGACGCAGGGTGTGGGGTGTCTTCTTACAAACCCAACCCTATTTGTACTAGGCCGACAACATTCGGTCCTAGGGTTTCCAAACTCAATACGAGTTTTAGCATTAGGTTGAACAATCCTTAGGGTAGAAACCCTAGATTGTTGTTTTGCATGAGCGTCCAATTGACCCAAACATTAAGTGAATGTGGGTAGGACCTTTGGGTTTGAGGGCTTCGACTTGGCATCCAAGTACAATACTAGGTTGCATTTCTGACATGCCAAGCCCTAGCTAGTACTTGAGGTGTTTATTGTGTCGACTAGTTATGCCTATATGAAACCCTAATAGTTATAATATCACAAGTGATTTGGGTAAATTGACCTAGTTGTCTTGCGCGACAAGGACGATTCTTTCCTAGAGATGCTAAACTAGTTTCCAAGACGACACAATACATGTAAACATGCGAATCATTACTTCTATGCACCAAAAGGTTTGCAATAACCTTAACTTTTCTTGCTAAAGTCATTACGCATGACAATTTGGAGAGTAACATACATAGGACCTACTAGGCTTTACATCAAAGAATCATGCCTACAATCCTTTTGTCTAAGCTTTAAAATTTCATGCTTTGATGAGCCATGCAATCTTTTCTAAATGCAACTCGATGAAATGAAATTTACGAATATGTAACATGCGACCCTTAGATACAATATCGTAAATCAAGTTCATGCAAGACTAAGGCTAGTGTTGACTTAATCCATTTCCAAGCATCTTTTTCATGCAACTTACAAGTCTATGGTTCCATTCCCATGCTATGCAATTTTTTGGACAACAACTAACGGATGATAACAATTTTTTCCTCATGCGAATCACAATAAGGAAGTTATCGCCTAAAAATAGCATATGCTTTATTCTTTCCATGGCCAATAAAAAATGCACTTAATGCATTCAAGCTTGTCACTTTGAAACGCATGGAAGAAAACATGCTACTAAGCTCGTAAGATGGATAGGTAACTTACATTCATAGCATTGGAAATGCAAATAAACCAATTGCATGACATGCATTAATTTTGGTTAGTGGTTCGAGTAGGCAATTTTCCCCCAAATGCATTTTAACTATGCTAGGTGAATTAGAAAGATGCATAAGTGCTTCCCTTTCCATGAAAGTTATCGTGCTTAACGCATTACTTTTGCGTGGAATCAAAATCGTAAAACCTGGGCTTGTTGGCTCGGGGAGATGTCCACGTGTATATTTGGGGAAGAGCCTTGGGAGCCATCGTTATGCAGCGTACTTTTGTTGCAATAGCTTCCCTCGCGTTGTACGCGCGTCCCGAAGACTTACAGTCTGCAAATTTTCTCTCCTGCGCGGGATCAGGCCCTTGGAAGCTTGGGTCTTGAACCTTGGGAATGAGATGTGTGCACATGGCCTAAGGAAGTTGGGATTTTTTTCCCTCAGGGTCAATCCCTGTGTAGAAGGCTTAAGGCCTTGCCTTTAGAAGCTTCCAAGAAGCTTCTAGGCCCCTCTCCTCCAGCCATGCATCGGTTGGGGAAAGGGATAATTATTTAAAAAATTTTGACTTAACCTTACCATTATCCATTTTTGCCCCTTCAAAAAGGGTGTTTCCCCGTGGCTTTTACGGTCTTCAACCCCGGCCTCGATTTCACAATGCGGAGGCCTCATTTTTGCGCGTGAGGGGTACGGATTAAGCTGCCAATAATTACGATGTGGGAGATAACCTTGCACAGGTTTTACGCGGCGTGCGGGAAGTCAAGTTCAATAATATTTTTGAGTGGAAATATTACATTCTCTCCCCCTTGGAGGAATCGAGATGTCCTCATCTCCAGAAGAACTGGGGGTATTGTTGGTTAAGAGTGCTTTTATCCATCCAAGTGGCATCCTCCTCGGGATAATCTTTCCACTGGACAAGGCATTCTCTCAAGGTTCTGGATCTCAATTGTCTCTCCCAAACATCAAAGATCTTGTCAGGCTGTAGCTCAAGGACTCCTTGGCTAGGCATTACAACTTGTTGGTCATCAAGTACATGGCTAGGATTAGATACATACTTCTTCAGTAGGCTAATATGAAATACATTATGAGCCTTTAGGTTCTTAGGGAGTTTTAGTCTATAAGCATTGGGTCCTAGGCACTTGAGGATCTTATATGGTCCACAATACCTTGGACTTAGCTTCTTGCATTCTCCTAAGGATAGGGAACTATTCTAGATTATTAAATAGAGTAATGCATTTGTTAAGTAATAAGTATGCATATACTAATATAGTAATATGAAAGTGTGTAACAATGAAGCATAAAACATCTAAATTGTGTAAAATGAATGTAAGAAGCTTGGAAGAATAGTGGTTTAGTGTGAAAATAATAGTAATACCATGTCACATTGACATAGGTATCAAAAGAGGGGACATGTAAATTTTCTCATCTTTTTGGACACATTAATACATTATCGTCCTTCTCCTCATTGCCTTGCTCTCAACTTCAATGGCATCTTACTTCTTTTTGTCTTTCTCTCTCCTATTCTAGTATTTCTCTCTCCTCGTTACTCTCTTTCTCTCACTTCTGCACTCCATCTCTCTCTTCTACAGTCTTCTCTCTACTCATTCTCTCTCTTTAGTTCACTTCTCGAAAAGTTGTATCAGAGCATTGGTCTTTGATCCATTTTTTTCTTCTATTTCATTCTAATTTTTCACCATAAAAACCAATTTTAGACAAGTACTACATGTACTAGACATGGAGAGTGAGTAGTAGTTGCTTGAAAGACATCCATAGTTAGATGAAGATTATGTGGTTACTTTTCAAGTGAAGTTTCTCTCTCTCTCTCTCTCTCTCTCTCTCTCTCTCTCTCTCTCTCTCTCTCTCTCTCTCTCTCTCTCTCTCTCCAAGATTTTGATGGAAGCTTCAATGTTGGTTGCCAAGAATTCGATCAAACTTTCTCTCTAGTGACATTTTCTTCTAGTCAAACCATGGGGCAAAGATTCTTTGTCAAAGAGAGAACTAAAGAGAGAGAAATAGGAGAGAGAAGACTGCAAAAGAGAGAGAAAGACTGTAGGAAGAGAGAGAAAGAGAGTGAGGAGGAGAGAAATACTAGATTTGGAGAGAGAAAAACAAGAAAGAGAGAGAAGCTATGGAAGCTGTGAGCAAGATGGGAGAGAGGGGCAGTAATTGTATTAATGTGTCAAAAAGATGTGAAAAACTACATGTCCTCTCCTTTTATACCAATGTCAGTGTGAGATGGCATAAAAGCAATATTATTTTTTACACTAAATTCTTATTCCGAGCTTCTAACAATACATCCCTTCCCACAAGTTTTTGTCCTCAAAAACAAACTTGAAAGACTAGAAAAGGATGGATAGAACAGAGTACTACTCTGTTTTTACGGCTTTACAAATGGAAAAATGAATGAAGAATGACCAACATATGGACTAAAATTGAAGAAGAAGAGTAGGCCTCACCTATATACATGATCTAGAATACTTCAAAAGTATATGGAGCCATAAAATCTTCATCAGACAATCTCAAAATGAGTAGACAGCTTGCTGTGTAAACAGACCTTGCTAGACCAAATCTGCCATAACTTTTAGTAGAAGTGTCCAAATGAGTCATGCCATATATTAAAACCGATCTCTTGAAGAGTACTTTAAGTTTATGTAGATAGCTTAATTCTAAAACTTAGGCACGATAAATTTTTTTTCTAAAACAGCGTGCTGTCCTGATCCTGTCTGCACCATAACTAGCTCCATAATCAATAGGCTTCAGCCACACTAATATATCTCTTAAGAAAGAAAACTCATCCAATATAGAATCAGACCTCCAAGAGCTTCCTCAGGTAGTAAACCTCTCCATTTGATCAAATATTCCATGATAGAACGAGATCAAAGCTTCTTCTTACGCTGACCTGTAACAATCTCTAGGATGTACTAAATAAGACCTTCTTCATCAATAGGTGGTAGCTCATCAATTATATCCACTGGATCACCATAAAAAGGCTTGAGCTGACTAACATGAAAGACATTGTGAATCTTTGTGGAAGAGGGAAGCTCTAATCTGTATGCCAAGTCTCCAATGCGCTTAAGGATACGGTAGGGGTTATAAAACCTGTGAGCAAGCTTATTACTAGATCCATCTTTTAATGTAGAGTACCTAGACTTGGGCACCTTTAGTAAGACCAACTATCCTTCTTGGAACTCTAAAGGCCGCCTCTTCTCATCAGCATACATCTTCATTTGGTCTTGAGCTTTCCTAAGACTTGCATTGCTAAAGAAGGGTTTGCATTCTTTCAAACTCTTCCTTCCCATGATCCTTTCATTAAAGATGACTGTGGGTAAATGCACCTTGTAACCATATAGAGCCTCAAAGGGTGAAACTCCAATACTAGTGTGGGTAGAGTTGTTATAAGCAAACTCAGCCAAGTGTAGCCAAGAATCCCATGAAGTTTGGACATCATAGCAAAAATGGTGAAGATAAGTCTCCAACCATTTATTAACTCTTTCTGTCTGTCCATCAATTTGTGGATGATAGGCCGGAGATGGAGCCAATTTAGTGCCTATAGATGTAAATACCGCTTGCCAAAAGTTACTCATAAACTTTGAGTCTCTATCATGAACAATCACATGCGGTAATCCATGTATTCTAAAAATCTGCTCCATAAACTGATTGGCCACTTGAGAGGTAGTAAATTGGATCTTGGTTGGAATAAAATGGGCTTCCTTGGTGAGTCTATCTACCACCACATATATACTATTCCATCCCTTCTTGGTAGTAGGCAAGCCAGTAATGAAATCCATAGTAATATGAGTCCATTTACATGTAGGAATAGGTAATGGTTATAATAAACCTCCTGACTTATGGGTGTTGTCCTTATTCTGCTAACAAGGCATACATTTCATGACAAAGTCCTTGACATCTTTCCATAGTCCTTTCCAATAGAAACTTTTGTTGATCCTATCATAGGTCTTGGAAACTCTTAAATGTCCAGTTAAAGACAAAGAATGTAGTTCCTCCATAATT